>NC_056527.1:9725892-9806305 GCF_019175285.1 Sceloporus undulatus | reverse complement strand
GTGTCAAACTGGATTATTTCTGCAGTGCGGATGCAGAATAAGTGACACTGTGGTTGGGGAAAGGTTTTGTTCAATTCATTCATAGAATCATAGAATCATAGAATCGTAGAGTTGGAAGAGACCACTAGGGCCATCCAGTCCAACCCCCTGCCATGCAGGAAATCCAAATCAAAGCATCCCTGACATCAGGAAGTTCCTCCTAATGTTCAGGTGGAATCTCTTTTCCTGTAGCTTGCATCCATTGTTCCGAGTTCTGTTCTCTGGAGCAGCAGAAAACAAGCTTGCTCCCTCTTCAACATGACATCCTTTCAAATATTTAAACAGGGCTATCATATCGCCTCTTAACCTTCTTTTCTCTAGGCTAAACATCCCCAGCTCCCTAAGTCGTTCCTCATAGGGCATGGTTTCCAGACCCTTCACCATTTTTGTCGCCCTCCTTTGGACATGCTCCAGTTTCTCAATGTCCTTTCTGAATTGTGGTGCCCAGAACTGGACACAATATTCTAGGTGGGGCCTGACCAAAGCAGAATACAGTGGCACTATTACTTCTCTTGATCTAGACACTATACTTCTATTGATGCAGCCTAAAATAGCATTGGCCTTCTTAGCTGCCGCATCACACTGTTCACCCATGTTCAACTTGTGGTCTACTTGGACTCCTAGATCCCTTTCACACGTAGTTTCATTCAGCCAGGTGTCCCCCATCCTATATCTGTGCATTTTATTTTTCTGCCCTAAGTGCAATACCTTACATTTCTCCATGTTGAATTTCATTTTGTTAGCTTTGGCCCAGCTTTCTAGTCTATTCAGGTCATTTTGAATCTTGATCCTGTCCTCTGGGATATTAGCTATTCCTCCTACTTTGGTGTCATCTGCAAATTTGATAAGTATGCTCCCAATTCTGTCATCCAGGTCATTGATAAAGATGTTGAATAGCACTGGGCCCAGGACAGAGCCCTGTGGGACCCCACTGGTCACTTCTCTCCAGGATGAAAAGGAGCCATTGTTGAGCACCCTTTGGGTTCGGCCGGTCAACCAATTACAGATCCATGTAACAGTTCCTTTGTCTAGCCCACATTTTACAAGCTTGTTTGCAAGAATGTCATGGGAAACCTTGTCAAAGGCCTTACTGAAATCAAGATATACTATATCCACAGCATTCCCTTCATCTACCAAGCTGGTAATTTTATCAAAGAAAGAGATCAGATTTGTCTGGCATGACTTGTTTCTCTGAAACCCATGTTGACTTTTTGTGATTATGGCATTGTCTTCTAGATGTTCACAGACTCTGTTTAATGATCTGCTCCAGAATCTTTCCTAGTACTGATGTCAGACTAACTGGACGATAATTGTTGGGATCCTCTTTTTTCCCCTTTTTGAAGATGGGGACAACGTTTGCCCTCCTCCAGTCTGCTGGGATCTCTCCAGTTTTCCAGGAGTTTTCAAAGATTATTGCCAATGGCTCCGATATTACATTTGCCAGTTCTTTTAATACCCTTGGATGGAGTTCATCTGGTCCCGGAGACTTAAATTCATTTAGATTAACAAGGTGTTCCTCTACTATCTCTTTACTTATTCTGTGCTGAAATTCCCCTATTCTGTCCTCTGCTCCATTATCCTCAGGTTGAGCACCCTTTTCTTTTTCTGAGAAGACTGAGGCAAAGAAGGTGTTGAGTAATTCTGCCTTTTCTCTGTCTTCTGTTAGCATTTTGCCATCTTCTCCACGCAGTGGCCCTACCGTTTCCTTCTTCTTCCTTTTGCTGCGGACATATCCAAAAAAGCCCTTTTTATTGTTCTTAACCTCTCTAGCAAGCCTGAGTTCATTCTGCGCTTTAGCTTTTCTGACTTTACCCCTACACATGCCTGCTATTTCTTTGAATTCCTTTTTTGTGATTTCCCCCTTTTTCCATTTCTTATACATGTTCCGTTTCAAACTCAGCTCGGTTGAAAGTTCCTTAGTCATCCATCCTGGTTTCTTGAGACACCTCCCGTTTTTCTTTCTCACTGGAACGGTTTGAAATTGTGCCTTCAGTATCTCCCTTTTGAGAAACTCCCATCCGTCCTGAACTCCTTTATCTTTTAGTATTTCTGACCATGGAATGGCCCTCAATACTTCTCTAAGTTTACTGAAATCCGCTCTCCTAAAGTCTAGGAAATACATACATTGTTTGATGTGAACTTACCAAATTCACACTTCTTGAATATTAGAATGCAATTGTGCTCTAAAGTGTACCCCTTTTTAAAACAATGTGATTATGTTTGTTTGTGGGGGGAAATGCAGCATGTGCACAGATATTACAAAAAATGAGCGCAAAAATATTGACATGGGAAAAAGTGTACATAAAATCGCTACCTGCGTTGGTTGATAAATGTGTAGATATCTAAAAATGGGTATTAAACTATTAGAAATACATACAAAAGCATAGATTTTTTGTGTGCACCAACTTTCAGAAGCAAAATGTACAGATCAGTGTGGAAACCGGATGGAACAAATTTAACAATGGAAATTGACAAACTGGGCAGAAGAAAATAGGATTAGCCAATCCTGAGGCCAAGCTCCATGTGTGCATGCAACTGCATTCATATTAACACCTTTGCAGAGCATGAACTGAAATCTGGTTACATCAGAGCTCTAGCTCTGGTATTGTTTTTCCTTGATTCCATCACTGAGACAGATAGAAGAAAAGAAAGAAGAGAGAGGTTATGAAAAGAATCTTGGTGGTGATGGAACATAGTCTGCCACAAGCATGCATCCAACCTCAACGTCTTCCCTATCCCCAGAAAAGAAAGAAATGTAAGTGTCTAGAAATCAAGATACAGAGATACAAATGTGCATGATTTATGGGACTATGCTCACAGTAGTTTGTTAACCCTCTGTAGGAATACAGTCACTCCATGCTGAGCATATGATCTAGCACTGAGATACAGATCTATGGCTTGACTGTGAGCAGTCGTTTTACACTTGGTCCCGGAGAGATATTTCAGAAGAAAGAGAACATAGACCTCTAGCATTCTCTAAAATCTACTAAGGTTTGAGAAATTCTTGCCCAAGTAGCAACATGTGTTCAGTGTTGGGAAGAGAAAGGTTGCTTGACCTTGAGGGAAAAGTTTAAGAGAATGACTATAGTGGCAGGAAAAAAGCAATCATCCCTGTAAATTTTAAAAGTGTACAAATTTTCACTTGGAATGTATTGATGGAGCAGTGAAACAAAGAGAAGGATTTTTCAAAGAGAAAGCAAAACTCAGTGGAAGCAGGAATCCGGGGGAAAGAGGTGGGGAAAAAATAGGAGCAGGGACTGGGATTTTTTTTTCTTTAGTAAAGACTTCTTGAGTACTGTGCCTGACTATCTAATCAGTTTCTGTTCATGTCAGCAGCACATCCAGAATAAGAAACTGCTGTGTGGTTGTGTTTGAACTGAAATTAGAGATGAGATAATCACCCTGAACTGCTGGAGATAATGTAAAGGCTGCATGGCATTCCTTCAGGCAAGAAGAGGCCATATATGTGCACAGACACTGCTCATTTTGGTCCAGAATGGTGTTAATATGACTTCTTTATCATTCTGTAGGATGATTCCATAGGCTTCTAATAGCCAGGCTCTGCAAAAGTAAATCAGCCATGCTTAACAGAGATGAGCATGGCCTCTTTGATAGTATCCCTGAATGTAGTGCATTAATGTACCCTGGGCTTTCCTAATTCATTCCCTGCTTACGCTTTCATTTGCATTCAGATGCAACTTAAGCATAAACGTTAGGTCCCTGTTGGACAAGACTGGTCTAACGTGAATTGGTTTAAACAAGCATGGGCTTGACAATTCACGGATTTATTACCCAAGGATATACTAGCGGATATAACAAAGCCATTGTCTTGAAGACCTGCAGATCAAAGAGAAGAATTTGCAAAGAATGCTGATTAATTTTATAATCTAGTCTCTGTTTTTCACTACACAAAGAACTCCTTTGAATGCAGCCAGCATGGCTTTGCCTTGGATAAGCAGGAGCATTTATTTATCTTGTTATAACCTGCCTGATGTTATGTTTGGGGAGGTTTTAAAACACAAACATGCTGCACAATACGAACGCCTGGGACCCTGGAGAGCTGCAGCCAGTTGGAAAGCTTGATTATTATTTTGTGACATTTTAGTTCACGTTAATGAAGCTGTTGCCCACTAGGGATTCTGGATCATCCCCTCATTTCCAATGGACCAATATAATTTCTTATGCTTTCTGCAGTTTTGTGTCTCTTGGAGGATATTGAATTAGCTAGCTAGGATTGGACTTTTTCTTTTGAGGGAGGGAAGATTATATGTTTTCAAACCACTAGGTAATGCCACCCATCTTGACTCCTGTTGGATTTGTCTCTTGCACCACCTGAAAATTCTCCTACAGCTTTCCTAATAGGGAAGACTGCCATTTTGCACATAGGTTTGTATAGAGAGCAAATACAACTTGCCCAATGAAATGTGTATACGTTAGTTTGAACAGAGCTTGGAAGAGACGACATACTGATTGTGGGGTTCTGAGTGCTGCAGTTCCAACAAATAACTATCTCAAGCTTTCTTAAAGAGAAAAACTCCCAAGAAGGCTGGCACAGACCTCTCTTGGCAGGAGACAAAGGAAGCCTGCTGTCAGTCAGCACACATCACACTAACTTAAGTGTAGTCCTGTTCTGCCCCATTTTCATATGTGTGTTTGTAGTTTTGGTTCAAGCTAGAATAGACCCAGAGAGAGTGAAGACACAAGTATAATGAAAGCCATTTGTGCACTCATTGGCAGAATCTGTCTCAGCCATAGCCTGCAAGGAGAATGAATGTCTTCTGTCGTCTTCTGCAGAGTCCTCTCAGGAATGAGCAAAGGGCAAGTGAGCCCTATGATGCGATCATAAACATTGCAGTATGAAGCTGGAGGAGTGTGATTGTGGGTGACAGCCTAAGCATCAGCAGAATGAAGTTGTCTGCTCTGAATCCCCATGTCTGTTTGAGACAGGGACATAAAAGGAATTGGAAGTGGCAAGCTTTTCACGTGAGCAGTATATTGTAAAATATACTGCAAGGAGTATGTGCGAAAGGCAGGCAATTATAATGTTTGGCAGCAGCCATAGGCATCTTGTCACCAGAGGTGATATATTAAATTGGTTCTTTCCTTCTTGGCCTGACTAGTGCTCCTGTAGTGTTTTTTTCCCTCTTTGTTGTTGAGTGTATTCAGGTCATTCCAATTTATGGAGACCCTAAGGTGAACATATCACAGGGTTTTCTTGCAAAGATTTGTTCAGAGGATGTTTGGTTTTACCTTCCTCTGGGGCTGAGAAAGTATGGTGTGCCCAAGGCACAAAGCAAATGAGTTTCCATGACTGAGTGGGAATTCAAACCCTGGCTTCCAGAGTCATACCCCAATGCTCAATCTACTACACCACACTGACAATATTTTTATTGGAGTGCATAGACTGAATTGCATCTCAGTGTGGCAAAGACAAAGTTTGGAACTGATTGCAGGCGTACTTCTTGGCAGCAGTATCTCCAGAATAACAATGGAGACTAGCAATCACTGCCTTGTGTTCCTTTGCGCTCAAGTAGGGTTGCCATAAATCAGGACCTCGAAACCGGGAAATGTAGGACAAAATTATGAAATGTAGGACAGTTTTTTTCTTAAATGGAGGCTCCATTTAAAAAAAAGTGTCTTACATTTCAAAATTAAATCGCTGGCGGCCCCACATGCTCCTTCCCAGCCTCTGCGGAGGCCTCGGTCTCCTCGGAGGCCAGGAAAGAGGGCGAGGAGCCGCTGGTGATCGCCAGGGCCTTCCCTCCTTCTCGGAGGAGGAGGCGGGGGAAGGTGGGGAGGCGCCGCGCGGGCCCCGGGCTGGGGGCCAAACCGGACCGGGACCGGGAGGGGCCCTCCAAAAGTGGGTTTCTCCCGGGGGCCGCCGGGTTATGGAATCCCTACACTCAAGTTTCAAAAAAAGTTCATTTTTGGACTACAGTATAGCTCTCAGAATTCCCCAGTCAGGCTGGAGAGTGGCTGTGATAATTAGGCCTTCTGGGCATTGTAGTTCAAAATGAAGCTTTTCCAAGCACTTCTTGGTCTCCTCCTCCCCACCACAGCCATCCTGGCATTTCTAAGTGTTTATTATTTGAGTCTGTTGCATGGGCTCCATCCTGTGGTCTCTGGAAGGATGTGATGAATGTGGACAAGGCACTGAAAAGGGGAAAGGAAAAAGAGGTGGTGTTCCAAAGAAGTGATATAAGTCACAATGTGCAAAACAAATGGCTGGGTGTGTTAGACTCAAGTTGCATTTCGCAAAGTATTTTTTTTTTTCATGAAGAAAACTTTTAGTGGTTTCTGTGGGGCTATCCTCTGCGTTGCAAGAGGCTAGAATTCACTTTCCCTCCAAACTGTCCTTGGCAGTAAGCTATTAAGATTGCTCTTGAAATAGCAGGTTTCACCTTGAGGACTTTGAATAATCAGGAGAATAACAGTCAAGCTACAAGCCTTTCTTTTGTTTTTGTTTTAAATTTAATCAGTCCGTGAAAGGAAGAGTTTCAGTTGCGCTGGGTTATTGTCTTCTGAATCTTTTTGTATTGCACTATCAATTTTACTTCTTTTTTGAAATTGTCCTCTGCTAGTACTTGAAAGGTTGATAGAACTCACATTTATTGCTCAGGGAAAAATGCAAACATAAATGCTGCCAGATGAAGTACCGCAATGTTAATAGGATCATTCATATAACAATAAGAAATTGCTATATTTTTTCCATTGAATTCTGTGGGGTTTATGTCTGATTAGACATCCCTGGTTTGCATTGTTAATGGTACTTAACATGCTTATACCACTTCAGAATTTGTTTATTTATTACAGTGCTTATTAATTTTAAGCCTCTTCACTTTGTTCTTCTGCCAAAAACCCTCCCAGAGTGGCTTACAGGTCATCATCATCATTATCATAATTATCCAGTGATACTCACTGATTTCTAGATTCTTGGATAGAGTCTGAATCACTGATGGTAGACTATGAAACTGGCATACTACTACTGTATTACTAATACAAGACAGCCTGTTTAGATTTTATGATATCGGGAAGTTTTTAGTTGTAAACTGTCCTGTACAAACAATATAGGGAAAGTGTTATCATTATTTTATACAAGAGACAAAGGCACAAAAGAAAAAGGAGATAAGACAAAAAGCTCACATTCTTAAATAGTTCATATAACTACCAGATGATATGGAAACAGTTTCAGGTACTCTGGTGGAAGGACACTGGTAAGTGAGGGAGAAGAACAGTTTAAGGCAACTGATCTCTGAGTAGCACAGCTTTTCTTGCTCTCCTGCAGCCTGATAGAATGGTTATCTAGAATCTCAGCATAAAGAATCTAAGAAGACACAGAGAAAATCCAAAGGTAGCTTCTGATGCAAGATTCCTGGAGCATGGATGTGTATGTAGTTCTTTCATTTATAACCCACTTTCCCCTAAGGAGTTTAAAGTGGCAAACACAGCTCTCCCCCATTTTGTCTTCATGGCATCTTTGTGATGTAAGTTTGGCTAGGTCAGGATGACTGGTTCAAGGTCACCCAGGGAACATCATGACCAAGAGGGGATTTGAACCTGGTCCCCCAATCAGACCCAGCATGGCATATAGTAGTTTGAGTGTTGGACTACATCTCCATCTCTGGAGACCAGGGTTCAATTCCCAGCTAGGCTATTAAACCCACTAGGTGACCTTTGACAAGTCACATGCCTCAGCTGAAGGCAATGGCAAACCTCTGAACAAATCTTGCCAAGAAAACCCCATGATAGCCTTAGGATTGCCATAAGTCAGAAATGACTTGAAGATACAACAACAACAACAAGAGCAACCCCAAATCAGAGGCTGATACTCTTAGCCACTTCAAAGCAAACAGCCTTAGAATGGCCTTTTCAAATGGCTTCTATACTTTTAATAGTTGTAAAGGCAATTTCAGCTATAGCTTCCACTTTAATACACAGCTATTAAAGTTCAGAAGCCCTGTCCTCTTTTTCATGCCTACCTTAAGTGGCTCTGTAAAGTTGATCCTCTGAAGGCAATAGCAGGTTATTGATATTTCTGGAAACTTGTATTAAGTTGTACAGTACTGGTAAAAATATGCCCTGTGTTTAAAGAATGTACATTTTGGATTGAGGCAAATTCTGACAAACTTTCACCCACTTTTACAGTGAAATGACAAGGAGGAAGGATGCTTGGCTGCAGCCACTAAGCAGCAACTATTATTGGAATGGTGTTTTGGGTAACACAATATTTTGTATTTAGAGTTTATACTTTAAGAATATTCCTAAAGTACCTTTATGTGATAAAATAATGCATGAATTTGTATTTCTTGAACATACAGCCAGCAAGTCCAGAGGAGAAGAGTTGCCTTTTGTTCCATTGCATCTGATTTATTTGTATACTGCTCCAGTTTCTGGGGAGGGGTGGTTTGCTGTGGTATTATGAGAAATATCTTTGAACCTTGAAGCAAAGCTCACCTAAGCGACCTTTCTCTCTGTTTGTTCCTGTGAAAGGAGGGGGTTTCTGGTCTCGTACAGGAGCAGAATAGAATCTGAGCCACTGATATTGTCATTGCCAGGGGTAAGAGCCAAGCTGGGTGACATGCTTTCCAACTGTGTTTGGAATGCCAAGCCTCCAGGAGTCACTAGAGCTGACTGGAAAAGGGAAAGTAGGAAATCACGAGACAGCCAAGACCATTCCCAGAGACGTGGGGAATATGAAGGCTGCCAGTCACTTGAGCACTAGAACCTTGAAGCACTCACAAGCAACAGTTCACGGTCTTGTTGAGATTTTATTTTCATGCATTTTTCTTCCCTTCCTTGTCAGCGGTGGTATGTGGAACAGCTTGCTTGTTTATTTGCAAGATTAGAAAAATACTAGCCTCCCAGCCTCAACAGGCTCCTGGAAATTCAGTACTGGTCCCTGGCAATGTGTAGATTTGCTTTCACCACTGTAAACAGTGCCACAACATAGAGAAAGATGGATCATAATTCTGAGTCTTCCTTCATGCTCCTAATACTGTAGGCATCTCTGCCATGGGCATGTTAAGGCATGTAGCTGCACAGCATCCAGTTCAGTTGTAGGAAAGTACCTTTGTACAAACTTGGCATTCACCTTCTTCGCAATACCTTGTGTACAATGTTTCCCCTCCTGAGAATGGGCTGTTGTGAGCAAGCCATGGACTTTGGCTAATGCAGACCAGAAGGTGGGTGTGGAGAAGGCACAGTGTCTCACCAGACTTAGTGCCCAGTCAGAACTTGGAAAAGTTCCAGTACTTTTAGGGGGCCCGGTTTAGGGGACCCAGTTTCTAGAATAGTTCAGCCAATATTGCCAGTGGTCATGCTGGCTGTGGGACAATGAGAGTTGTAGTTTAACAAAAAGGAACTATTCTAAGCTTTCTGCCTGATTGTTGCAGAGATAAAAATGGGATAAACCCATGTGTATGACTCAAGTTTCCTATTGCAGAGGTGGACACATATCAGACTTGACAGTTTTGTGGTTGGCTGGTTTAGAATTAAGAAACAGGCTGCCTCTTACCCTATGCTAAGTTTAACTCAGTCCCTCAGCTCAAGAGTCATTCCAGGTTCCCCCCTCCCCATGCTTTCTTCATTTCAGCATCTGTTTTTCAAAGATCAGAGGAATGGGGAGAAGGTTTTTGGTGAGTGGTATTATTATATGATTGAGAGTCTAGCAAAACCACTGCAAGCCACCTAGACATCTACTTGATGGAGCCTAATCTGCCCCCAATCCCTTACCAAGCTAGAGGGAAAGTGAGATACAGATAAAGGGGTTCAGGAGTGGTCTTTTCCTCACAGTAAGTAGACATCCCTGAAATGGACATATTTTTGGTTACTTTTAGAAGTTCAGCGATAGAATGTACAGACTCTCATTCATTTAGAACTTGTTGCAGCAGTGATAAGAAAGATATCCCAGTGTTGTTGTTGTGTGCCTTCAAGTAATTTCCGATTTATTGCAACCCTAAGTGGACCCTATCATGGCATTTTCAGGGCAAGATTTGTTCAGAGGTGGGTTTGCCTTTGCCTTTCTCTGAGGCTGAGAAAGCATGACTTGCCCAAGTTCACCCAGTGGGTTTCTATGGCTGAGTGGGCATTTAAAGCCTGGTTTCCACATTCGTAATCCAATGCTCACACCACTACACCATGCTGGCTCTTAGTTTTACATCCCAGTTTTACACACCCTTAATATGCATCAATGGGTTTCACAAAGTATTGTCTACCTGTTTCACACAGCATCATATAGAAAGATTTACTTACTAACTGTTAAGTGTTGTTACCTAATCTGGGTAACTTTGTAGAATGATGTGGGGTTTTTTGTGTTTCTTGCTGTGTTGATTCACTAAGTTCAATTTGGCTTACAACTCAGTGGGGACACATTGGTTTTCACTGTTATACTTCCCATTCTGTATACTAGTTCTGAAGAACTTCAGATTTTGGGTTGGAGGAAAGTGTGTAATTTGTGCATGAGCAAATGTGTACTAATTTCATAGATTTTCACAAAATGTTTTGAGGGTATCATTAGTTTAGAGCAGTGGTCCCCAAAATTTGGTGCACTAATTTTGTAGATTTTTACAAAATGTTTTGAGGGTGTCATTAGCTTAGAACAGTGGTCCCCAAAGTTTGGCCCTCCACATATATTTTTTTACTTAAGCTCCCAGAATTCCAGACTGTTGGCCAAGCTGGCTTGGGCTTTTGGGATTTGAAGTCCAAAACATCTAGAGGACCAAAGTTTGGAAATCACTGGTTTAGAGCACACCGAAGAAGCAAGACTGTATTTTTTTGACTCAGCAATTTGGTTGTTGTTTACAGTGGCTTGCTTCCCATATCCAAAAGGAGTATCTTGCACATCTTCAGAGCCCTCCACCTTTCTTTGCAGAATGATTCCCTGGGGTGTACAAGCCTTCACTTTCTGCACTGTAGCACAAGACAAAACCTCTCTGTGAACCAAAGACTCAGGGGCTTGAACCAGGTCTGGTCTGAATCCAGGCGTCTCTTGCTATTCAGAGGCATAATATTTATCCATGCATAACAGCGTGCCAAGTCACGTGGTTTGGCAACCTGACACACACTTGGGAAGCCAGGATTGACGTGGGTACGCAGACACACCTCCCAGTCATGCTGCTGTGCTCTGATGACATCCAGATAAAATCATGCTGTGAGAAGCAAAGGGCTTTCACTGTTCACTTCTCCGTGGAGGACCAGAAAAATTCAGATCAGATGACATTAAGCCAGATACTGAAGGCGGAAAGAGGCAGCGAACACATGATCATTGTAAGAAACTTGATAGAGACAAGTTACATTTAAAAGCCCTGCTCTGTAGCATATGAAAGAGTCACATGAGACATTCAAATGTATTTGTTTTGTACAGACCAATATGTCCTGTTCTCTAGGACAGGGGCGGGAAAGTGTGGCCCTCCAGATATTGGCCTGCAATTCCCAGTATTCTTCACCATTGATTCTGCCAACAAGGACTGCTGGGATTTGTAATCTGATTCCCATCCTTGCTATAGGATTTGGGCCTTCAGCATTTCTTTTGGAAGGTATTATTTTGCATGTGATTCTTTACTTCTAATAACAACTAAATGTTCCACTGTGCAAGGTTTGTTTCTTTATGATGAGAGAATGCTGGATGTATTTGGAGTTATCATAACTGTCTCTTATGAACACTTCTGCCTTTGGTTCTTCCTTTTATCCCAGCTCCAAAGTCAACCTTTTGGGATTTTTGAATGTACGCTAAAGGGAACCAGATCCCATCTGATCTTGGCAGTTAAGCAGGGTCAGCCCTTGCTAGTACTTGGATGGGAAACCACCAGCAAATACCAGGTCCTGTGGGCTATATTTCAAAAGAAGGAACTCCAAAACCATCTCTGAGTATTTTTTGCATAAGAAAACCTTATTAAATTCATGGGATTACCATAAATTGACAGGCAACATGAAAACATATATACACACAAACACACACAATGCAAGAGAGGTGCAAAGTGTCTGTGTGTGCATGCATATGTACCTAGAGTCCTTGGTGGTCTTTTCCTGCATGCATTATGATGGGACTTTTAGTCCCACAATACCTTTTGGGGAAATTAAACTTGTTGTTTTTGTGTGCCTTCAAGTCATTTCTGACTTATCGCGACCCTAAGGTGAACCTATCATGGGCTTTTCTTGGAAAGTTTCTTCAGAGGGGGTTTGCCATTGCCATCCTCTGAGGCTGAGAGTATGACTTGCCCAGGGTCACCCAGTGAGTTTCATGGCAGAACGAGGATTTGAACCCTGTTCTCCATAGAAACTGCATATCTCTCAGCATGTCCTACTTCACTGGAATGTTGTGAGTTGTTCAGTGATGGAGCATATGTGGGAGGGCAACCATGCACTCTATCCTGAGCTGTTGAAAGAAGAGAGATGAAATAAAAAGTGTAAATAGCTGTTAGATAGCTTCCATATGCATGCTTAATGACGTCTTAACTGAATAGGAGAAAGAGTGAGTTGTCTAGGGCCATCCAAACAATTTAGTGATTTGAATCTGGGTTTTCCACTTCCAAATTTGAGATTCCTAGACATGCTAATTTATGGTAGGCTACAGATGTGTGCTCAATATATCTTATTCTGCTACCAGAGTATTCCAGTTTACCTCTTACTCCAGAATTTTTTACAGCCTAAATTATACTGTACTTATTATGTTAATGAAAGGATTAATGTAACTATGCTCCTTTTATAAAAAAAGGGTCTCTCGCCAACTTCTTGTCTAATCTTGTCTGCTAAGCAGTAGGTATTTAAAGTGCAGGTACCATTTGAGTCAATTAGTAATGCAAATAAAACATGGTTACATGCATTTTCAGGGCGGAATGTGACAACTCATCTGTCTTAAGGGAATCTCCCCCCAAGTCAACCAAAATCTGCTTTACTTCAAACCCACACTTCTCTTGAATTTTAGAGTGCTTAGATAAATAGTTCTTTTTATAGTCATCTAATCAAATAAGCCTTGAGATGGAAAACACAAATCAGGCAGCTCCTTAGAAAGAATCACAGATGAAGGGAGAATGGATGATAGTAGATTTTCCTTGGTTGGTCACTGCTGTCACGTGGCACCCGATGAAATGGTTGGCAGACATGTGCTTGTCTCTACTGCCAAGCCCAGCACTGCTGACATGCACATGTCAGTCACACTCCAATACTGATACTGGATCTCCAGCAACTGTTGCTTCATCCAGCTGTGATTCTATAGTTACAGTTACTGTGTCTGTGATGTGCGTGTCAAAAAATAAAACAGGAACAAAGGTGTCATGAGAAACCTGTCACACATTAGGTGCAGGGGATACTTATGTCATTCTTAATGTATTGTCTGTTTTTCTTTGTAAGTGTATGCTTGTGTATGTGTGTTATACTCTTGTGGCCTACTGGGCTTCTTGTGATTTATAAAAATTGTCTGGAGAGTGATTTTGGGTGTGCATATGAACTTTATTTCTTTTGCAGCTTGAAACTTATTGCAGTTAATTTGTTGAGGAATGGCATCTTTGAAAAAATATTGCCCCACTTCTAAGTTTTAAAAGCCCTGCTATCCAGAGATGGACCTGACTAATTTTTACCTGACACAGAAATAAAGTGATGGGGTGGTGGGAAGTGATTCTGTTGCATTTCTGTGTGTTAGGTGTCAATGCAATGTCTACTTAGCAATAAGTGATTGTACAGTACTAAATAATAATAAATTGCATTCAGTAGGTGCTTAGTAAGAGTGTTTAAGGATTGCACCCTGAGTGCATTGTGCAGGGTTTAACCTTGTGCATTGTGAACTGCTGGCAGGTGGTCAACAGTGAAAGAGTCGAAGGCTTTCATGGCCAGCATCCATAATTTTTTGGTGGGGTTTTTGGACTAGGTGGCCATATTCTAGAAGAGTTTTCTTCCTGACGTTTCGCCAGCATCTGTGGCTAGCATCTTCAGAGAAATGTCAGGAAGAAAACTCTTCTAGAACATGGCCACATAGCCCAAAAACCCCACAAAAAAACTATAGCAGTGAAAGAGTTACACAAAACTGCACTGTTGGGACTTTCTCTCTGAGATCTCCCCAAGATGGTTATTCCTGTTTATGTCTTGTTTCTCTTGGCTGTTTTAATAACTAACCCTGCTCTGTTCTTGTCCCTTTTTGTTCCCCTATCTCTCGCCTCCTCCTGTGACCAGCTGCCACCCGTCTCTCTTTCCTTCTTCCTCTTGCTGTTTTCAAATACATTTGGACGTTTTCATTAGCAGTCAGGACCTTTGATTTACTGCTGTTCATTTTATGCAGGCGAAAACAAAATGGGTGACTCTAGATCATACAGGGCAAATATACCAAACAATAATACTCCTTGAGAAACAAACCTCCTGCTGTTTTGATCTCTCAGCCTGCTGTAATGTAAGCAGCAGCTCTGCCCATTTGCAGGATGGATCCCTGGTGATGGTGGAACTCAAAATAATGTTGCATAAAATCCCTTTGGGAGCTTGGCTATTAACCCTGAAGTCTGCATGTGACCAGTTAAATCTCTCACAAGGTGGTGGCACAGTTCCTACAGAAAATGTGACAGCTGCATTTGTGGATTACAAATGCATGCTTTTGGAAAGTCCAACAATTGGTCTATCTAACCCAACTTTGCCAACTCTGACTTGTAGTGGCTTTCCAGAGTTTCAGACTTAGGTATCATCTAGGTTACCTAGATATTGCAGGCATTGTGTGAGTGAGCTTTTTTATACAAAGCATGTGTTCTTCAATGAACTGCAACCTTTCCCATTTTATCAACTTTTTGGTTCCTAGTGCTGTGAGCCCAAACGTTTGAAGATGCCTGTAATGGCATCTGCCCTTTAGCATTTGCTGCAGCAAGCAATGGCATAACACCCATCTCTACTTCCAGCAATCTGTACTTACAGCAAGTAGGAGACCTTAGCCTGAGTTCACCTTGGGAGGATTCTTTATCATAGTGTTGGGAGATGTCGCCAAGCAAAATCATTTGATTATTCATTAGCTTCCCGAGGCTGCAGTTAGGTCTAATTTGGAAGAAAAAGAAACATACCCATAAACCCTCATGTATTTGTTTACTTTGCTTTTATTGTCTCATTTCTCCACCGAGCACTTGAAAGCATTCATGGCTTTCCTCCTACAGTTTTCACCTTCACAACATCCCTGGGTGATGAGTTAAGTGGAAAGAGAATGGTTAGCTGAGTCAGGTGGTGAGCTTTTATGGCAAAGTGGAAATCATGTCTGTTCAGTCTTACTCTGGAAATCAAACCAATTATACCAAACCATCTCCCTTTCCTTTCCCCTTCATTTGGTGATTTGATTTGGTTTCCACCGGCATTTTCCTGTTTTCCTCCTTTTCTGTCTTATTACTAGGACTGCCTCCCCCAGATCTCTTTGAACTTCTTACTTCTCAGAGCTTGGAGGAACACACATACACACATTACTACAGCTCCCAGGCCTCTCAGAAGTATGGCCATTGGCTATGCTGCTGGCGCCTTGTGGGAGACCGTAGCTCACATGAAAATAACATATTGTAATTCTGCTCCTTTTTGTTGCTGTTTTGTGTCTGCTGCAGCATCTGCTGCAGATCAGATGTAGTACAATTAAAAGTTCTGCTGCAGTGAAGAGTGTGTAGCACCTTGGTCAGTTGACCTCAGTGCAATAAACTACTGTTCATGATAAGTATTGTATTATCCCAATGTTATGGAAGTTTCCCCCCCTTCTTTCCTATTTTGAATACCATACCATTTTCTGATTCTTTCTCATAGCGTGTTTTTCAGAAGCTACAGTTTGCAAAGTTGCAGTCAGGTTGCAGTCTTGCTTCCTCCTTGTTATTAATTGTCCTCTTCTATTCCATATTTTCTTCTGTTCTGACAATCTCTCATATGACAGTAAAGAACAAAAACCCACATTGTTTGGGAATAAAATCAATGTACTTAATTTGCTCAGTTTGTTCCAGTCATAGACTTTGGGTTTCCTAGGCACAGAATACACGTACAACCCTGTATATGTTTTTACTCAGGGCTCCCACTCAGGGAGAACAGCCTCAGGATTTGGTGGGCATTGCACCTGTTATCATTAAATTTTTAAAAAATACATAGACATCTCCAAACAATATACCTTCAATCTCAGTTGTTTTCCATGATTTTCTGGCATCAGTTGTGATTTTTCAAAGCCTTGACGGGATGTTTTTTTTTTCCTTTATCAGGAGTAACCAAGACAGGCAAATGTTAATATCTCATATTCTACTTACATTGTCATGGTTCCTTCCTACTTCTGGTCAGTCTGATGGCTTCTACTGATTATGTATTCTGTGGAGAAGGATGGAGGGGGAAGGGGAAAAACACTAATCACAGTTAACTACACCTCAAGAAAGACAAAAAAGATGGATGAAACTCCAGCATATTTATGGCATGACTGGATGCAGGGGTAGGAATAACTGCTAGGAGGTGTGCAGTTAAGAAACAGAATATCCCAACATTACTGGGATTATTGGTTGTCTGGAGGAATCATCAGACAGTATCGCTTCTTTTGAGTCCAGTAGTTTGTGGCTGTGCTAGAGGAGTCTTGTAGGCTCGTGTTTCTAAGGATACCATGCATATCTAGTTGAAATCAGTGCCAAGAAGAAGACTATGGCCTGTTACAGACTGCCAAAATAAAGCTGCTTCCGGTCTCTTTGGAGGTATGCTGTTTAAATGATGAATGCATCCTAAGAATCCGGAAGCTGCACCAAAGCTGCACTCCAGTGTATAGGAATGGAGTGTGGCTTTGGCGCGACCTCCGGACTCTTAAGACCCATGCATCATTTAAATAGCATACCTCCAAAGAGACTCGAAGCAGCTTTATTTTGGCAGTCTGTAACAGGCCTATGTAAGGAATAGACTCTGGCAGACTTTTAATGCACAGCTCCTTTGGTCTGCATTTCCTAGACTGGATTCAGACTGGACACACTTTGGATTCTGGATTCTGCACATTACCGGATATCTGCACCTGCACATTTGGAAAGTACACATAGAAACATGCACTCATCTCATATGCCCACAAAAACACAGCACATAAAAACCTATGTCTTTAGTCAATGGGGAGAATTTATGCAAACAATATGTATACATGTGGAAGATGTGCACAGTTTTTAAAAATACACAAAAATTAGGGACCGCTGTCTTTTTCTCAGGGGAAAGGAAATTGATATAAATGGGCATCAGCTAGACTTGGAGGTCAGAAAAGAAGGAAGTTCAAGGAATTATTTGTGCCACTCCTTAAGTGTTGTACCACTAGTAATGCATGCACCAGTCCTAAATGGGAATTACTTCTTAAACCAATAATTTCTGTTGTGGTTTGTTCTCAAAACTGAAATGAAAACACATGCAAACTAGGACTGGGAGAAGATGAACAGGCTGTCTCCAGGGTAATGGGATATGGAGATTTTCACCTCCAGCTGAAATGCATCACAAGTCAAGAATGGTGACCACACTTGTGCTTTTTCTGAACATTTCTGTAATACCAGAGTTTTCTGAGTGGGAAGCTCAGAGATCAGTCCTTTTAAGTCAGCCTTGTAAATAAGCCCTCACATGTTAATAACCTATGAATTTCAACAGAGATAAATGTAAAGTTCTAAATTTAGGCAGGAAGATCAGATGCACAACTATAGGATGACCAATAAGCTAAACATGAGCCAATAGCTTGATGTTACAGCAATCAATCAATCAATAAATAAATAAATAAATAAATAAAATCTAATGCACCTCTAGGCTGTATTAATACAAGTTTAGTGTAGTAATAGTAACACTCTGTTCTGCTTTAGTCAGACCTTATCTGCAGTATTGTGTCCAGTTTGTTGTTTTTGTCATTAGGTTGACTTTGATTTATGGAGACCCTATGCATGATAGAACTCCCAGTCATCAAGTGTCCTGCTGAGGTCTTGCAAACTCAGGGCAGCTGAGGCTTCCATGATTGAACTGTGTCCAGTTATTAGTCCCAGAATTTAAGAAGGATATTGAGACACTGAAATGTGTCCACAGTAGGGCAACCAAGTTAGCAAAGAGTTGGATTCAGCAGTGGTGTTTAGGCTCAGGGCTTACTAAGCCAACATTCTGCATCTGTGTCTGGTTGCTGTTGGACTTTGGTCTTATTGATGACATAGGGCAAACCAGATGCTGGACTAGATACCTCCTTGATCTGATCTTCTTTCACTGGACTAGCAAAAGGACAGAGCTTGAAAGAGTTCAATTTTTGACCTAGAGCTCCCTGAATCTCCCAAACCACTGTGATGATTGAGGGATTCTGAGAGTTCTGGTCCCTCAAAATAACTTCCCCAAGCTTTGGGAAACAAAGGTTGTAGGAGGTCTGGGCGGGTGCAGTGACTTGTCCTGGGAAGGAAAGAGTGTCCTGGAGAGGAAAACTGCCTTGCTGAGCATCTGGGCAATGCAGGCCTGTATTGGATTAAACGTTGCTGACAAGCAGGTCTGCCTTGGCTCTTGCCAGGCTTTTCCAGCCGTGTGCAGCAGAGTGTTGAGAGGAGCCAACAGCTGCAGGCTGTCCCAGAGCCAGACTTGGAAAGCCACCTTGTGGTGCATTTTGTCAGAGTGTGCCAAACCTCAAGGGCAAACACGTACCACTAGCCAGTGAGCAAGGGACCTTTAAGGCAGAAACAGTGGTGTGCTCAGTCTCTTCACAAGCAGCCAATGACAGAGCCATAGTAAGTTTGTTTTTAAAAAGTGTGTCTTTGAGGAACTGACCTGGTAGGAGTGATATTGGATCAGTACTTACTTTTAACTCTGCCACTGCAGAGAAAATCAGAGATCAATAAACATAAGCATAATGATGATGATGATGTGCTGCAACACCCATTGTCCCTAGCTAATGGTGAGGAGCTATAGTCCAGCCCCTCTGAAGGACACCAGGTTAGAGAAGATAGTTGGGGACAATTCTTCTTCTTCTTCTTCTTCTTCTTCTTCTTCTTCTTCTTCTTCTTATTTCTTATCCACCCCTCCCCACGGATTGAGGTGGGGAACAAGAACAACTAACAAACAAACAACATCAGTTAAAAAGACATCAGTTAAAACACACATCAGTTTCAAAGGACAAACAAGATGTACACATATAAAAACAATCCACATTTAAAATTCATCATTTAAAATTCACAATTTAAAATCATCTGCTACATCATTTGGCTTATTTGGTGGCTGGCTGAGAGAATTCTGAGTGATCTCTATAAAAGATCAAGGGGAAGGAAATGTGACCAGCAAACAAAATAAAATACATGCTCAGTATTCTTTTTTTGTATAACTAATGAATTGCAGGCGAGTGGGGAAGATACGTTGAGGAGAAGTGAAAAGTTCTGTATGCATACGTTTATATGGGAAATAGGTAAATAGTTCCCTTTGGGGACAACAGCAAAGCAGAAGGTGTTGAAGTGTTTAACAGTCTTCCCTAACCTGGTGCCCTCCAGAGTGGCTGGAACACAGCTCCTCACCATTCGCTGGGGACCATGGGTGTTGCAGCACAACACATTTGGGAGATACTAGGATGAGGATGCCTAGTTTAAAACATACAGCTGCTGTCCTGAGCCTTACAAATGGTGTCAGTTTATTTTGCTACAGTACAGCAGGGATCAGAAATGGGCCATAGGCAGTTTATTTTCTATCAAATAGGACCCCGGCAGTAATCCGTCTTTCCTTCAGGATGGCTTTGGCAGGTGTCCAAGGAGCCATGCTAGGTGTTGTATTCATAAAAAGAGATTAATTTCCCATGTCCGCATGATAAAATGATGATGAACAGAACGGAAAGGCTGAAGCAGGCAATGCCTCTCATCTCTCCCCCACCTGCTACCTCCTCCTGGGCTGAGGCTGCATCCGGACAGCTTTTGCATGTTAAAATGGAGTCAAGGCTTGCTTAGGGGAGCACTGAACGGTTGTTCTGCTAGCAAAAAGACAAATAGCTGTGTGTTGAGGAAAAAAGTCTAGTGACCTAAAGACAGGAAATGGGAAGCAAAGGTTTTATTTTTGTTAACAGCTTCTTTCCTCTGAGAGGCACTAACATTTCGACCAAGAAAATGAGAGGAGGTTGTATGCCCAACTTGAGAAGTGTACCATATTGCTTTCTCATGGGACTGTGCACCATCCTGTCAAAAATAAACATTTAATAGCCCATGCTAAGAAGCAAGTCCAGGTTAGGCTGCCGCTTAACGGGATTTACTCCCATTCCTGCTAGTAGATGGGCAAACATACTACAACTCCATTGTTTACTTGGTTTCTTTATTTAAAGACTTGTTGTCTACTGTCCAAACATAGTTTATCACAATTGATTTAAAATCACAGAATCATATACAAAAGTGATATTTAAAAAACAAAAGTAATAGAAATGGTAGACAGTGGGGCATAAACCAGATCTTAATTCTGCAATTTCTTGTTCTTCAAAAGCCTAAAGGAGGAGAGTGGTAAGGGTTTAAAAACATCAGCAAAACGTAAGCTGCACTGAAGAAGGAAACGTTTTTCTTTTCTTACCTGCTAGATCTCAAGTTTTAATTGGGAAAAAACAGACAGCACCTTTCCAAAGAGTCTCTTATTTAGAGATCTTCAATTTTGCAACCTTGCAAAAAAAAAAAAAGGGGGGGGGGGAGGGGGCTGTAAATGCACTTTGGCCCCATCCTTGCCAGTAGGATTCCATGAATAAAAAGTTTGCTGATCTGTCTGTCCATCAGTGCCATCCTATACTATGTTCAACAAACAAAACCCAATGTGGGATATTGGATGAATATTCAAGGTTACTTTATCCAATTTCTATGTATGGTTGTGAAAGCTGGACAGTAAAGAGAGCTGACAGGAAGGGGAAAAAAACCTCTTTGGAAATATTTTTGTAGGTTTTTTGGGCTATGTGGCCATGTTCTAGAAGAGTTTATTCCTGATGTTTTGCCAGCATTTGTGGTTGGCATCTTCCAGAAGAACTACAACTCTCCTAGCCAAGTCCTGATGTGTGGCTAGGGAGGAGGGTCATTGTAGTTCATCAAGTGGTGGCAGCTTCGTTTGTATGGTCTCAAGGGGTTCCTTCAGCTCATCAGGAGTGAGAAGGGTGATCCAAGAGACCAGGGAATTAATGATCTACTGAGGGCCGAGGGCCAATGCAGGGGTGGATGTATCTGGTCACTGGCCCAGAGATCATCACCGTTGTGCTGGAAAAAGAGTTCTATAGACACCATGACCCCCTAAAAACACAAGAAAATTCAACCTGAACTCTCACTAGAAGTGCATATGACTAAAATGAGGCTGTTGTAGTTTGGACATATCATGAGATGATGTGACTCACAGGAAAATAAATAATAAGTAAGGTGGAAGGCAATAGGAAAAGAGGGAGGGTAGGTTGATTCATTCAAGGAAACCACAGCCCTGAGTCTGCAACATCTTACCAGAATACAGTGGTCCCTCCACATTCGCTGGGGTTAGGGGTGGAGGACCCCCATGAATGTGGAAAAACTGAAAATTAAAAAATACTATTCTTTTTACCTAAGAGAACACTTCTCTGGGAATCTCCAAGTCCTCCAGTGCAACTCTGTGGTCAACATCTACCAGACATTGATCACAGAATTATGCTGGAGGATGTACACAAATGCCTAGAGAAGTATTTTCTGTAGCAACTTCTAGATCATGGGTAGGCAACCTGTGGCCCGCAGGCCGGATGCGGCCCGGCAAGGCCTTGGGACCGGCCCCAGCCCAGTCCTGCCGCCGATTGCCGCCGGGGCTTTTGGGGGGCAATTGTCTATAGAAGCCTCAGAAACATGCATTTATACTAACATTTTTTAAAAAATCAGCAAATTTTTTCGCGTGTCCTCCATTTTTTAAAAAAAGTGCCCTCCATTTGAAAATTTTGTCCTACATTTGTCCCGGTTTATTTATTTATTTCAATTTTTTTAAAAAATTATTTAATTATTTATTTTTTAGCTTCGGCCCCCCAGTTGTCTGAGGGACAGCAACCCGGCCCCCGGCTCAAAAAGGTTGCCTACCCCTGTTCTAGATTCTCCAGCACAATTGTATGGTCAACTTCTGGCGGAGTTGCGCTAGAGGACCTAGAGATTCCTAGAGAGAACATATTAATCAAAACCACAAATAATCAAATCTGAAAAAGTCAAAATTGCAAATGTGGAGGGCCAACTATAATTGAAGGTTAGAACTCATTTCTCATTCATAGGGTCACTATAAGTCAAACTAGTCTTGACAGAAAATAACATCAACAGCAAACTTAATCCCAACCATAGTGAACTTGGTTTGTTTTTTTTTGTTTTGTTTTGTTTTTTTGCAATCATGCACACAGTTTTAGAGTCCTTCTCAGCTTCATGGTCAAACATTAACAACTGTTCAGTGGCATGGAAACAGTTAATTTTTATTTAGTAGCTCTTGATAAACAGTTTCTGTTAAAGAGTTTCTCTTAAACCAGACAGTTCAAAGCTGGGAGTAAACCAGGGGAGTCAACTTTCCTCTTACCCACCTGCATGTTACAGTTCTCATAGCTATTAGAATAACCTGCACGTTTTAATTTCCTTTAAAAATTTCCAGAAGTAGCCCAAAATCCAGCAACATCTTGACAAAATGTAGGCCTGTGACTAACATCTTCATGTTTTTCTTTCTCCCGTATGATTTTAACACCTTTGCCTGATGAAGAAGCCAGTAGAGATTCAAAAGCTTTCAACATGTATTTTTCTTTTTGCTTTGCAAAGTGGAAGGCAACAGAAAAGAGGAAGACCACTTTCCAGATGGATAGATTCAATCAAGAAGGACTGAGGATAGGATGATTTGTAGGTCTCTTATTCATAGGATTACCATAAGTCAAAGCTTGACTTGACAGCACTTCACAAACCAACAACCACAAATTAGGCAAATTCTTATCTAAAATAAACTGCAATGAAATTCTACCTATCCCCACTCATCGGAAACCCTCACATATTCCTGTAGCTGAGCAGCAATAAATTCATTTTACACTCTATCTTTTGGTCTTTCTCTGATACCTGAATACTTTGTTTTTTATTTTATTTTGTTTTGTTTTTATATGCCACTCAGGAGCTCTTGGATCAAAAACCAGCTTAGAAAAAAACCCTGTAATTGCTCAAGGACTGTTCTATTTGATGCACAGTCCAAGAAATACTCTTACTGAGCTGTCAGTGTTGGGATGTTTTCCATCTTTAGAAATATCCAGCATGCATGCCAAGCAGATAGCATAATGGTTTTACATGCATTAACATTCCATGTTCTGGATGACATGCATAACATGTAGTCCATTTTGCAAATCCTCAGTGATTTCAAAAGGATTTAGTGTGCTGAGATCTAGATTGTGAAAGGAATGTTTGCTTTGGTACATACCATGACCCTTTTCTTTGCTTACTTGGGAGTAAATGACTAATCTCCTTGGGATGTGTTTGGGAGTTAGTATAGGTAGGACCAGGGTGATGCCTGATCACATTAATTTCCATCCTTTGGTGGGCAGACAACTCTCACCTAACACACAATAAGAGATAGAATTTAAAAATTAATAACAATCTGCCAAATAATTTGATCTTTTCTCAGTCTAGTTATATTAATTTATCCAGGCCTATAGCTATACAATGAATCTGCGGGAACATGGAAAATGTGCAGAATATGATATTGGGCACCAAATGTAGCTGCTTAAGAATCAATGTTTTAATTGAAAATGCCATATATTTTCTAGTCCCCGTGGATGCAAAGATATACTTAAAAGGCAGAAGGCAGTATATAAGGAAATCTGAGAAACAAAGGAGTGCTTTGGTAACATTTGGTAACTCTTCTTTGGATTTCTTGACTGCAATCTCCATTCTGATTAATGACTGAGCAAGGTATGGAAAATCTTTCACTCTTTCAGTGTCTACGTGATCACATGTAGCTATATCATACAAATTATGCTTGCCCTAATGGATGCAAAAGAAGCCTATACATTTGAATGTCAATAAATCAAATATTACAGACTGGGTGGAAGGGTAGGGTGGAGATTAGATGGCTTGTCTCATGTTGCATGTAGGTCTAATTGTGCAGAGTCAAATGTGCTGAAGTCCCTTGACTAACTGATTGATTGAAATATTGATATATGACTTTTCTCAGAAATTCAAAACAGGTTTATTGCAACAACAACAAATGTAATATAAAATTTGCAATACAAATGTGACTCAGCAATACTATGGAAACATTGCTTGCTGATGCTTTCTGCCAGACCAATCACAGAATGTTGCTTAGACAATCTCTCCCTAAATTATGGTCCATCCCTTAGGGCAAGGGTGGAAAATGTGTGGCCTTCCAGATGTTGTTGAACTGCAGCTTCCAGCAGCCCCAGCCAGCTTACTCAACAGTGAGGAAGGCTGAGAGACTCTATTCAACAATGTCTGTAAAGCTGCACAATTTTCACCATTGCCTTAAGTTAGAAAGTGGCAGGAGGGATCTGGTGTATCTTTTTCTGAAAGCAGAGGACAAGGATGAGTGAAGGAAGTGATGCAAGACAGGCACAGGAGAAGCTATGACTCTGTCCACTACTGCTGCTTGTTAACTTTAGATATAATACTCCACAGTTGCAGTGTAGCTGCTCTATTGGAATTGGAGGCGACTGGCTTTTACCATAAATAAGCCTTTCATCACAAATAATTGACATACTTTTCACCTGCTGATTTGTATGTACCCTAACAGCCATTAAGCAACAGCACTCAGCTGTTACCACATGAATCTGCCGTGATTGGCTTCAATGAGTGGTATTCTTTGCTGTGTGTCAGCCTAATGAAGAAATAACTGGCCCAGCTTGGCTTCGCTTTGCTACAAGGGACAGGCTCTACTTAACATTCATCAGCCATTGCCTGCTGACTCCTTTGTTTGCACTGCTAGCAGAAGAATGCAAAAATGGGGGTGGGGGGCTGCTCCCAATTCATATCAGAATTCCAAGGGAAAGGAGCAACTCACATCTTTTCCTAACACTGCATGCAGGATATCTGTTTATTTGAAACAGAGGCAGAAATATGGTATACAAACACTTAACAGGTATGGAAGATATCTATCCCCGGAAGAAACAGCCTTGTGTGCTTGGATCCTGAACACTGCCGGCAAAGGAGACATCAGACTGTTAATGAAAGATGGGAATTGTAGGCGTTATTAACTTCAGATAAAATGTTGTGTCAATCTTTATTTACAAATCTAAAACCAAGCCCTACCCTCCCAACATTTCACAGATGAAAACCAAAGCACATGTGGCAAAGCAATGTCAAAGTGTGGCCAATGGCAAAAGTTCTTAACAAGGAAGAATAGACAAGCTAGGAGAGGCTGCAACAGTTTGCTTTTGCCTGTGCCTACAGTACTGGGAAGGGCAATACTGTGCCCCCTTCTCTCCCCTTTGTTGGACTGAGTTCAGTACTATAGCACTTTGGACTAGTTTGCAGTAGCTGGAGTAAAATGAGGACAAAGGGAGAGATTGGGAGGAGAGAAACTGTAGTCCTAGTATAAATATTTGGGAAGAATGATCTTACAGATGCATGTGGCCTGCGAGCCACACTTTGCCCACTGTAGAAAGCTACTTTCATCTGACTAGTCCGCTGTTATTGACACTGATTGCAGCAGCAATCTAGGATTCAGGCAGTTTTTCTACCTGGTGGTGCAATGTATGAGCTTTATGACTGAGCCTGCCAACCCTATCACATATTTCACTGGATATAGCAAGGGTGAAATGGAATATAGTCTATATGAAGCGTGAGACTAGAGTTTGCACTATTCTTCAATGTTCCAGAAGATGGCTGCAACTGTAGATGGTTTACAAATAAGATGATTCCTTCTTATTTATTGCTGCATTGCTTATCTTGCTGATTGGCTCCTATGTGACTGATTATTTACCATTTTGGCACAGACTATTGTTGTCAGAATTCTACTCAGTTGACTTCTCAGTCCATTAACTCTCATTATAAACACATCCTAGCATCCCAGAGAGTAGATGGAATCTTGTGGTTCATTATCTCCTTTTACTGGTTCCTCATTTTTTTTCATTTGCAACTTCTGACAAAACCTCAAGCACTCTGAAAAGCACTTGTTTGTCTATAAAACATTGCAAAGGAAAGCAATGAACAGTACTGTATATTATGAAGAATAGGTTGGCTGCATTCTAATATATATGTATTGTCCATATGAGAAAATTCTATTTGGTACAATGGGGTTTGGCACTTTCAGCCTTCGTGATGTTTTATAAGACAATACCCAGAAGCTCTAGGCCACCAAGCCCAAGATAAAGAATGATGGGTGTTATAGTTCACAACATCTGATAATCTAGAGGTTCCCCAATCTCTGATTTTTTTAAAAGGATATGCTGTGAGTTACCTTTTTTCACAGTCTAGCAGGCTTGCTTTTCACGTACTCCATGCAGACTGATAGATGATAGTGATAGATAAAATCTTCTGTGCTCTGCTTTGGCATGCTACAGTGATTTATGCTCAAAAACTATTATTTAAAGTGTGTTTCTGAAAGAAATGGGAGTTTGCACAAAATAATAATTTCATTGTATATTTCAAGATTTCCTAATACTGTGTCAGAATTGCACCAAATTCTCACTCTGCCTTATTGTTTCTGAACAGGTTTCCTAGGTGAAAGCCAATTCATTTTTGACCAGAAAATTAATAATAATGGATATTCATTTCATCCCCGGTTTCAGTAGAGTGTTCTTTAATTAATAACACCTCAGAAAAATCTGTACCTCCCTTTCTCCCAATCTAACCTCTCAAGATAATCTCAAGGAGTGGGGAAGTTTATTTATTTAATTTTCACTTGACTTTTCGTGCAATATGAGACCCAAGATGGCAATATGGAGACCAGCACAGAAGTTCATATAGGAGCAGGTTGGCCTTCAGATAGCCTTATCCCAGTGGGATAAGATACCTTCCTACTATAGCCTTTCAGACGATCATACTTTTGAAACAAAATTTGGCCTAATTTGAAGCAAGACAAGTCCAATCCTTTCCCACTTAGATTTATGGTCACAAACAAAACAATAGTTGGTGAAATTATTTTAATAATGCTCAAGTAAGAACAGTTTGAACTCTTCCTGGATGCTAATTTGATTCAATTGAGGCTATTGTATTTTGGCCACATAATGAGAAGGCATGACTAATTAGAAAAGACAGTGATGCTACAAAAGGTGGAAGGTAATAGAAAATAGTTTTGCCAAATGCAGGTGGTTGGACTCAATCAGGGAGACCATGAGCCTTTGCCTGCAAGACCTGAGCACAGCAGTAGAGGATAGGAGGTCTTGGAGATGTCTCACCCATAGGGCTGCCATGAGTTGAGGCCAGCACAAGGGTAGTTAACAACAACTTTCTAGCTGGCAAATCTTGATCAATAGACTAGCTGCTGCAATGGAAAACTGTTGGCATCTCAAAGTAGTCTTCAAGGGCATCCCCACACACAGCACATTGAAATAATATAATATTAGAACACTAGTTGGAAATTGGAAGACTGAGGGGGCACATTACCTCCCCAAGAGAACTTGGAGAGCCACACCTCTTCATCTCACCTTCTCCCGCAATAAATAAATACAGACAAATAAATAAATATGCCCATCACCATCTTTTTAGGCCTGCCTGGGCCATTTAGGATCAGGAGAGACCTTTTCTTTAACATCGGGAACTGAAAAAAGTCATTTTCTGTTCACTTCACATTTCAAAAAAGGCCTCTCCTGGGCCTACACTGGCTGGGGAGGGGCACAAAATTTGCTGGATACATGCCCATGTCCTTTAGAAGACATCTGGAGGCATTTCAGGGTTGTTGTTTTTTAAAAAGTGGTTTTAAAAAATTGACCCCTGGGGCCTCCAGATGGACTCTAAATGTGGTGGAAATGCCTTCCACCCTCCCAGAGTGCATTTGGAGGCATTTTGGAGCAAAATTTGAAACAAAATTACCTTTGTGGGGGGCTAGGATTGCTGTATCCAACCCACAGCCTGCACTTGGCCCACCCCTCTATTTCAATATCCATTTTTTCTGTTTTAGGACTGGAGAGTGAAACTTTCAGCTCAAAGACTTCACAGCTTAACCCGGTATTTGCCATTTGTGAACAGTGAGGTTCAATGAGTTACATATTTTTATGTGCTTTGTTTATAGCCTCTGGCCTTTCCTCTTCTCCATCAACCCCAACGCAAGTGACCAAACAGCCAACGTTTCCTCTGGAATCCTACAAACATGAACCCGAAAGGCTAGAAACACGGATCTACACATCCTCTTCTCCCCCGGATACAGGCCAGAGATTCTGCTTGCCCCAAGGACAAAGCATGGCCAAGCCCCACATGCCAGCATCCACGCCGTGTGCTACCTCAAAAACAGTAAGTATGGACAGTAAGTTTTAAGAAAAACAAAGCACTATATGTCAGCACTGATGTGGTGCTTTTATATGTTTAAGTGTTCAATATAGGTTATCTCCTTGCAGCCCTTACAATAATCCTGTAAGGTGACAGGTTTTATTAGTATGCCCGTACTGCCAATGTGCAGAGAGCAGTGAGGCTGGCAATAAAAATCTTGCCTCATTCTCTCAACAAAATCAAGACAGAGGGAAGTTTTGAAACAGGGTTCAGTCTGTTTCAACTGCAGTCCTATGCATGATCTTTGGGAGTAAGCCCACTGAACTCAGTAGGCCTTGCTTCTGAGTAAAGAAGAATAGAACTGCTGTTAGTTGCAGTTTTTTTCTTCTTCTCTGTGATGTGCCTATACTTTGCTTTTCTTGCACAGAAGTCTAGACACTTGACTCAGCTGTTGTAGCCATTATTGATTGCCATCATTGTCTTCAAGTGATGCAATATTTAATTTATAGGAGGCAGTATTCAACTGTAAAATGGTGGTAAAGCTATATTAGTGACTTGGGTTCCTTATTCAGATCAACTTGTTCTTCAAAATGTGTGACATTTTGGTCATACGCTTCACCATCTGGCTTGTTTATATGATTAATATTCTCATGATGTTCAGGAACATATCCTTCTATATGAAAATAGAAATCATTTCCCTTATATGAAATATGAATGGTATGAAAATAGAGAACATTTCCCTTATAAAATCCTTAATTTCAAAAGAGAATTTCACCAGTAGCCAGTATACTTTTTCTGAAGCTCAGAACTTTAAAGGGCTGCATTTGTACTACAGTATATACTTGTGTATATGCTGACCATATGTATAAGTTGACTGCAGGTTTAGGGGCCCACATTATGTTCTTTTGTATGACCTGTGGATAAGTTGAGAATTGGGAGAGGCAGGAAGATATAAATAATTATTTATGTATTATTAAATATTTGGAGCATGGGGCTCTTTAGATACACAGCGGCTCTTTGGCATTTCCCCACTGTGGCAGACAGAGCTTGCATTGTTTCTCTGCTGCAACAGGGAAACACTAATATCTTGAAGTCCATCACTGCCATTTTTCTTCTCAGGCATTCCAAAAGGTCATTGGAGACAGTAGAAGGGGTTGATGCTTTTTTAAGGACAGACTATGGCAAGAGCTCTCCACCTGTAGTAGAGAGCTTTCACTAAATGCTAAGAAGGCTTCTTGGCATCCATGCCATCCAGAGGTAGGGAATGGGAAACAGGGTTGATGAGGCAAAGAGTGCTTCTGCCTGTTCAACTCCAACCACAGTAAAGATCAGCTGGGGTTTTTTGTCTTTTGTCTTCCTTCTTTGGTTCCTCTTTGCTACCCAACTTTGTTGTCTGCAGACAGCATGTTTGTGTCCTCCTCTTCTTCCTCTTCCCCTTCTCTGAAGGCAATGCAGTTGGGTGGCGAAGAGGAGCTAGAGAAAGCAGGCAAAAGACAAGAAAACGTGGCAGGACGAGCAGCTGGCGACACAGTGGTTAAATGCCTGTATTGCAGCCACTCACTCATAAACCGCAAGGTTGCGAGTTCAGTACTAACTTAGGGCTCAAGCTCGGCTCAGCCTTGCATCCTTCCGAGGTTGTTAAAATGAGTACCCATCTTGTTGGGGCCATTTAGCTTACACATTGTAAACAGCTTACAGCAGTGGTTCCCAACCTGTGGGTCGGGACCCCTTTAGGGGTCGAATGACCCTTTCATGGGGGTTGCCTAAGACCATTGGAAAACATCTATTTAATTACAGTTATGAAGTAGCAATGAAAATAATTTCATGGGTTTGAGTCACCACAATATGAGGAACTGTATTAAAGGGTTGCGGCATTAGGAAGGTTGGGAACCACTGGCTTAGAGAGTGCTTAAGTGCATTGATAAACAGCATAGAAATGTACTTGCTATTGCTATTTCTTGTCTTCTCTCTGCTTTCTCTAGCACCTCTTCATTGCTTGACCAACCACCCTTGGTTGTCTGTAGCTGACCTGCTTGTCTCGGAGAGAAGGGGAACGAGACAACCAAGGGCAGACTCCTGGCAGCAAAGGGTCAATTCAGGGAGAGCCTAGTGTAGAAGGAGCACACACACACACACACACGGAAGTGAGTCTTTAAGATTTGCTTGTCACTGCAGTGAAAGGGGGGAGTCAGGATTATGGCAAGAGCTTAGTGCATCCATCCACAACCAACTGCACCATGCCAGGGAAATCCCAAAGAGCTGCTGCCACCACTTTTTCTAGCAGCACTACAATATTGATCCGTGTATAATTCAAGCCAGGTTTTTGGGGTATAATTTTTGGCATAATTTTTTCATCTTATAGACAAGTCTATACAGTATTTTCATATAAGAGGACTGATCAGAATTAACTGTTACTGTAGATCTGCTTTATTCATTCTCAGTCTCCCCCATACATATACATTTGTTTTAGTCAAAGTCTCCTGTCCACTTTATATAGTTCAACAAAAAAAATATTTTGAACACACATCAGACCTCAGATGCTGTTATTTTAGTGTAAATGTAGTAACATCTGTGAGGTCAAAAAGGGTACCAATTCAGCAGGGTAGGAGAGAGACAAATTCTTTGCCTTCTATACCGGAATTGTTGCTTTTTCCCTGCATATATTTTCTAACTCCTCAGTCTGTGTAGATGATTGACAGGCAGAGTCAGAGAACACATCAGTATCCATTTTATACCTTGATCCCAAGAACTTCACAAAGATTAAAATTAATGTAAAAAGTGTAGTATAGCATTATAAATAGAAATATTTATAGATTGTACTATTTCTGGCAGCAATATAAAGATTATTTTTTGGATGATCTGTCATTCTGGAAAAAATAACAACACTTCCCCAGATAATATTTCTAAATGTATTGAAACAACACTTTGAAGACAAAAACTCTAATCTAGCCCTGATGTGGCATTTTTGATGGACATTGATTCCTGTCAACCACAAGAGTGCATAAAAATACAAAAACTTATCTTCTGCCCAAAGTGAAGCATAAAATCCAGAAAGGAAGCACTCTCCCATATGATTTTGCTAAGCATTTGGAACAGCCTTAAGACTTGAGCAGAATGCAGTGCAGTAGTCAAGTGTGGCAAACATTCAGCCATCTCATCAAAGTCAGATACTGAGATCTGACAGGACTTTGTCATGCAGAGTCTTAGGAATTCACTTTGGAAAGGGAGTTGCATGGTTGCAGAGCATCTACTGAGAACTGCTATGCATGCCCCTGATATCCTATCTTGATGAGGTGAAGTTGTTATGTATTGGGCTGAACTGGGAAATCACAACAGTGCACAAAGACAAAGTGATTTCTGGCTATGTTTATGTTGATCTTTATAAGGGGCATTATTGTACACAGTGTCCTCCTGATCAGAATTGGGTATCTCTGGTAGCAAGGTCCTAACAGTCCAAAGTCTAAACTAGAATGTGCATACCATGAGCATGTTGTTTAGGCCAGGGCAATTCCAGAAGCAAGGTAAAAAAGACAGTACAGAGGTCAAGCCAAATGAGTCCTAACAGAAAGTAAATAAATGGAGTACAGGTGAGTTAGAGCCAAGAGGCAACCACTGAAGTCCAGACAGAGGTCAAATTGCTGAAATTCAGACAGAAGTGAAATGAGTCAGGCAAGAGTAGTCAAACATGAGGATCAAAGACAGTCCATATTTAGGCACAGTGCAGAGAGAAGTCAGTCAGAGCAAAAGCCAAGGCATCTAGGAACAGTTGGTGAGCTTCAGATAACAGTTGTTGTTCCTATAGGAACTGATTCCTTCATGGTTGAGATGCTTTGGCCCCATCTGGCAGGCTAACTGTAGGCATTTCAGCTTCCCCAGGAAGAGGGCCCTCATCTCATAGAGACTGTCTTCTGATGAAGCTCCTACTCCTCAGGAGTCATCTCTTGATAATGGACACCTGGTTTCCTCCTGTCTTGCTGTCTGGGGCTTAAAGGAGGCTCTGCCTCATACTCTAACCCTGGAACTGGGCTCCCTCCATCTTCAGGCAGGACTTCCACTGCCTTCTACCTTTCAGGTTCTTCAGAATTGCTCTGCCCCTCTTTGCTATCCAGCTGGGGAGGCTCTAGATTTTCCTCCAAAGAAAATCCCTCCCTGAAGGGTATGGATTCTCAAAGTTGAGAGGGAGCCAGAACACATGATGGACTGTTGCTCTTCCAGAACCTCACTGCTATCAAGAAACCATGCTGGCTGGAATATTCTGGGAATTGTAGTCCAAATAAATAACTTTACTAGACTTTGGTCCCCTATATTCTAGAAAAACTAGAAAACAAAGTTATGTTGAAAAGGAATTGTGGAAATAAATATAATTTAGAGGCAAAAAGGCATAAATATATTTTCTTCTTCTTAGACTTATGAGACAAGCAGGTCCTTGAAGGACTGGAGTTAACAGCAAGCAAGGAGAGCTGTGAAGTTACAGTCAGTAGGCAGTCAGCCAGAGGTCTGAATCAAAGACCCAGCTGTAGTACCTGCCAGGAGATTGGAATCTGAGTAAAAGTGATATGCCAAACAATTACCCAAGCGGTCTGAGTTCAAACAGGAAGGTCAAGGCTAGTAAAAATTGTCTGTGGGATGTCAGTCTAAGAACTAAAGGACAAGAAAAGGGACTTGGTGTGCCTGTTCATAGCTGCAGTACAAGAGCTATTGAGCTATTGGTACCAGACATAAAAAATTCAGTATTCTGCAATTTTGTGCTGTCATTTATTTATAGTGGCAAGGCACACCCCTAGCCATTAGGATTGTGGCTATATGCCTTAATTCAATTGCTAGTTCCCAATAGAATAGACACATTGAATCAATAGGTTGTGACTTACGATTCAGCAGTCCCTAGGTAGATAGCAATTGGATGTCAGCCAGAGGCTTGAAAATGAATAAACAATACACAGAGGAATAGAAGAAAAAATCTAGTGAGACTTCAGTACTGCGAAATACTTGATACCAACCCACCCTACAACTAACAGCAGTATAATTAACTGTGCAAAATTACATTAGTTCTAGAGATGATTTGCCCAATAATTTGATTAATTTTTTTATTTATATCCATACAGGGAAGAGTCTAGCTCAGAGTGCCCTTAGTTTTTGGTGCATTGCCCTGCCAGCCTTTATTTCAAATGTAATTGCTGCAATTTGGTCACACATCTATAGATACTGTGCTTTGTCCTTTATATCTTTATACTGGAAAATGCAGGAGAAGTTATTGGCTGTTTGGAGGTGATGTGGTCCTTTTACTGGTCAGACTTGTTCTTCCTCTCAGGTATATCCACAAGCAGCTATTCAGATAGCTAATTATGTGGAGCTATTTTGTAACAATTTCACTCTCGTTTCTTATGATCATTTTATTAATAGACATGGAGGGGGAGCCATCTTAGACACACTGTAACCAAACATTTCCCCCTCTCCCCCACCAAAACTGGTCAAAAGGAAGATCAGGGAATAGAGATTCAGCCTGTGTTGGATGGGGTTTCGTTCCCCCTGAGATCCCAGGTTTGTAGCCTGGATGTGCTCTTGGTCTCAGCCCTGCACCTGGAGGCCCAGGTATTGGCAGTGGCCAAAAGTATGTTTGCACAGTTTAAGCTAGTGTGCCAGTTGTGCTGATTCCTTGAGATGCCAAATCTGATCAAGGTGACACATGACTTGATTACATCCCATTTGGATTATTCTTTTCCTTGTTGTTGTGTGTTTTCAAGTCATTCTGATTTACCACGGCCCTAATGGTATTTTCTTGGCGTGATTTGTTCAGAGGAGGTTTGCCATTGCCTTCCCCTGAGGCTGAGAGTGTGTGTCCTGCCCAGGGTCACCCAGTGGGTTTCATGGTCGAGTGGGATTCAAACCCCAGTCTCCATAGTCATAGTCCCACACTCAAACCACTACACCACTCTTAACTCCACTTGCATCACTCTAATGCACTCTATATGGGGTTGTCTTTGGAAACTCTTTAGAAACTTCACTGGTCCAAAATACTGCAGCCAGTCTATTGACCAGAGCTGGTTACAGAGAATATATAACTTCCTATGTTGAAACCACTTCACTACTTCCAAGAATAATTCAAAATGCTAGTTATGACCTACAGAGCCGTGCACAGCAGTGGGTCCAGACTGTTGATGTTTTTAAAAAAGTATCTCCTAATATATATTAACTTGGAAAGGTTTTCCTTCTTCCCCGACTAAAAGTCCAGTGGGCCTCCCTTCCTCTTCTGTGGCAAAGAGGATGGGCTAACGGGGGTTTTATATTGTTGTTGTTTTATTGTATTTTTATTGTACTGTTGTACTTTGTATTTTATCATGCTGTAAACCGCCCTAATCTGCGGAAGGGCGGTATAAAAATAAAACTTTTATTTATTATTATTTCCCTTTTTCAGTCGCGAGCTTTTATTTTCCCATCTCTACCTCCACCAAAAAGCAGCTTCTAATCTTTCTTCTAGGAGCCAGCATATGGTTTGAGAGTTGGACTATGACTCTAGAGATCAGGGTTCAGTTCTGTGCTCAGCCATGGAAATATGGGTGACCTTGGAGGAGTCAAACACTCTCAGCCTCAGAAATCCCCAGGAGAGGTTTGCCTTAGAGTTGCCATAAGTCAGAAATGACTTGAAGGCACACAACAACAAGAATCTCTTATCTAAACCAACAAGAAAGCCAATGTCACTTCCTGCCAAAACACCCCAACTGTCATGTATCAAGTTGGCATCTTCCTTTCCCTTCCATGACACCCTTCATATCCACTTACTTGGGAGTATGCGTAATTAAACTGAACAAGACTTGTTTCTCAAGTAAGCATATGTATGATTGCACTGTCAGCTTCCTAGTAGCTTTAAAAAAAACCTGAGAAAAATGAAAGAATAGGAATAATCTGGAAGGCTTGAGCTAGGTATTCTCATGTTTATCTCCTTTGAAGAGGTAAGCAGGCAGGGATGGGAGAGACTCATACACCACGAAATTCCTTTCTTGTTGCAGGGAGAAAACCAGCCCAAGGCAAAATTGTTCAGTTCAATCCCTGTTTTAAAAGAAACTTTTGCAAGCCTGGAAAGATCAGCTCGTTTCCTCCCCGTAGCTTTTATGCCTTTCTTAGCTTTGCCACAAACAGAAATTCAAGATATGAAGGTTTTCACCTCAGTGTTGAGAAAAGCCTCCTCTGTTGCATTTCTTGTCCTTTTAAAGGCATTGGAAGGAGGGCCTCTGCTAGAAATGTGCTTGGTTACTCTGTAGGATATTTGTTTGCTTAGGCTGGTGGCTACTTTTCAAAATTGCTGTTGCGCCTTTGACACAACTCCCAGTTGTGATGTCTGTTTCTCAGTTTTGGCGGTGCTGCAACATGCAGGGCCTTTGTTGCAAAACATTGCAAATTGATTGCAAAACATTGGCATAGGTTTGGAGGGGATTCCAGTTTTCAGGGTTCATGGTTAACATAGCTCAACACAGATGTAGCTTTGCCCAGCATGAATTAAGTGATGGAATAACCTTGAGTCACTAAACAGAAGTACAATGGGCCCTCAGTATACGCTGGGGTTCATGACCCATGTGGATACCAAAATCCATGGATGCTCAAGTCCAGTTAAATACAACGGGGTAGTAAAATTGTGTTTCTTGTGTAAAATTGAAAAATCAAGGGTTACTTTTGGGAATTTATGTATTTTTTGAATATTGTCAAGCTGTGGATGGTTTAATCTGTGGATAAGAAATCTGTAGATACAGAATACTAATTGTATATCTGTTTGCCATGTTGCCTCTGTTCCGCCTCTCACTTTTTTTGTCCTCCTGTCAATCAAACATCTGGAATTACTTATTTTTTAAAAATTGTACACAGCCATTCAAATACATGGTCAAGACAGATTATAATACACTATTTAAAACACCTTAAAACAACTAAGGAAAAGAGAGCAAATCTTTAAAATCAGGATGTAAATACTGTCAATGTAATCCAAGCAAAACAGATCTAAGAACATATTTAAAGCCTGAGGTATTTGTGTGGTGCTAGAAAGACATCAGAGTGGCTGCTACACAAGTCTCTTTGGGGACGTTATTCCAAAGCTGGGGTGCCACCACTGAAAAGGCCTGCTGGCAGTGGCTGTTCACACTATCTCAGAAGGAAGGAGAAGCCTGCATAGGCCCTCTGTGTTGGATCTCAAAGTATGGGTAGGCACATATTGGGGTAGCTCATGGATCCAATATAGCTGCTCCTTGTTGGGCAGGTAGAGCTCCCATTCAGCTCAGAGAGAGTTTGGGAAGGATGGCAGTAAAATTCAGAGTGGGTTTGCCACTCCTTCCCATGATAATGGATCTGCTAGCTTCCCTGGCACATATGGTGAAGGATGATTTGTCAAGCTGTTCAAGAAAGTATGAGACAAGTGCATAAAACAGCCAGAGGAAAAATGGGCTGCTAAACTTCCCACTTAACAGAAGAGGACTACTGTAATATCAATCTTCTGGATTGCAGTTTGGCAACTCTGTTAAAGAAGCTGCTTCTAGTGAGTGCTGCAGAGTGGCAACTGTAATACTGAAATTCTGCGACTAAAGGCAAACTAGAACATAGGTAACTGATATCTGGAGTTGTGAACCTTACAGTTAGATGTGGCTGGCAAGAAACCATTGATACCTAAATAGACTCCTTCAGCCACAACTTGTTCTGTCAGATTCATCACCTCAGGTCATTGTATACTTTGCTTACACTTCAGTATGAAATTCCATGTGGCTTTTATAGGGCATCCTCCTGAATGTCAACACTTGCACAAGAAGGGGAATAATTGTGGCTTTGATTATGGATTAAATAAATGTAAATGTAGGCGGGATACAAACCCCCATATAGTACGTATTGTATATGTACTAGGGTTAGGAAGGGGCGGTGCTTCCGCACCCCCCTAACCCTAGTACATATACAATATGTACAAGATGGCGGCGCCCCTTCCACATGGGCGTCGCCATCTTTACGTACTGGACGCATAGCATCCAGACATGTTGCGACGCCTATGATGTCGCGAATGCGCCAGCGGCGCCTCGCAACGTCATCAGTGCGCCGCGGAAAGAAGCTCCGAAATGGAGCTTCTTTTTTGCTCCATGCGGGAGCCGCGCGGTTTGGCTGCACTGGAGTGCAGCTTTGGTGCAGCTTCCGGATTCTTAGGATGCATGCATCATTTAAACAGCATACCTCCAAAGAGACCTGAAGCAGCTTTATTTTGGAAGTCTGTAACAGGCCTTTGGGTTCTTCAGACCAAACACTTGCACAGTCAAGTAATCTTAGGACTTTATCACACGAGGGTCTAAACAGTGATTATCCCTTGAAAATTGTGCAATCGTGATTAACATTTTCATACACATTGTGCTTAAAGAGCCATTATTCAAGGAATAAACAGGCAATAAACAGCAACAAATCATTAATAGGATTTCCCCATGAATGATTTGTTGCTGTCTATTGCCCGTTTATTATATGCCTATATCTTGTCTCAACTAGCAACATAAGTTTCCAGCTGCAGTACAAAGATGCATACCATCACCATTAACTCTGCCTTGACTGTCATTAATTGATGTCAAGTCAGATTCAATTTAGGGCAACCCCATGAATGACAGACCTCTAGGGGTTACCTTGTTAACAACAGCCCTGCTCAGGTCTTGCAAGCTCTGCCTTGATGTCTCATTATATTTTTATATACTCTCTCTCTCTCTCCTATTTAAATTTTTTACTTTGCAATAATTTTTAACCTTCATTACTCTGTTCAATGCTTGCGCCAGTCCCCAGCGGTTGCTTTCTATTCAGTGATTTCCAATTGTACCTAATGATTTTCACACCTGCCTATTGCTGGCAACTTTTGTGAATCTTGCTTTCCTGAAAGTATCTTTATTAGGATGTTATTCAAACTTGACATTTGCTAACCCCTATTTTATACCTTCAGGTTGAAACAGTGTGATCTCTTATCTCTGTGATTGCTAACTTTCCCCTTTTCTGGCCTTGATTCTTTGTCTTTGACAGAACCACAGAGTTAAGTGATGGAGAAAAGCATCTACCTACTGAATTTTCTCTGCAGCCAAATGTTGTTAAAGGTGTAGAGCCAGTTTAAAAAAAGAGGAGAAAGAGGAGAAGCATAATAAATACAGTTGACCCTCCACATTTATGGCTTTAACTTTTGTATATTTGATTATTTTCAGGTTTATTTGATGTGTGTTTTGTAAAAATCTCTAGGTCCTCCAGTGTGATGCTGGAAGTTAATCGTAGAGTCACACTGGAGAACCTAGAGATTCCTAGAGAAAACTCTTCTCTGGGCATTTTTAGGACCTCCAGCATGATTCCAAGTGTCTTTTTTTATTTGCAGTTTTCCCACTTTCACAGAAGTCTTGTGCCCCTAACCCCAGCAAGGGCCCACTGTACAATATTCTGTTTTGCCCCAAAGATGCTACACAACAGGATAGGGTGCATTGTTTATTTGACAGTGTCAGTGTGGTAGGAAAACTGGATTCTCCACTGTATTTGTTCTTCTAAGAGCCATCTTTGCATGTGAGAGGTACCACCAAAAGAAAACAAAGGTTTTAAAAAGATAGTTTAGCCACAGGAAAATCAACTCGACTGCAAGATGGATCACTTGCCTCAGTCTGTGCACTGTATTTATCACCTCTTGTGTTGGCTCAATAACTCTTCCTATTTTCTCAGGCATGACTGCATGAGATTGCTGGCAAATCTGACAGTGGTGGAGCAACTATGATTTATGGGCTGCATTAATATATTAGCGCCTTTGTTTGGCAATAATATGACTTAGCTCTACCATGCTTAGGTGTGGTTTCAATCTGAGCCTTGCTCTTTACTTTAAAGCCACCTGTGATGCTGAGTGCTTAGTAGTGCAGATCATCTGCTTCCCTTCACTACACTTGACAATAGAGGAGTATGTGTGAGATCTACAAAAATGGGGAAAATGCTGGTAGGAAAAGCTATGGTTGCTTCAACTCCTACATGGTCCATAAATATAAAAGTAAAACAATGAAAGTTAGCTGAAGGGCTAACTTTAGCTGGTTGAACTGAAACCTTCTAGAGCAGGGGTAGGCAACCTTTTTGAGCTGGGGGCCGGGTTGCTGTCCCTCAGACAACTGGGGGGGCCGAAGCCAAAAAAATAAACAATTAAATATTTTTTTAAAAAATTAAATAAATAAATAAACCGGGACAAAATTTTCAAATGGAGGACACTTTTTTATATAAAAAAGGAGGACATGTGAAAAAATTTGCTGATTTTTTAAAAAATGTTAATATAAATGCATGTTTCTGAGGCTTCTATAGACAATTTCCCCCCTTGCCTGCCGCTTGCCCCCCCCTTGCCCGCCTCCTCCTGATAGGCCAAAGGCCCCACACCCTCACGCGAGAGGCCAAAGGCTCTGGTGGCAATCGGCGGCAGGACTGGGCTGGGGCCGGTCCCAAGGCCTTGCTGGGCCGCATTCGGCCCGCAGGCCGCAGGTTGCCTACCCCTGTTCTAGAGCCCTTTCTAGCAGGCTCCACTGTCTTGTTGTGTTTTATATCGTCCATTGCTCAGACCGCAACATCCATTCTCTGAGGCAGCTTTGCTAAAGCCTCAGTCCTTAATATGCTTTTGTGCAATAATTTGCTCTCTCTGTTGGAAGTTTCTATGTGTGGGAGGGCATATGCTGTCATTGTTCCCCTTCCTTCCCTATGCCTTTAGTAGTCTAGATCTCTTTATTTTCCCTGCTAAACGTCTTCTTGAGGAATGTGGTTTCAGTAAGAAGGTCAATATTGTCTGAATCAGTGCTTGGGATACAGAAACCATAGAGGGTTGTACTGATAATCATGAGCAAATGGAATTGATAAAACAAGTGGTCACAGCCAAGCCATATTAATGGGGTTGAGGTGGGAGGGGGTACCTAGATTTAAATTCTCTGTTTGTATTAGATTTTTAAAACATGTCAGTGTGTCTGCTAAGATATTAAGATGTCTTGCGCAAGTGAGAAGAGTGTACCTCATTGCCAAAAATTGGTCTAAGTGTACTGAGAAAACATGCCATGAGGATCAGTTGCAGTGAAACTCGGGCTTGTACCTCTATCCTGCCTGTGAGGAAATTTTTAATTAACTCCACTTTTCTAAGACATCTAAACATAAGGCACTATGTTTTGTTTAAAGCATGGTTGGTGAGAATTAATGAGGATCTGAAACTACAGTCTGTTTTTGCTAGCTATTGCTGAATCATCCACAGCACTCCAACTTTGGATAGCAATGAACATGAAAGTGGATGGTTCCACTTCATGCTTATAAGAGAGGATGCGGAGCTTGCAAGCTCAAAGCTATCTGTATTGCTTTCCTATAGCAGGAAACTATGATTTCCTATTGTGTCCAAGCTGAAACTTAGAAGTCTGGACAACAACTCTCAGAATCCCCCCAAAAAAGCTGACAACAGTCCTGACTGAGGGATTCTGGAATTTGTAATCTTTAAAAATAACTTTTCCTTGCTCTGTTCCAAATCAAAACAAGAATGCTAGTGTCTTGTTTTATGTAGAGTTACCTATCTCTTTTCCGGAAGAATTATTTTGATCCTTGACAGTTGCATGATAAACAGAAATGTAGATATTTGGAGTTGCAGTGGGAAATGTATTACCAGTTTACATCCTATTCTGAAGATGAATAAAGGACCAGGGTCCCTATGAGAGAAAGATGCCATGTCTTATACTGATGTAGTCAGTTAAAAAAATCAATCTGTAGCTGTTTTAATTTTAATCTTGAGTTAAGGAGAGTTAGTAACAGAATGACGTTAACAAAATATCATTTCCAGGAAGTCAACTTCGTTACTATATTAAGCACCAAATCTGTGACACATGGTGGCTCCAGGGCAAGAGTAGACAACTGTGGTTTTTAGGATATTGCTGGACTGCAACTCCCATCAGCCTTAGAAAGTGCAGCCAATGGTATGGGATTATGGTGGTCCCACAATTTTGGTAGAGCTACAGTGGCCCATTCCTGTTCTGGAGTGTGACTGGAATGACTGGTAGAGTTGGTTTCTTCTTATATGGTCTATTATGTGTGGCCTGACCTGCAGAAATGAAGCAGGTGGCATTTATGGAAGTAACCATGTGTGAGAACATCTTTACCTGCTATATGGCTGTTTGTCAGGCTGCTGTTAAAGGCATATAAAATTTAAAAAAAAACAACCAAGTGGTAAACAGAATTGCTTATCTAATTTGAGCTAGTGTACACATCTATCTAATGCTGGTAAGGGTTGCACCTGAAAGACCCATAGCATTTTAAAAAATCACCTAAGAGGTGAACATAGCACCTCTGGTTTGTTCTGCCCATTCCTTGTTATAGTTATAGTGCTGCTCCAGAAGAAACTGGTAGGAGAATCCATGTTTAATTGGTAATTGTATTGCTGCATGGCAAATTTTCTGGCTGCTAAGTGAAAATAGCACCTCCCTGCCTCCCTGAAATAGGTGTATTATTTTCTGTCTTTTGTAATAGGGTTCAGATAAAGGGAATAAGATTACCTGCTTCCCACCATCAAAAGGTTAACCAGCTGTGTTTAATGGAGAAGCATATAGTTTGACCCCTCTCCCTTGGAAAATATACCATCGATGAGACAGCAGTTTGTACTTTGACTGTTTGTTGTTTGAACTGCCTGACCTTCAAGCAAAGGAGCTGGAGGATGGTGGCTTAACTCATCTTTAGTATCACATTACCAACTTGGTCTGGAATGCAGAGAGGTTGTAAATTTAATGGTAGGCACAGTTTCCCATGCTTCCGCTGTGCCTGTGTGTGTGTTTTAGAAAGGAACATAGCATGGTGTTCTTAATAATATGCTATTCTTTTCATTCCTTTTCCTTTGGCTTTAAGGTCTGGCTGGTGCATAAGTGGCAGTGTTCCAGGTATTTTCACTGATCTGCATCGCTAGACAGCACAGCACAACACAGCTGGTTGTGGAGGGCTGTACTCTCCTTTGCATAGCAACAACAACAACAACAAAAGTAAAAATATAGGAGAAAAATATTTTCTTCACCATCTTAATATCAAGACTTCTGATCTCTTTATGCAGGCTTCCTCTGTCAAACACCCTTCAAGTGAACATTGTAGTCCAGCACATCTGAGAGATTACAGTTAGGGCAGTGGTTCTCAACTTTTGGGCTTCCAGATGTTTTGGACTTCAGTTCCCAGAAGTCCCAGTCAGTTTGCTCATTGTTCAGGAATTCTGGGATTTGAAGTCTCAAAAATCTAGAGGACCAAAGGTTGAGAACCACTGAGTTAGAGGGAGGCTGCATTAATTGTGCATGTGTGTTAAATGCCCTCAGACGTAAGGCAATCCTATAAATGAAACACCTCCAGGACACTCTATGCTTCACTGCTCTGCTCTGGTTATAGACTCAGGAATTCCTTGAGTCCATCCATCTGGAATGCAGTCTTCCTCTTTCCTACTGCTTTCTGTCTTGCCAAGCATTATTTTCTAGTGAGGCATGCCTTCTCATGATATGGCCAAAGTGTGGCAGCTTCAGTTCAGTCATTTTGGCTTCTAGGGAGAGTTGAAGCTTGATTTGTTCTAGGAGCCATTCGTTTGATTTCCTTTTTAAGCAGTCCATATTATCCTCAGCATTCTTCCTCTGCGCACATCTCAGATGAGTTTATTTTCTTCTTGTCAGCTTTCTCCACCATCCAGCTCTCACAACCATACATAGCAATGAGAAATACAATAGCATGGGCAGTTCTAACTTTAGTATTCAGCGATTTATCTTTGCATGTCAGTAACTTGTCTTATTCTTTCATAGCTGCCCTTCCTTAGGTTAGGTTATATGGCTTCTTTCTTTCTGAAATGGGATTTTGCTACTTTTCCAGAACTTGTGTTTGTCTGAGTGAGTGAGTGAGTGAGTGTGTGTGTGAGAGAGAGAGAGAGAGAGGGAGAAGAGAAGCTATACCTTTGCATAAGTTCTATTCCTCTCAATGTGAATTTGCACTACAGAAATTACTGGTGGTTAATATGTGGGAATTGTAGTGATCTCTAACAGCCCAGAGGATGTCTAAAATATAATTAAAACGGAATTAAATCCACAGTCCAAAAACATATCAAGGACAGCCTTTCTTAAAAACACAATAGGTGCTCAAGATAGGCAGATGAACATATACTGATAGTAAACTAGAGGAGAAGCATGAGGCTTCAGGGATCAGAAACATGACTTTTGGGGGAATGCTGGGAAATGAGGGTAGCCTTGGCAGGTGCCCAGTGATGCTGATCCTTTGACAACAGCCCTGCAAAGTGATATATAAATAAACACAGTAACAATGTCTTCTTGAAATCCAGCATAACTAAAAGCAGCATTATGGCACCGAAGCTACTGGAACAACAAAACATTTCACTTTAAAACACTATCCAGATGGCCTGTTTGAAAATGGGAAGTGGAGGATGCCCCCCCCTTTACAACCCACATTGGGAATGCCAAAGTTATAATGCTATCATCGAGGCCACATCCCTGTAACAGTTTGTCGTATTGCTATTGCTTGTGGAATGGGGAGCCTAGCTTTCAAAGCACCTCCTGGGAAGTAAGTTCGACTGGGTTGGCTAGAACTGATTCCCAAATAAATGTGTTGCAATGGCGTCTTTCTTGTTAGTAAGCTGAGGCATATGTGGTGCTCTTTGTATTTTCCCTTCTCTTCACTTTTAGCCATGTTAACAAAAACCCCTGTTTGTATTGTGTAAATCAAAGGTTTTACTCCATGGTTTTGTTCACTGGAGATCTGATGAATCTCTAGATTAGGTTTTTAATATAGCAGCTGGTGACATTTTCCCCCATGAATTTTCTGTGCCTCCAGAAATAGTGCCTTTTTTTGCCTTTCTTGATGTGGCTTTTTCTTCTCCCATCCAGCTGCAGACTTTATTAGCTGCCTCTGCTTCCTTAGAAACTGTCCATGCTTTTTATCAATTGGAATATTTAATCCCAAACAAAAGGCTTTCCTGAGCCCTTGGATTTTATGATGGTACTGGAATCCAAATAGTACAATTGCTGTCTTTCTCTGGATGGGTTTAGATTTACTGAGTACAGCGCTAAGCTTTTTGGGTTTTTTTCCAGAGATCAGCTTGTCACAAACCATCACACTTAAACCAGGGGTGTTTTCCAGATGTTAATGGATTTGCACACTCCCATTACACTCTAGTCAGTATAGCTAATGGTGAAAAGTCATGGGAGTTGTATTCAACTTCTGGAAGGCTACATGTTTCCGGGCACTGACTGGAATAGTTGAATTTGAAGGCAATAAACAAGGGTTCTCTGCTTTTTATCTCTTGCAGAGTATGTCTTTTCTTTCTCCTCTGTGGTTTCCCCTACTGTGGCTTCTTCTTGAAAAACAGTTAACAGTAACAGGCTGAATATAATTTCAGAATTCAGAGAGATGGCAACAGGCAAAGAAGATCCATTCTCAGACACAAGATTTAGGAGAAGTTATGTATATAAGCAAACATGCCATTGCTTTAAAGAAATATGTTCCTTAACCAAATAGGGGTAAGCTCATAAGCGTTGCCGTGTATTCAGAATAACAGAGAGAAGACTGTAAGAATGAAGCTAAAGATACCAGGTCCTTCCTCCTGGGGATTTCTCATCTCCCCTTCCCCAAATGTCCCTCTCCGCCACCTTCCCATATTCTAGAGTTCCTCAGTGAGACTCCAGCATTCAGGTAGCCAAGAAAATGGAGCCTTGGGCATTGGGGGTGAATCCATCTCTCCTAGATTCCCAATCTGACTGTCTAGAATTCCCCACCTGTCTGTTTTGTAATTCTCCATGACACCATTATTTGATGTTTTCCCATTCTAAAAGGTTGCAATGTCCTTCTATAAACATTGATACGAATAGTGAGAAGTTTAAGGTACATGCTGGTATTATTGGTCTCACCTTTTTGCCCTCCTGTCCTCACTGGCATGCAGTTCCCAAGAGCTTTTCTACAAATTAAGGGTGCTTCCAGAGTTGCTCCTACTGCTAGGAAAACTATTATGCAGATATTCTGCTTGTGTGTGTGTGTGTTTAGCAAGACAAAGACAAAAGAAACAGAAAAATATGTGAGAGAGTGCAAGCGGAAGATGACTATCATATAACTCCAGTTAAAACTGCATGTTTGAAGCAGGGGAATTGAACAGTGCATCTCTAGTCTGGAAGCACCTTAACTGCCAAATAAAAATATAACTTAATGGAAACTGGTGCCTTGAGGGAAATAGGATTGTGTGCCGTCCTTCTATTATGGGTCAAGAACTCCAGCATTCAGGTAGCCAAGCATAATTTAGTGAGGTGTGCCAGGACATTTTTGTGACTCAACTATGATATTTTTATGTCCCAGTAAACACATTACAAAAAGCGCTTTACTAGTAATTGCAACCTCTTCTCCTTGGTCAGTGGCCAGTGTCTGAGTTGCCATTGATTTTTTAAAAATAGCAGTTTATCCAGTCTGGTTTTAAAATCATACAGCTATCCACAGTCTCCCTCTGGGAAATTACTCAACAACCTAATGGATCTAGGTGGACCACAACCAGAAATAAATGCTTAAATAGAACTCTCCATTGGCATTATAGATGCTGGTCAGAAAGCTACTGCAGTTAGTTAAGGACTGTAAGTTACATGCATCTGTCTGAAGATGTTGTATGACTACAACTTCATAAATATTTCATCAAGTACACTAAATAAAAATGCTACAGTAACCTTTTTAAAAATCAGTGTAATGATCCACAAGACCAGGGGCAGGATTCAAAAGTCCTGTCGATTACATGCAGTCCACAGGACTTATGAATCCTGCCCCTGGTCTTGTGAATCATTACACTGGTTTTTAAAGAGGTTACTGGGGGTGGGAGTGGTCCTATGTGACTTGTAGGTGTATTAGTCTGGATACCTAATGGCTCCCCCCCCCCAAAATAACCCTCTGGTACCCTGTAAAAAAATTTTTTTGTCAAAAAAATCTCTATGGATTTTTTTTCATGGTAAAATGCTAATTTGTGTCCTCAGCCTAAAACAGAAAAAAAATGTCCCAAGAATTGTTGGAAGTGATGAATGGTCACTTCTGGTCCCAGAAAATGGTGTGCCTGTTGGCACAATGTAGCCAACATGGGGTCAGCAATGCTGAAAATAGCCCTCCAACACAGAGTGTGTCCACTCTGCACTTGGACACAGAGTACTGTGTCCAGTTTTGAGGCCCTCACTTCAAAAAGAATGTTGAGAAACTGGAGCCTGTCCAGTGGAAGGCAACCAAAATGCCTGCAACTCTAGAGAATGGGAACCCAGAGCAATGGATTCAAACTACTGTATAGAAAAGGAGATTCCACCTCAACATTAGGAAGAGAGAGAGAGGTGAAGTCTCTTTCTTTGGAGGTTTTTACACAGTGTCTGGATGGCCATCTGTCGGGACTGCTTTGATTCTGTGTTCCTTGATGGTAGGGGGCTGGCTCTTGTGCTCGCTTCCAACTCTATGGAGTTTATCACACTGGGAAAAATGGGAGTTTAAACAATGATTAACCTGTCAAAATTGCACAATTGACACTAAAACGTGCTTAAAATGACACTAACGCAAGTGCCATTATCCTGTGAAGAACCGGGGAATAACCAGGCAAGAAACAGCAAAAAGTAATTCACGGGAAAATTCCATGAATGAGTTACTTTTGTTTCTTGCCTGGTTATTCATGGGATAATGACAGTTTAATCACATTTCATCTCAACGTTGTGTAAAAACCATTTGCGCAGTTGTGCACAAGTGCAGGTTAATCACAGGTTCTTCACAGGGTAATAGCATTTTGCACATGACATTGTGTGAAAACCATTAATGCAATTGCGGTTTAATCATGGGTTAATCACTATGTATACTTCCAGTTTTCCCCTGTGTGATAAACTTCTGCTGCTGATTTCCAGTGGTCTACTTTTCCTTCTGTTGGTATGGGTATCCGCTGGTAAATAATAATAATAATAATAATAATAATAATAATAATAATAATACAGTTGCCCCTCTGTATCCATACATTTACAGCTTCAAAATATTTTTAGAATGTATAAATTCAAAAAGGTAAAGCTTGACTTTGCCATTTATAAGGGATGCCATTTTACATTGCCATTGTACTTAATGGGATTTGAGCATCCATGGATTTTGTTATCCACAGTGGGTCTTAGAACCAAACCCCAGGAGATACCAAGGGCCCACTGTACTTAACATTTATATGTAACACTTCAACAAATTTCCTCAGGCACTATACATACCGGCCGATAGGGCGCCCTTGTCACGTGATAGGGGTTGGCCGAGGGCACACTGCCCATACGTGCCTCACCCCTAGCACGTGACGAGGGCGTCAAAATGGCAGTGCCCTGTACACACGAGCACCACCATTTTGACAAGAATGGACGCTTAGCGTCCACACGCCATTGACGCACTGCAGTGTCACAATGGCACCGCAAGAAGAACCCGCTTTTTGTGGGTTATTTTTGTTCTGCGACGGAGCTGCACAGTTTGTCCGCTGCGGCTCCCTCGCGGAGCAAAGCAAGGCCCCAGCCGACCTCCCTTTTTGGGCAGCCTGTATCCCGCTTCAGTTACCTTTGTAACCAACTCATTATAGTTGTTTCTTCTGGGGGCTTAGGCTGAGTCAGTAAGACAGCAGGTTGGGGTTATTTTAGGGCACTACCATATGTGGCATGACAGATCTGTGATTGCAGGACACTACATGCTTCATCTCCCTCCTGTTTGTCATTTACTTGATTTAAAATGTCTTCCCCAAGGCTGTTGTATGCTGTAGGGGAAGAAGGCAAGTATCATATGGGTTAGGCTATCTAGTGTTGATATATAATGACAGAAGAAGAAAAAATTGAGTTTTAGACTTGCTGGTTCAAAGCTTCTTGTCTTTATTGCTATGTTATACATGGAGAATGGGAAAGACAGGTGCTAGATCAGCTACAGTATTTAAGGGTACTTTGTATAAATTCTTCCAATGCTGACATCCTTTGTCCACGTGGAAAACAAATGTGCGTTATTGCTTCTGTTTCTGCGGCAAGCAAAATAGCTCCAGGGAAGGGAAAGTGTGCATGTATATAGGTTGTCCGTGCCAAAACACAATGTGATCCCACTTAGAAAGCTGGTAGGTATAGTGTTGTTCCAGGACATTTTGCTAAGAACAAAATGGTACCCCTTCCTTATGTAGAAATTGCGTCAGTTAGAAGTTGATTTTTGATTGTCTACCACACCTGGAGAACAAGTCTGGTTTAGTGGTACAGGGCAAGATATATAGCATATAGTTATTTCATCTGACAGACATAATCTGATGGAATGCTTGGTGCCCTCAGCCTCTGCTGTCAGAGGCTGCTGACTTACTTTGTCTAATGGTAGAGTAAGCTCTAGGGGTGACTGGGCCTATGGTTCAGAAATAGAAGACATGTTCTCGGGAAGATACTAGGTTCAGTCCTTTGCCTTTCTAGTTAAAGTATTTTGGGGCAGGAGGATGGAAGAGTTGGAGGAGAACTTTGCCTTGGCCAGAGCTTGGAACAGTTAGGTTTTGGACTGCAGTTCCCCAAAACTGGCTAATCTCACTGGGAGATTCTGGATATGGAGTCTAAAAATTCTCCCAAGTTCTAGCCTCAGTCAGCTAATGCTAATAAAGTAGACAATACTGTGCTAGATGTATGAAGAGTCTGACTCCTTGTTATGGATATTCAGTGTTCATGTTCTTGGAGATAAATTTTCATGCCATACCATCAGTGTACATATGTATTGTGAATATATGTGCACACTTCAACCCATTCCAGAAATGATAGTGGTCTGAGACTCAAGTAGTAGCTTCCTGATGAGTTTCCATCCGATCTGATCTGATCTGGAACTTGGAACTGGGAATGATTTTGCTCCTGACCTTAACTAGTGTGACCCACAACGCGGAAGCTAAGCTGTTGCCCTGGCAGGCAGGGAAGCAGACACATTAAGGGTTTTCAAAACAGAACTTATAATTTTTTAAAGAGATTTTAATGAGCAGAGTACAGCAACTGGAAAATCAGGTGCTTTGTGGGAAGCTGACTCATAATATGACAGGAGATTGTCTAGGCAGTGAGTTGGAAAATGTTTCCTCTCCTTCATGACTAATGTTGTTGTGTGCCTTCAAGTCATTTCTGACTTATGACGACCCTAAAGCAAGCCTATCACAGGGTTTTCTGGGGCTGAGAATGTGTGAGTTGCCCAACATGGGTTTTCATAGCCAAGTGGGGACTTGAACCCTGGTCTCCAGAGTCATAGTCCAACTCTCAAACCACTATATCACACTGCCTCTCTTATGACTGAGATGAACTCAAAACAGTTATTTCAGAATCATTGTTGTCATATTTTGATTTGGAATAGAAAGTGGAGATACAAGCCGCTTCAGCTATAGCAGAATGCCTGAGGATGTATTGTTTCACTGAGTCCACATAATCTGGACCCACTCCCAAGATTCCTCAAGAATATTTAGCTGATCTGTTCCCTTAAATGGGACGGTCAAGTGTATGTAAGGTGTACAGAATGTGGCAGTAAGGTATACTAGTTTCACTGTGACCAACTTTGCCTTACACTATATTAGTCATATGCCAGTTGACTTATCAAGCATTCCTCCACAAAGAATGCTGAGCCTTCTAGTTTACTGATCCTACTGAGAATTATGTAAAATCCTTTGCCTGCCTTTTTTGTGTTAGGTGGGATCAGGTCAGGCTTCTTGCTTCAAGATCCCATTGTGGGAGTGTTGGGTCAAGTTGTAAGCCATCCTTTCTGCCTCAGTTGTAGCTCAATCATAGTTAGACATAATCTGCACAAGTAGCCTTCAGATCTCTTTCTTCAGAAACCAAAACTGTCTACCTTTATTCTAATACACTGAGATACTTGATGCTCATATAGTATTTTTGCTTTTTGCATTCATAACCAAGTACACCGTTAGTTCCGCTTTCTCAAAGCCTAGAATTACACAGGCATGTTCTTGGCAAGAGAGAATTCCTAAGGAGCAGTATTTATGGTTGGTGAAAAATATGATAAATGGGGAATAATCTGTTCAGGGATCTCTTCAGAACAAGGAGTATCCGGTTGTTCTGCAGTACATCTGCTGAATAACCAACCAGATGGCCGCCTTTTCCCCCAATTCTTCTTAAATTGAAGTCAAGGGGAAAGCTTTGTGCCTGTCCCCTGCTGGATTGCACTGATTAATTGCAATTTATAGCATTTGATTAAGTTATAGTTCTACATAGTCCATCTACTGTGAACATTTTTGTGATGGAAGAGGAATGAAGCTTGTTACCTCCATTACCTTCTGCTACGAAGAAGCCATTAGCATCATTAGCTTTGCTCTGTTTCAATCCTTGGCAGACTTGCAATTAACTTGGTTCTGGCTGAAGCTTGCAGGGTCCTGGGCTGGCCAGATGACTGATTTTTTAAAGAGGAGATATAACATCATTCCTAATGACTGACTGAACTGTGGTTTCTGCTCATGTACAGTATGTCAAAGGGTAAGAAGAGATTTGAAATGCATGTGTTCTTAATGTTTCTGATTTGATCAAACCAGTACAGTTGTAACACTCCCCCAAAATTAGTCTTGCCTAAGCAATTGGAAACAAGTATTATGTTTGTGTGTAGCCACCCTCATCCATGTATGGGCCCTCGCCTAATTTCCCCTCCCAGCAAAGTTGGTTTAACTGCAGTTAATACTTATTGCTTTAGCGTATAGTCCAAAACCATCCTTATAATATGGCTTCAAATCTTGGATCATTTGGGAACCCTCATTAATAATCTGTAGTTTACATGGTCTGACTCTCGACTAAGGACAGACTTATGGGGAAGGGGAATATGTCATCCCATACACTCCTATCTATCCCAGTTTGGCTGGAACAGTACTGATTAATCCTCTGTCATCTCACTTTTTTTTGCTGCTTTTAAAATGTCCTATTACTCCTCCCATTATCCCACTCCGTCCTCAGATTACTTCTGTTCTTCCAAACTGAGTTCAAAGTGCAGAAGTAGTTTGCAGTCATTTAACTGAGTAGGGGGAGAGGAGAGGAGAGTCTTGCCCTTCCCAACAGGCTCAGGCAAAAGCAAACTGTTGCAGCCATTCCTAGCTTGTGTTCTACCTATTTGCTATCTTGGCTACACTCTGATGTTGTTGGGCATACATGTCCCAGTTTTCATCTTTGAAACACTGGAGCATATGGCATCCCATTTCCTATGGTTCAACTCTTATGTCTCAACAACATAGAGGTCAGGTCTAAATCTGACCTCAATGTTGTGTGAGAAGATAAAATACAAGGTGTTTAGTTTGTAAGACTCATAGACTAGTGAATAGGAAGCTGTAACGGATGAATACTGAACTTTTGGTCATCCATACGTCGAGAATCAATGTGGTGTAGTGGTTAAACCATGGATGGAGATCATGTGGCCTTCTAGATGCTTTTGGACTGCAGTGGCCAGCTGCCCTAGCAAACATAGTCAATGGTGAGGAATGATGGGCGTTGTTGGGTCCTACAAAAATATGAAGAGCTGCATGATGCTGATCATAAGGTTAAACTCTAAATATTTGAGCACTGCACTAAGATTAGAGAGATCTAGATTCAAGTTACCACTCAACTATGAAATTTTGAACAAGTTTTCTTTCCACATAACCTAACACACAGTGTTGTTGCGAGGGAGAGGACAGCAATATCTGTCACTATGAGTTTGTTGTAAGAAAGACAGGAAATAAATATAACTAATAAAATTTAAAAATATGTTTGTTTTCAACACCCGTATTCATTTTCTGTTAGGCCTGCTTGGAAGCGCTGTTGGGCGCTGAAGTCTAAAACATTTAGAAGGCCAAATTTTCCCCATGCCTGTTGTTAATGGCTGTTTCACTGAAGGGCAAATGCACAGCAGGGCCTGGTTTGACACTCATTTGACAAGTGGAAATGAGTGCAAAGACATCTTCATCTGTCCTGGTTTGTATTGGCAGCTAAACCAATAGGAGCATTCATTATTCAAGCAGAAATTTGGTGACATTACTGTACCAAAACTAATAATGCCCTCCTACAGTCTAAGGACTGAAGTTTCCAATGGAACTTTAAATTAGTACATAATAGAGAAAACTTAAGATTTATTTCTACTGTTTGAGTTGGAACCAACTGTGTCATGACCTGAAGACAACTAATTTGGAGAGTTCTGAAAATCACTTCAGCTGTGCCCAACTATAATTGTGGCATGTTACATTCACAAATGGTGGGAAAAGTACTGTTTGTAACTATTTGTGCATTCAAGACTGGTGCACCTTGATTTGCATTTAGATGGGAATTCCTTCTCAGGAGTCTTTAGCCTGGTAAACTTTTTTGAAGGGTCTATTTTTACTTCTTCAAAAGTACTCAAAATAAAATTAAACACTGCTGTGCCACTTAGACAGACATGTTCTAAACACAGTGCTGAAAGCAATAGCTTATTTATTGCCTGTCCAGTCTTTGAGGAAGACAAGGAAAGATATCTTTCTCTCTCTCCTTTTAAAAGTATTTTACATATCTGCGAAGGTCAACTATTAATAAAGGGCAGCCATTCCTCTTGAAGTGCTTGAGTAACTCCCTGCCATGCAGCCTATGGCTTTAAAACAAGATTCTTGAGTCTGTATTGAGCCATAGCAGATTAATGTGTAACCTCTGAAATTACTCAAAACACCATTTGCTTCGGTGCATTCTGCTCTCTTGTACGTGTTTTAGATGAAAGCTGTTTGTCTGTTGGGACACAAGCTTTTCCTGCGCTTGAAACTGCTAATACCAATATTTGGAACTTATTGTTTTCTCTTTTGGCCTTTTTTTGCAGTGCTGTTTTTGGTTACTTTCCCCCCAAACCCGGGAAGAGAAAGGGAATTAAGTGAAGCATCACTGGTCAGAGATAGGGACAATTAGGTAGACTTCATATTATTTTAAAATTGCCCAACTGGAATTGCAAAAAGGGTTTTCTTAGGCAAGGAATACTTGGAGGTGGTTTTGTCAGTTCTTTCCTCTGACATATAGCCTACAGCACCTAGTATTTGTTGCGGTCTCCCATCCAAGTACTAACCAGGGCCCACCCTCCTTAGCATCCAAGATCAGACAGGATCTAGTGACTTTAGGCTTTTTAGGCCCTTACTATAAAATCATAGAGTTGGAAGAGACCCCAGAGGCTAATTCCCTGCCATGTAGGAATACACAGACAAATCACTTCCGACAGATGGTCATCTTGCCTCTGTGTAAAACTCTTCAAAGGCAGTGCATATCATTGTCAAACAGCTCTCACCATCAGAAAGTACTTCCTAATGTTTAGGTGGAATATCTTTTCGTGTACTGTACTTTGAATCCATGCTCTATGTCCTAGTCTCTGGAGCAGCAGAAAAAAAGCTTGGTCCTTCTTCCGTATAACATTTTTTCAAATATTTAAACATGGCTATCATGTCACTTCTTAACCTTCTCATTGGGAGAATATATACCATACTCCCAATGCTATATATTTGTTCACAATTAAAAGACTTTGTAGGATGGAGATCTTTGGATTCAATTATCCACTCGAAAGCTTAGCAGTGTTTGGGATAAAAGCCAGAGTCTTAATGTTACTTGAATTGTGACTCATTCTTCCATTACAAAAGCACTTTAATTTTCTTCTGATCCATATTTTATTAGTTCAAACAGCCTTTGGATGGTGGTTGGCATTACTGTGTGGTGATTTTGCTTGGATCAGCCTTTTGACTGAAAACACCCAGTTCTAATAATTTTGCCGTTAAAAATATCTGCTCTAAAAGATGTGTGCGTGAGAAATGGATCTGGGCTGTTTTTATTCTAGGCATATAATATGTTTTCTGACTGGTGGTGCAAAATTATTAGATTTTCCATGAAAGATAAACAAATTTCATGGAAATTATCAATAGCTGTAAGAAGAATATTATGGTAAAACAGAACTAAAAATAATAGTAAAGGATAACAAGAGTTCTGGCCTGAAAGCTAGAGGACCACTTTATTATTATTATTATTATTATTATTATTATTATTATTATTATTATTATTAACCTTTATTTATAAAGCACTGTAAATTTACACAGCACTGTACATACAATCTTTCCCTGCCCTCGGGCTTACAATCTAGAAAGACACGACACAGAAGGAGAAGGGAGTGGTGGGGGGGAAGGGGATGAGGTCCAGCAGTTCCTCTCTACCTCCAAGGCCTGGACCAAGGGAGATGGACTGGAGGGAGGGCTTGGCTTCTTAATGGATGGTTTAATCTGGCTCCTTAAATAAATGCACCTTATGGGTGCTTTTATTAAAATGATAGGGGCTGCTGGGCTCTGTATTTATTATTATTATTATTATTATTATTATTAAACTTTATTTCTAGAGCACTGTAATTATACACAGCGCTGTACAAAGTCGGTAAAATTAAGAAGTATATAAAAGCCTGCCCAAGGTGTACACTCTAAGATAATAACAATTAAATAGAGGAATCGATAAAATTACCATGTAGAAGAGAAAAGACAAATTAAAAACATCAAATATAAAAGCAGATCACATCACATCAAACATTATCAGACAGTCAGATGACAATCACAAATTCCCTGAGAACGCTTCCCTAAACAATATGTATGCCTAAATTTGTATCAAGCCATCCTCAGCAAAGAAATGAAAGCAGTTTGGAGTGTCTTATTGATGTAATGAGAGCTATAGCCCTTCACATAGTACATGGAGGCAGCTTCAAGGTTATACTCAGGTAAGCAGCCCACCTTCCAGATATGCTCACATCCTTAACCTATATTGTAAGATGGCTTGGGTTCCATATTGGAAGAAAGGAGGGATGTGATAAATACATCTATTTTTTAAAAGGGATTGTCAAGAACCTGTTTGGGTCCTAGGCAGACCAGCGTCCCTCCCCAGCAGGTTTATCCAGCCTGGAGAGTAGGTGGTTTAGCACTGCTGCTGCTATTATTATTGTTATTATTATTTTCATTTCATTTCATTTCTATGCCACCTTTCTCCCAGAAAAGGATCACAAGATTTTTAAAAACTTTACAATATATATATATATATCTCGTGGAGGTAACTCATGGGCTCCCAGCTGTTGTGATAGCACTAGCAAAGGTATAGGATGATGGGAAATGCAGTCAGCTGCCTATCTTTGTCAAATATTGTCATTACCAATATATATTTATGCATTGGTTAACCTGTGCTTGGCACTTCTTAGTGCAAGTATGAGGAAATTTTGGCCTCTCTGTCCTTCTGACATGGCATCTCCCTGCCCTCAAACTCTGTTCCCACAAAAGGAAGGGGGCATGGGAATGCAACTGAGCCATGTCTTCAAGCAGACAGCTTAATTGCAGTTGGTCCTCCACATTTGCGGATTTAATTATTCACGGAGTTGATTAATATGGATGTTTTATTATCTTTGTACTGTATAAACCTTGTTGTTCCCGACCTCGATCCCCAAAACGGAAGAGGCAGGATATAAATAAATAAATATGTTGTTGTTATTATTATTATCTATGGTCAACATCTGCCAGAATTTTTGCTGGAGGACTCAGAGATTCCTAGAGAGAAGACTTCTCTAGGCATTTGTACATCATCCAGCACAATTCTATGATCAGTTTCTGGCAGATGCAGACAATAGAGTTATACTGGGGGTCCTAAGGATTCCTAGAGAGGTATTCTCTCAGGTAAATTAAATTGTGATTTTTTTATTTGTGCTTTCCCCACTTTCACGGGGGTTCTGCACCCTTAAACCCCAGCAAATGTGGAAGGGCCACTGTACTTCTGTGCAGGAAAGACAAGGAAGAAGCAAAGCCAGGCATGTACCACGTCCAGTTGTTCCTTGGCATCTGTTCCACCTTTCCTGCCAGTGTTTTACAAGTAGACAACCCTCAGATAGTAGGGACCAAGGCTGTAAAGCAGCCCCCTGTACTCCTACAGCAGTATGGCATAATAGGGTTTTTTTATTATTATTGCCATAGGACTACACTGGAATTTTTTTTTGTGGCAGACATGGCTATCTGGTTGCCATGCTAATGAGATTTCATTAAATGTTTATTAGTCTAGAGTTCTAGACTTTTAACAGATTGTTACATATTCACCTGCACATCATTCCTGGGACACATGCGTTAGAGAAACAACTTGACATCTGGGATTCTTGGTGAGTGGATGACTTGCAGATTTGTTTCTGTTAGCAAAAAAAATTGCCAAATTGGCATTGAACCTTTATAGGTCGTCTGGCTTTGCCCTCTCACATCTTTGAAACTGGGCATGTCTGAAATTGAGAAACTATTTATTTTGATTTATATCTCACCACTCTACCAATATGGGACCCAAAGTAGCTTACAAGATAAGATGAAGCAGCTAAAGCAACATGTGGTGCAAACTGAAATCTGAAACAGTTAAAAACACAAACCCATAGTTACATATTTTTTAAAAAGCACACCAATTCCATTTCCTTGTATCCCAACCAGTCAAAGGGTGTAGCCCTATGTAAGTATGAAGACTTTTGTCTGCCAGTGAAAAGAGAATAGAAGAGTGGGACAGCTGAGCTTCCTGGGGGGAGATTTCCACGGCTTAGGAGCAGTCACCAAGAAGGCTCTCTTCCATGTCCTCACAAACAAGAGCTGGATGGTCAACTGGCTTGATCAGGTCAGTTGTACCTATGGCTGCATCAACACTGCAGAAATAATGCAGTTTGACACCACTTTAATTGACATGGGATTCAGTGCTATGGAATCCTTGGATTTGTAATTTGCTATGACACCAGAACTCTCTGAGAGAGACGACTAAATAGCACACAAAACTACAGATCCTAGAATTCCATGGCACTGAGCCATGGTAGTTAAGGTGGTGTCAAACTGGATTATTTCTGCAGTGCAAATGGAGTCTATGTCCTGATGTTTGTGAAGAGTCCTTGGCATTCCTTTAGTTTTAATTAACATCTATTGGCATTCTGTTTGGGGATTTACTGAGCTTCAGCACCTACTGTCTCTTGGATTGTTCTCCACAGCACAGTTTGCATTCTCTGCATGGCGACTGTGGCTCCTTTTCGAACTGCCCTGTCCTGCATCCAAGGGCTTTCCTAAGCAGCAATAATAACATTGTCTGCCACAGCGCAGCAGGAGAAGGAGAACTGTTTCCGAGGAACATGAATACTCCCATTGAAGTCTAGTGGCTAATGGCAAACAGAAGCCTCAGGGGACCATTGGAGCCCTGCAGGAAAATGCCTAGCTCACTGTCTGGCTAAGGAAACAACACTGAACATAACAAGCTAAATTTTTCACAACAGCAAATGTCCCTAAAATCAAATCTGAGAATTTTCAGGCATAGTAGAAGTTTTCAGTAGAGAAAGGTTTCAGTTGCCCTCTGGCAAACTTAGTCAGCTGCATCCAGAGCTCAGCAGTTTTTGTTGTTGAAACATAACACTGCTGGAGAACAAGATCCTGGTGTGTTAAGATAAGCAAATTCCCTACAACTATAAATCCACACAACTATATGCATAGAGAAGCTTCAAAAACATTTAGTAGAAAGGAATAGAATATATACTGGGTAAAAAAAAGCAAGAGCAGCTAGGATGTCTTCTGATTTCCTGTATTTTACTCTTTGAAAAACTAATAAGCCTAATCCATTCTCACCACTGTTCAGTACTTCATAGAACAAAGCACTAGTGTCTCAGCCACTTCGCTTCAGTAGTCTTGTTGTCCATCAAGCTGAGAATTAACTGCAGCAAGATCCTAAATGTATTTTCTGTGAAGTAAGCCTCTCTGGGTTTAGTAAGTAGAAAAGGCTTTGAGAGGGACTGGAATATTTAGGAAGAATTTGAAAATTCAGGACTGGAGAAATCAGCTTTCCTAGCATCTTTGAGATGACTTGGTGGCAGAAGAGAGAGATTGGTTGCCATGTTGAACCTTTGGTATATATTATAGACGTAGATAGGTATATGTATGAACATCATTGCTTCTGCTATGTACATCAAATTTGAACATACAAATTAGAATCATAGAATCATAGAATCGTAGAGTTGGAAGAGACCACTAGGGCCATCCAGTCCAACCCCCTGCCATGCAGGAAATCCAAATCAAAGCATCCCTGACAGATGGCCATCCAGCCTCTGTTTAAAGACCTCCAAGGAAGGAGACTCTATCACCCTCCAAGGGAGTTTGTTCCACTGTCGAACAGCCCTTACTATCAGGAAGTTCCTCCTAAAGTTGAGGTGGAATCTCTTTTCCTGTAGCTTGCATCCATTATTCTGGGTCCTGTTCTCTGGAGCAGAAGAAAACAAGCTTGTTCCCTCCTCAATATGACATCCCTTCAAATATTTAAACAGGGCTATCATATCACCTCTTAACCTTCTTTTCTCCAGGCTAAACATCCCCAGCAACCTAAGGAGTTCCTCATAGGGCATGGTTTCCAGACTCTTCACCATTTTTTGTCGCCCTCCTTTGGACACGCTCCAGTTTCTCAATGTCCTTTCTGAGTTGTGGCGCCCAGAACTGGACACAATATTCTAGGTGGGGCCTGACCAGAGCAGAATACAGTGGCACTATTACTTCTCTTGATCTAGACACTATACTTCTATTGATGCAGCCTAAAATTGCATTGGCCTTTTTAGCTGCCGCATCACACTGTTGACTCATGTTCAACTTGTGGTCTACTTGGACTCCTAGATCCCTTTCACACGTAGTTTCATTCAGCCAGGTGTCACCCATCCTATATCTGTGCATTTTATTTTTCCGCCCTAAGTGCAATACCTTACATTTCTCCGTGTTGAATTTCATTTTGTTAGCTTTGGCCCAGCTTTCTAGTCTATTCAGGTCATTTTGAATCTTGATCCTGTCCTCTGGGGTATTAGCTATTCCCCCTAATTTGGTGTCATCTGCAAATTTGATAAGTATGCTCCCAATTCTGTCATCCAGGTCATTGATAAAGATGTTGAATAGCACTGGGCCCAGGACAGAGCCCTGTGGGACCCCACTGGTCACTTTTCTCCAGGATGAAAAGGAGCCATTGTTGAGCACCCTTTGGGTTCGGCCAGTCAAGCAGTTACAAATCCATGTAACAGTTACCTTGTCTAGCCCACATTTTACAAGCTTGTTTGCAAGAATGTCATGGGAAACCTTGTCAAAGGCCTTACTGAAATCAAGATATACTATATCCACAGCATTCCCTTCATCTACCAAGCTGGTAATTTTATCAAAGAAAGAGATTAGGTTTGTCTGGCATGACTTGTTTCTCTGAAACCCATGTTGACTTTTTGTGATTATGGCATTGCCTTCTAGATGTTCACAGACTCTGTTTAATGATCTGCTCCAGAATCTTTCCTAGTACTGATGTCAGACTAACTGGACGATAATTGTTGGGATCCTCTTTTTTTCCCCTTTTTGAAGATGGGGACAACGTTTGCCCTCCTCCAGTCTGCTGGGATTTCTCCTGTTTTCCAGGAGTTTTCAAAGATTATTGCCAATGGCTCCGATATTACATTTGCCAGTTCTTTTAATACCCTTGGATGTAGTTCATCTGGTCCCGGAGACTTAAATTCATTTAGATTAACAAGGTGTTCCTCTACTATCTCTTTACTTATTCTGTGCTGAAATTCCCCTATTCTGTCCTCTGCTCCATTATCCTCAGGTTGAGCACCCTTTTCCTTTTTTGAGAAGACTGAGGCAAAGAAAGTATTGAGTAATTCTGCCTTTTCTCTGTCCCCTGTTAACATTTTGCCATCTTGATGCAGTGGCCTTACCATTTCCTCCTTCTTACTTTTCCTGCGGACATATATAAAAAAAGCCATTTTTGTTGTCTTTAACCTTTCTAGCAAGCCTGAGTTCATTCTGCGCTTTAGCTTTTCTGACTTTACCCCTACATGTGCTTGCTATTTCTTTGAATTCCTTTTTTGTGATTTCCCCCTTTTTCCATTTCTTATACATGTTCCGTTTCAAACTTAGCTCTGTTGAAAGTTCCTTAGTCATCCATCCTGGTTTCTTGAGACACCTCCCGTTTTTCTTTCTCACTGGAACTGTTTGAAATTGTGCCTTCAGTATCTCTCTTTTGAGAAACTCCCATCCGTCCTGAACTCCTTTATTTTTTAGTATTTCTGACCATGGAATCGCCCTCAATACTTCTCTAAGTTTACTGAAATCCGCTCTCCTAAAGTCTAGGATGCGTGTCTGACTATGCCTGGCTTCTCCTTTCCACTGTATTACAAACTCCAGGAGAACATGGTCACTTCCACCTAATGATCCCACCACTTGTACCCCATTAACCAAGTCATCCTTGTTGGTTAGGATCAGATCTAAAATAGCTGACCCCCTTGTTGCCTCTTCCACCTTTTGGACCATGAAATTGTCTTCCAGGCAAGTGAGGAATTTGCTAGGCCTTGAGGATTTTGCTGAGTTTGACTTCCAGCAAATATCAGGATAGTTGAAGTCACCCATCACTACTACATCTCTCTTTTCTGACTGTGTGGTCATCAAATTGTATAGAGAAGCACAGATAATTGCTCCATATTTAGGATTAGGACACTCTCTTTCCTTGGTTGTTTTCCAGAGCTCCATCCTGAGCACATTTAGAGTAAAATCTAAAATCTTTATATTTAGGGAAAGGGTTGGTTGCTAGGAATGTGTATGTTGAAGGGGTGTTAATATAAAAATTACTTGTCGTGAATGTCTGAGATTTGGCAGGTGAGAGTATTATCGCAAAAAGAAAGTCTACATACAGATCTGCATATTCTGCAGAAATTCAGTAATAAGATTATCATTACTGTGAGTTTTGCACAATAGTAAACATCTCAAGCATAGAAAACCAACCTTAACAGGAAGATACGAAGTCCCATCATACACTTATGCAATTATAGAGCTAGACAAACTATATTAATCTAGTGCATATGTAGCCCTTAATCGGATTTTCTCGTATTAATTGGCCTTCAATGCATATTTTGATCTCGTAAATTGTTTTTAAGACTGGGCATATAATCAACTGTAAGAACTTTGAAAGCTTTTACATCCACTATCTTCTCAGTATACAGCTGATAAATATAAATTATGAGCTTCTGAGTGCCAGGATCTACCTGCAGGAGTCCTTCATTGATGTCAAAGAGAACAAATGCTTGGCAGAGATTCAGAGAGGGCTGCGAAGAAATGGCATGTGGGAGGAGGGGAAGAAGCCAGAGAAGAAATATGATAATCAATATATTATAGTATCATAGAATCATAGAGACCACAAGGGCCATCCAGTCCAACCTCTCGCCATGCAGGAACCCACAATCAAAGCACCCCTGACAGATGGCCATCCAGCGTCTATTTCAAAACCTCCAAGGAAGGAAACTCCACCAGCCTCCAAGGGAATGTGTTCCACTGCCAAAAAGCTCTTACTGTCGGGAAGTTCTTCATAATGTTGAGCTGGAATCTCTTTTCCTGGAGCTTGCATCCATTGTTCTGAGTCCTATTCTTTGGAGCAGCAGAAAACAAGCTTGCTCCATCCTCAGTATGACACCCCTTCAAATACTTACACAGGGTTGTTATATCCCCTCTTAATCTTCTCTTCTCCAGGCTAAACATACCCAGCTCTCTTAAGTCTCTCCTCATATAAAATGAGAGAATTGAGAAATGCAAGTGATGGCCAAATGTACCCAGAGAAAGATGAAGAAATAACAAAACTGTGTCTGCTCTGTATTTTCATGTGCACACAAAAGCCCACTGAAGATGGTGTGCCTCTTAAAGCAGCGTAAGGACTGTGCAGCCCTCCAGATGGTGTTGGAACTGCAACGCCCAGCATTTCTCACCCTTGGCTCTTATGGCTGAGTGGGTAGGAGTACAAATCAGAGCTGCATGGTTCTCACACATGCCGCAAGCACTTTAGTGTTTACAGGGAGGATTGCTTAGAGTGGCAAACGTGCATGCATATGGATGAACTGATATTGATATGTTGTAGTAGTAATGAACACCAGTTTGAGAGGTTGTAGGTAATTTACAGTAGAATCATAGAATCATAGAGTTGGAAGAGACCGCAAGAGCCATCTAGTCCAACCCCATTCTGCCATGCAGGAAATCCAAATCAAATCATCCCCGCCAGATGGCCATCCAGCCTCCGTTTGAAGACCTCCAAGGAGGGAGACTCCAGTACACTTTGAGGGAGTGCATTCCACTGTCGAACAGCCCTTACTGTCAGGAAGTTCCTCCTAATGTTGAGGTGGAATCTCTTTTCCTGTAGTTTGCATCCATTGCTCTGGGTCCTAGTCTCTGGAGCAGCAGAAAACAAGCTTGCTCCCTCCTCAATATGACATCCCTTCAAATATACATACACACACATTGGTCCCTACATTTGCTGGGGTTAGGGATGCTGTACCAACGCAAGTTATGGTGGGGAAGGGAAATAAAAAGCATCCACTATATGACCCCAACTCCTACAATGTATGGTTCCCCTGAACTTGGGGGTGTTTAGGTCCACAACACACTGCAGAAATGATATATCCAGTCTGAGATTGCTTTAACTGCCCTGGCCCACTGCTAGGGAATCCTGGGAATTGTAGTTTGTTGTGGCCACAAAGCTCTCTGACAGAGAAGGCTGTGTGTCTTCTCACAAACAGCACAGCTCCCAGTATTTCCTAGCATTGAGCCAGGGGCAGTTAAAGCGGTCTCACACTGGATTATTTCTGCATTTTGGACCTCAATTAACTCAGCAGAGGAGAGCAGAATCTTCTCTTGTCCAGTTGTTGTTGTTGTTGTTGTTGTTGAGGACTGCCTTCAAGCCAACCTTGGTCCAAAACACACTCCAGAAATAAGCCAGTTTGACAACTGCTTTAACAGCCCTGGCTCAATGCTGGGGAATTCTGGGAACTGTAGTTTTGTGAGACAACATTGAGCCTTCTCTGTCAGAGAGAGCTCCGGGGCCACAATAAACTGCAATTCCCTGAATTCCCTTGCATTGAAGGAGGGGCAGTTAAAGCGGCTTCAAAGAGGGACATCCCCCCTTTTTGGAGTGCCGAGTGGTACCTTCCTTCCTTTGTTAGAATGGAGTAGAACGAGGATGGATGGGATGTTCCAACAGCGGGCGGGGGGCAGGAAGCTATAGAAGGGGCTAGCAAGGGTTTTTGCTAGAGGTGAAGGGAAGTGTCACAAGTGTCCACCCCTTTTTTGGAGTGCCGGGTGGTACCTTCCTCCCTTGGTTAGAATGGCGTAGAACGAGAGGGATGGAATGTTCCAAATGCGGGCGGGGGGGAGGAGGAGGAGGAAGGGACTGGAACCTCGGGAGCCGTCGACCGTTAACTGCAATGAAAAGGAGGCGGCAATGGCGGCGTCAGAGGGAGATGATGGGCGCTGAAGGGATGGCTGCGGGCGAGGACTGGAAGGAGTTAATGGGCTGCGGAGCGGCGGCGGCGGGGGGCGGCCCTGGGCTCCTCCTCTCGTCGGAGGAGGAGGAGGAAGGTGAGGGAGGAGGAGGAGGAGGCGCCGCTTTCTTCCTCGGAGCGAGTGCTGCAGACGGAGCCCGCTTGGCGTCAGGGCCGGGGATGCCGCCTCTCCTCGGGCGCTGCTGCTGCTGCTTCTGGTGCTGCTGCTGCTGAGTCTGACCTGAGCGCTGTGTCTTCTTGTCTCTCCCTCCCCGCCCTCCTCCTCCTCCTCCTCCTCTCCTGCAGGCAGCTCCGCCTCAGAGCCCCGACGCCTCCTCCTCCGAAGGGATGCTGGAGAAACTGGAGCTCGACGGCGAAGGTAAGCCTCCCATGGATCACGAAGGAAGGAAGGAAGGAAGGAGAGGCCCCCTCCTCGGTGTGGCCTTGGCCTGGAAGAGGCTGCTCCTGAGGTTGCGCCTCCGTCTCTGGATGGCGGCTTCGGAGAAGGAGGGAAGGGAGGAGAGAGAGAGAGAGAGACATATAAAGATACACACACTCTCACACTCTGTTGGTTGAGAGGAAGTGGTTTCCAAGTTAATCTGTGTATTGTTCTCTATCTATCTATCTATCTATACACTCATCCCTCCATATTTGGGGCTCCGACATTTGCGGATTTGATTACTCACAGGTTTTTATCAGTGCCTCCTCTCTAGGAATATCTAGGTCCTCCAGCGCAACTCTATGGTCAGCTTTGACCCAAAGCAGCAGCGAAAGACCCTCCTGGAGATCCCTGGGGAGAATACTCCGCTAGGCATTTGTGTGTTTTAAGGTGTAAGCCACTCCGGTTGCGTTGCACAGAGAGGCAGGATTAAATAAATGTTATTCTCACGATCATTATCATCATCATCATCATTATTGTAGTTCCTCCAGCGCAATTCAATGGTCAACCACAGAGTTGCACCGGAGGACCTAGAGATTCCTAGAGAGGCGTCCTCTCAGGTAAAAACGTGTTTTTGTTATGTGGGATTTTTCCATATTCGCAGGGGTCTTGTACCCCTAACGCTAGCAAATGTGGAGGGACAAGTGTGTGTGCGTGTGTATATATATATATATATATACACACACACACAGAGACTGTTATTTGAGAGGAAGCGATTTCCGTATTGATCTGTGCGTTGTTCTCTTGTTAAATGGCAGGGATGAACTCTTCTAGATCTGTGGCATCAATGTCAACTGGAGTCGAAGGCTTACACAGCCAGCGTCCATCGTTTTTTGTGGGGGGTTTTCAGGCTGTGTGGCCGTGTTCTGGAAGAATATTCCTGACGTTTTGCCAGCGTCTGTGGCTGGCATCTTCAGAGAATGGTGGCAGGCATGGAAGGGAATGGGGTGTGTGATATATATACACTATTGGTTGAGAGGAAGCACTTTTACCTGTTAATCTGTGCATTGTTTTGTGGTCGAATGGTAAAGCCTACAGGATGTCCGTTTACTTAATGAACAGAACGGTGCACAGATTAACATGCAGATTGCTTCCTCTCAACCAACAGTGTGTATATGTATATACATCCCACTCTCTTCTGTGCCAGCATTTGCTGAAGATGCCAGCCACAGCTGCTGGCGAAACATCAGGAATACATTCTTCCAGAACACAGCCACACAGCCCAACCCCCCCCCCCCAACCCAAATCTATGGATGCCAGCCGTGAAAGCCTTTGACTTCAATTGATATTGATACCACAGTTCTAGAGGAGTTTATTCCTGCCATTCAACCTACAGAACAATACACAGATTAGTATGCAGATCGCTTCCCCTCCACCAACAGAGTGTGTGTGTGTGTGTGTGTGTGTGTGTATTCCCCACTCTCTTGCATGCCACCATTCTCTGAGTTAGCCAGCCACATCTGCTGGTGAAACGTCAGGTATAAACTCTTCTAGAATGTGGCCACATAGCCCGAAAAACGCACAAAAAAACCCTATGGATGCTGGCCATGAAAGCCTTTGACTTTGCATTCCCCATCAGCATTGCCCATAGCCCACCCAGAATAGGGTTGGAAGGGCTTCCAGGTGACCCCCGAGGGCGGTTTTCTTTGCTCCCCACCTTCAGCTGCATCCACACTGCAGACATAGAAAGGCAGTAATTTTGTTGTTGTGTGCCTTCAAATCATTTCCAATTTATGGAGACCCAAAGGTGATTCTATCGTGAGGTTTTCTTGGCAAGATTTGTTCAGAGGAGGGTTTGCCATTGCCTTGCCCTGAGCCCAAGAGAGTGTGACTTGCCCAAGATCACCAGTGAGTTTCATGGCTGAGCTGGGAATCGAACCCTGGTTTCCAGAATCCCAGTCCAATATGCAAACCACTATGCCATGCTGCAGTAATCCCTAGGCTAAAATCCCATTTTCTAAATAACCCTAATTCTTTAAGTATTGTCCCTCAGTGACTGGACTGACAGGATCAGTAGAGGCAGCACCATCATGACAGTGACAAGCCATGCTTGGTTAAAAATAGAAATTCCCTTACAGCAGAGATGAACAACTGTGGTGGGTCTGGGGGCTTATTTCTTGCTCTTGGGACTTTCCAGGGCCAGCATGGGCTGATAAAATGCCAGAAACACCCTGCCCATAAAAATGGATATCTACTTCTGCTTCTGGAGGAGAGAAAAAAAATAACTATTTTCCATTATACAATACAGGCATGGGTGTGCAATCTATTTAAAAGATGAATTGACTGTTCCTGAAGGATTTCAGAAGACACAATTCATCCCCCTCCCTTTTTTTGGACCAGAGGAATTGAGTCTGGGCATCTGGAGTGATGAAGGGTAACAGAAACAGCCAGAGAGGGACATGTGGCCCCAAGGCCTTATTCACTCCATTCCAAAAAAATCATTCTCTCTGTCCTCTGTGCATTGAGTCACGCTGCTAAATGGTCTTTTCATTCTTTGCAGTGCATTGGGGATGGTGGTGATAAGGGAGGTAAAAAGGTGGATTTTCCCACGCTTTCAGTATCCTGTTGTGTGAAATGATTATTTTAATATGCACCATTAAGACCAGAGGTGGGTAGAATAGTTAATAGTTAATTATATAAGGGGACAGGGATAGTTAGTGGGGTGGATTTCATTATCTGCAGTCAGTCCCTGTGTAATGTTAGTCTCTGCATCTTTGCCGTACAGAAATGACAGCTTCCAACTCACCTCGCCGCCTCTGTCACCTTCCCATTGAATCTGATAAAACACCTGGTTCCTCTAAGATCTCTTGTCTCCAGAGGATAGATATGTTTTAGGCGTCTGTTCCACAAGAGCTCCACAAAATAGGCTTCTTCTCAGAGCCCCGTAAATTTCCTATTGGTGGCCCCTTTGTCTTGAATGCACTCTAAATCTTTGGGATTTTCCATTGCTCTTTGAAATGTCCCTTAAAGAAGCAGTCTGCTACACAGAGCTCCAATATCTCAAAATGATATTTCTTATGAACACAGACAATCCTAGAAAACGTAGCTGTTTTAATCAAAGCCTCAGAAGAGGTTCATTCATACTAAGACTGCCAAGCCAAAAGAAGTGACACATTTGGAGTGGCAATCTGTGACTGAATATATTGCCATTATGCTCTAATGGACTGTGGTATTCTCGACTAAGGGTAAATTAGTTACAATAAGGGACATCTGGCACCCTGAGCCTTTTTGCCTAGAGGTTTTTATTGCACCTCTGAAGAGGCAGTTTCTTCAGCACACACTGTCTTGCTGTGCAGAGACTTCCATGCAGCCAAAGTGCACTGTTGCATTAAACCTGGCAAAGGAAACTGTACTGAATTTCTGTTAGAAAGAGCACAGCATTTCTGTTGGTTCTTGATTATAAAGTGCAGATTGAGTATCCCTTATCCATAAATCCGAAGTGCTGCAAAATCAAAAGGGTTTCTCATGGGTGACTGAGATCATGACACTTTGGATTTCTTGTGGTTCAGTGTGCATCAACTTTGTTTCATGCACAAAAGTATTTAAAATATTTTATAAAATATTAGTTTATATCTTCAGGCTATAACATGTATACAAAAGATAAAAATGAATTCTGTGTTTAGAATTGGGTCAGATCTCCAAGAGATACCATCATGTACATGCAAATATTCCAAAATCCAAAAAATACCTGAAATACTTCTGATCCCAAGTATTTCAGATCAGAGATACTCAACCTGTATCCATTCTGTGGTTTTTTGGGGGGAGTTTTTTGCATATTTCTTGTGAGACAAGGGATCTGAAGAGATAGTTACAGTTTTGAAATGAGGGATGCTGTGCAAAGTCAGTGCAAGTTTGTACATTTTCCTGATGTACAAAGAGAAGGGGACATCCAAGTTACACACATGAAGGAGGAGAGTGAGAGAAAGGTAAACAGATTTCCACAGCAGTCAGCAAAGAAAGGTTGGTGACATAGATTTCTGGTGTCATCATCTTGTCCTCTTCATAGCCCTTTATTTATTTTATGTTATCTCTAAGATGTTTAGACTGTCTTTCGTTCACGAGAGATGTCAGAGCAGCATACAAAATAATGTTAAAAGAAAACTACAGTATAATGATAAAATTACAAAATAAGTAGCATAAAACCATTCAACGTGCAAAGGAAGCAGTTCTTTGTTTTTCTGATTTGTGCTAAGTGCATGGATAAAAGGGAACTTTTGATTTGACACTACAATGAAAACAAGGTTGGCACCAATTGTACATTCCAAAGAGTGTGCCGCCACAGAGGAGACTATCTTTTATAAATACAATTTATTTCTCACACTGATTAAATCGCAGATAAAGGTTTCCTAACATGAACATGTTAATGTATGGGGGCAAAATTATATTGGAGGAAACATTCATCCACTTTTTTGAGCCCTGACCTATTTCAGCTTTAAGGATGAAAATCCAAACCTTGAAATAAATTTAGTAGCAAAAAAGAGAGTTTTCATTCTTTCAGATTTAGGTATTACATTACTCCATTTAGAGAAATCAGTAATAAATCCAGCTGCACAATTCATTACTTAAACCTTCAAAATTATTTTCAAAAACAGTTATTAAGAATGCACTGCATTTGTCTAATGTGAAAGTTACCAAGGAATGGACAATTGTGGCAAGTATATGATTTACCTACCAGCCGTAAAAACAATTTGCAAGAGAATCTTTGGAAGGCTCTTCTCAATACCTTTAGTGGTTCTGTAGTAAAGTATCTAAATTTTGGGATACAGTGTTTGTTTTGTTTTTTTGAAATAAATAAAATCAGAATCAGTCTGCTTGAATTTCTTTCAGGGAGGTAATACAGAGTTGTCATATAAACCTTCATGTAGAGGAATTATTATGGATGTTTTTACAGTATAGAGATTAACAAAATGAAAAAGAAAAAAATGGAAAACCTGAAATTATATCCCTGAAGCCAGTGTGTATATAAATTATAGCTCCAGTTTGTTTTGGAAATTGGAACATGTATTTGGGTTCAGATACCTTGTACAAACTGAACGCAGGCCTATTTTTCAGGAACGTTTCACTATACAGTACTATAGATAGACCTCCAACATTATATCACTAAAATATAGTACAGTAGCCCCTCCATTTTCATGGGGGATCTGTTCTGGACCCCACCCCCACGCGTGCGAAAATGGAAGATTGCTAATATTCAAGCCCCATTGGCTTGAATGGCAGCACCCCATTTTGTCGCCTCCCCCTTTTTGCGAGCGGCAAACGGATGATAGATGCGGATTCGAAGTCCGCAAAAATGGACTAGTGACTATTAGTAACGTAAAGCACTTAGATTATATGATGTGGAGGTTTCATTTCAGTGCAAAGTTTCTTAAAACCTCTGAAATTTTGAAGAATTTATTTTGATAAAGCTACTTAATTAAGCAAACTACAGTACTTAACATACACCTCCTGTATTCCCGTTCATAGCTGAGCTTTTTATCAAACTAGACTATTAATAACAGACTGTGTGTTCTGCTCTTAAAAGCTATAGGTAATACAAGAAACTCTTAAAAGTACAAGGATTGTTCCCTTGATACATGAAGTTCAGGAAACCGGATAACCTTCAGAAAATAGTTTCATAAAGGGATCATGGAGATGTTAACTTAAAATTCCCGGGGGGGGGGCACCCACAATTAATATTAAAATTAGCTCAGTTAAATCAGCCAAGAAGTCTCAGACAACTTAAAGCAGTTATACCCGTTCCAAGTATAGTTTTATTTATGAGTCAAAGATAATCACCATTCCTGCAAGACATTCAAGCATATGTTCAAGGACTAATGAAATGAAAGGAGGCAGCAGATAGTGATTTAAAGGTTGCCAAAGGCAATTCTGTTCTGATTCCAGATGTGGAGTTCCAGTTGGGGGATACTGGGAAGAGAGTTGCTCAGTTGCCTGGGGAGACGTTGCGTGGGGATCAGAGTGTGGCCAGCTGTGCTGAAGAGTCAAGCAAGATACAGATAGAATTTATCTCTGACCTAAATAGTGGTTGAATTCAAAGTTATAGCCTTGTTAGTCTGTAGAATCAGTACATAGAGAGATCCTATAGCACCTTTGAGACTAACTGAAAGAAATTGGCAGTATGAGCTTTCGTAGATGTAAGTCTGCTGCATCTGAGGAAGTACATTGAAGTCTACGAAAGCTCATGCTTCCAATTTCTTTCAGTTAGTCTCAAAGGGATTGCAAGATCTCTACTCTCTGACTTCAAATGAGACTGAATTGTTGGTGCTTAAGCAGGCATATTTATAGGGCAAAATCTGTCCCGGGACAGAATAACTATTTTTTAAAAGGAGAATTTGGGATTCAGGGGTAGCTTCTGGGAGGGAAGAATGAGAAAAGAAGTTGTGAATGGCCAGAGGATTAGTGCAAATGATGTTGGACAAAGGAATAGCACTCCCAAAGGAAAGCGTACGTGGATTTCTGTTTACCTGTAAGCACAAAGTGTATCACTCACCATCACTCTTACCAGTGAAGGGATTGTGCAGATTCCTGTTTTGCTATCCTTGGCTGCGTGCTCTTGAACTGAGCCTTTTGGAGCTCCTTACATAGTAAGACTGTTTTTCCACACTGGCGCACTCTTGCAGCTCCAGGCTCTAAACATCCCTTTTAATTTCACCTTGATATCAAAAAGAGAGGGGCTTCAGGGAGGCTAGGCCTTGGGGTAACAGAGACATGATTCTGGTAACATTTCATTGCGTGGGGATGTGGTTATTACCTTAATTCATTGCTGAAAGCTAATCAGTGACAAAAGTAGTGTTGTGTCTTTACTAGGATGTTTTCTTGTTATAAAGCAGTATTTTACTGTATATGTTTGATCTTTTTAATTTTTGCCAGTGTTGTTAATGATAGGTTGAAAAGCAGGTCTGTTCTTGATGTAGATGTTTCAGTGTTTAAACTTGCACTAGAATCATTGAGCTTCCTGATATTTTTACTAGTTGACAAGAGTTATAAAATTTAAACATTTAATAACCATTCTGCCTGAAATCACAGCATTAGATTCTGTTTACACTCTTCAAGAAAAGTTAATTACCTTTTTCTTGATTGCTTAACCCATTTTTCTAAGAAAAAAAAATCACTCAGTTCTGTCAGTTCAGTTAATAGCTAAGTCTTTCTTGGGTAACTGGTTCAGCAGTATGCTAGCTTATATCTATTTTTCAACAACACATTTTTAAGGACAAGAGCTGCTAGACAATATACAAAACTCCATTGGTTTTTTGAAGTATCTTTTTGCATATTGGTGGCTAGAGACAGAAAGGTTGTCTACATTGAATTCTTGTGGTTGCGAGTAATGTACCTAAGAAATAGGATCCATCGGAGAGGTTGGCTTGCTTATTTAAGTTTTAAGCCAAAGTAAAACTTACCTTTAAAAAATATTGAAGTCATAGAAGCTGTTCAACATACAATGCCAGAAGCAAGGTTCTGGGGATAATTCTATAGCAAGTCTTTGCAGCAGGGATGGGAAACCTCTAGCCCATGGCTGACCTTGGCCTGCCAGACTAGTCCATTCAGCTTGTAGGCTTTGGGACAAAGGGGGGAAACAGACCACCCCTTTGCTCTGCCTTCCAGGCAACTTGGGAGCATGGTGTTTATGCACCGGTGGTGCAATGTTTACATTGTGCACATTGGCAGAGCACCATGAACCTGGCTTCCAGCCATGGCGCAGGAGGAGAAACGGGCTTTTTACTGCCCAAAAAAGGAGTGGCTATTTCCTGTTCCTTTTCCAGGCAGATTCAAGACAGATTGGAGCCGTGGCGGGCGGTTACCACGGCCCCAATCTGATTTAGGAAGGAGAGGCTTGAAGCCACCCCTTCCATTGGTTTATTTCGCCCCACAGTCTCTTTAACGTCCTGCCAAAGTAGAGGGGATAGAGAGGCCAAAATAAAGGTGCCTCGGGTTACTTTGGAGGTATGCTGTTTAAATGATGCATGCATCCTAAGAGTCCAGAAGTGATGCCAAAGCCATACTCCAGTCCTAAGGACTGGAGCATGGCTTTGACGCGGTTTTCGGACTCTTATGTCACATGCATCATTTAAACAGCATACCTCCAAAGTGACCCAAAGCAGCTTTATTTTGGCCTGTCTGTATGGGCCCTATATTACAGTAATCCAAACAGTATGCAGCTACGGCTTATACTAGATCTGACATCTCTAAGAATGGATGCAGCTGTCACACAAACCTTAACTGTACAGGTATACTCCTGACCACCACTGAAACCTCAGCTTCCAGGTATAAGATCTGAATCCAGGAGTATATCCAGATAGTGAACCTGCATCTTCAGGGGGAGTGCTACCTCCCTGGAAAACCATGAGGGGGGCAGTTTAGTAGTGCATTACTTTCACTTGTATCAGCCATTGGCAGAGACATTTTGGGTAGTAGGACACTGAACCTGGAGATAAAAGGGCAACCTGAACTTGAGTCATTGCAAGCTTTTCAAGCCTTTGTTTGTGTTGTCCATAGTCTAATAAATTCTGTTTGTAGTTCTACAGCCTTTTTGCAGGTACATCATTTAACATTTTGAGAACAAGGAATATCCAGAAAACTATTAATCGGACTGCATCTGAGTGAAAGATTCTCTCAGACATGAAACTGTAAGACAGATGAAATGGCATATGGTTTGGACTACATATTACATTACCCACAGTAACCTGTCACATTTCTCAAGAGTAGAAACAGTGATTGTATAGAGTTCTAAGATTTCTCTGGTGAGAACTGGTAATGGAAAATGAGCAAATAAGATGGAGCAGACTTGAATTCCAAGTATCTTCTTTTTGTAGTGTCACATTTCTTCTGACTGCTGCTAAAGTGAAGCAAATTTAAGTTGCTCTCATACTTGACAGAAATAACTACCGAACTATGTTAAGGATTACATTCATCTGTGCTGCTTGGGTCTACTAATTTTAATGTAGTTCTTAGTGCTCCTACACATTTTTTTAAAAATCACAAATAGAATATCTGTATGACAGGTTTTACCCTAGACATGGCCTGCTGTATTGGATTCTATTTCGAAATATGTATACAGGAGAATATTCAGCAGTCCTTATTTCCCCACCTTCAATCTGAAGTGGTATGGTTCATTCTGCAAACAAAAAATCTTCAACAGTTTTTTTTCCTATACTTAAATAGGCAACCCTTATATCTTCTGGCTGAATGTTTATTTTATATGAAGCATGATACAGTGCTTTCCAGCCTAAACACCCTAAAAACACCAGATCCTATTGGATCTTGGAATCTAAGCAGGGCCAGCTATGGTTAGTACTTGGATGGGCTATATTTCAGAGGAAAGAGCTGGCAAACCACTTCTGAGTATTCCTAGTCTAAGAAAACCCTGTGAAATTCATGATGCTGTCATAAGTTGACAAGTGATTTGAAGGAGTGCACACGCACACTGCTTTCCAGCCCTTTCTGAATTTTAGGCAACGCATGACTTGTTGACAGTGTAAGCAACCCACCTCTTTTGTTTTCACTGTTTTGCATAGTTCCCCAGTACAGTGATTTGCAAATTCATAGCATGAATATTTAAGCATGAGGTTTTAAATATCTGTGCCAATTCAGATGTACCATTAAGGCGCCTTCCTATTTTTCTGGAAAAGAGATAATCATGCAATATGAAACCAGAGGTTCAAATCTTAGCAAGGTGGGATTGGCATGAACTTTATCATATTGGAGTCCATGCAAACTCCATTTGTGTCTGGCCTTCCACTTTTCATTCATGCATATGGATGTCTCAAGTACCTAATTCTGGTTGTTATTAAAATTGGAAGGCAGCTGTCTTTATGTACCCATGCATGCCATACTTATTCTCAAGCATTCTGTCCTCCAACTCTTTCAAGTAGATAGGATACCTTTTTCCTTCTGGAGTTTTGCACCAACTAAATTGTACCAACCTAAATTATTTTTCATGCCAGAAGGATTTTTTTAAAAAAAATAGGCACAACTTTATATAACTATTATGGTCAGAACTAGTTTTCTCTAGCCTTCAGACAAAACATAGGTGTTTGTTATGCTCAAGTCTTAATACATAGCAGTGTGCATCTCCGGGTTGTTGCTGACTAGACTGAACAATTGGCACCAAAATTTTGTATTGGGTAACAACATAGCTCTTTAGCTGCTAAAAATACTGTACAAATGTATGGTAGATATTTTATATCTCATTGCTCTAAGCCTGGGAAACCTTGCCGGTAATGAGAGTTCAAAGCATATTGGACCAGCCACGGTTTCTCTCCCTGTATTTGTTACTGTGCAGTATTTAGAAATCCTGCTTCATGCTGAGCAGAGGGAGGCAAATTAATAGTTTATGAATGATGTTGCATGTTACAATATTAGAACAGAGATTTGGAAGGATCCTTCCTAGCACTATTGAAAAAGGTCAGGTACTGGTGAATAAATGGTTCTGCAAGTTTGCAGCAAAGCCAGCTGTGTATGGCATGGTGGATTCTGAGTGAAAAAATCACTCAAACATATGCTAATAGAACAGTAATTATTTTAATTTTCGACTTCACAGTATGGACAAAATTTTGGATGGTTAACTCAGTGGGGATAGAAAATATTTTATGAGCACTTATAATGCAAAAAGTGGCTATGCAATTGCACATATTTATGATTTTTTTTCATAAGCCTGCTTTGTTCAAAACCAACTAAATGTAGAATGCTAATGAAGCTATACAAGGTGATTCATAATATATATGGTGAATGATTTTATTCCCATGTTGCTCCAACCTATATTTAAAGTTTTCAGTGATGGAATTCAAAACTCTTTATCCTTTTGGAATGTGATTTCATTTTTCAAGGATTTACTTTAAATGAAAAGCTAAGTGTGAGTTGAGATGGAACTTGGATGGGTGTAAAAGAAAACCCACAATTGTAAGTACAGGAACCCCCCCCCCCCAAAAAAAAAAACAAAAAACTTAGCAGATGGGTTTAGGGACCAGAAAGTGGAACTGGTTGAAAAGTTGAACACAGATTTTTTTTTAGCTTGTGAATGTATTTTGACTGCTGAAAAACTTAAATAGCACACCATATATATTACTTTTAAATGTGTGGAAAAACTAAATAACACACTTTATATTTACAAATGTAAGGTAAAATGAACAAAAGCTTACTTTTAATGTTTTCCTCTCAGTATAATTCAAAGATGGTTATGTTCTTTCTGTAGTCAAGGCTTGCGATCACATGCATGTGTGTTCATGCAAGTGATCCCAGATGAACCTCATAATTAGGAAGAACTGCCAAAAGAATGATCCCTTGTTAAATTAATAGAACATGTCTGTAATTTGTAAGCACTGAAAGAGCAAGTCATCAAAAAGTGAATTGTTGAAAGGCAGAGAAAGCCTATAGCTTAGACTTGTAGGCCAAAGTAGCAATTGCCATTGATGTGCAGTTGCCAGTAAAACAGATAGCTGCATGGCTAGTCTTGTTTTCTCACTCCATTCAATCTCTTCTAGACCTTGTCTCACATTATAATATTCCATGTTCCCCTACCTCACTTTATCCCCTCCTGTCTATCTTCAAAGACCACTGATTATTAATTGAGATGGAGCTTTGAAGAGCCAAATGTTGGCCTGGAGGCTGCAACTGCCCAGCACTTAAGTTAATGCTAGGTTTTCCAACAGTGGAAGTGTGACATCTTAAAGGGTTTCTCTACACTCTCACTCTGATAGTCAGGAAAGAAACAGTGCTTTCAGGACTGTTATCATGTGGAAGCAAATCAACTAGGAAGTCTTTCCCATTCTCCAAGTTTTCTGCTCTTGCTCTCACTTATCCATTTCAATGCAAAGCAAAAAAAAAAAAAAAGGTTTTCTGTGGGTTTTCGGGCTATGTGGCTGCATTCTGGAAGAATTTATTCCCGTCGTTTCTCTTGCATCTGTGGCTGGTACCTTCAGATGCAAAAGAATTTTTATTTATTTGTTTAATTTATACTCAGCCTTTCTCCCAGCATGGGACCCACAGCAGCTTACAATAACTTAAAATCCTATTTTACCAAAGGTAAAAAGAAAACAATTAAATAACAACTTTATTTAAAAAGCACATGGCTAAAAAAATAAACCCTTAATTTAAAATATAATTGAAAAGATAACAGCACTTTCAGGCACCCTTCTGCCACATGATTTGCTTAAATAAAAAGGTACTTATCTGTCAGCAGAAGAAGAGCAGAGAAGGGAAAAACCAGACCTCCCAGGGAAGGGAGTTTCACAACCTGGGAGCAGCCATTGAGAAGGCTTCCTTTAGTGTCTCATCTGCCATGAAATCCAGTCCTCTACTCAGTGCAGAATCTCCAGCTAAAGCATCCCCAACAGATATCTGTCCAGCCTTTTTTTGAAGATGTCTATCTGTTATCTATAAATTAATAAATATGGAAGTAATTGCCCTAGCATAGAACCTGAGGCATTCCATTCAAGACCTGCTTCCAGTTTGAAGTGCAGCCTCCACCAAAAATGGCTGTGATGGTATGACCAAGAACCCTCCCCACAAAATTTTAAAACTCAATCATATAGGGAGATTCTCAGGTTGCACATATTGATATTTATCCAGTAACATGTCCTCTTTGTTCTTCAGGGAGACTAAGGATTCTGTGGCAGTTCATTTCTGGTCACCTCTGAACAGGTTTTGCATAATAGAGATCAAACATTTTTGAAGTCTTTCCAACTGCTGATGAGGAATTTCAAGGCACGTCTGGAGATTTGCTCTTGTGCTGCTACCTGTCTATGCTTCAATAAAGGCAAAACTGGGTCAGAAGCAGGACTTAGCCGTTAGTCTCAAGGAATGAAAAAGTGATGTATGAAAGATTTCTAAAGGCTGGCGTGATTGTATTACCTGAAACAGATGTTGGAGGGAGAAAAATTAAAAGTTGGGATACTTCTTCCCTTGCCATGAAGAGCACATCTGACAGTTCCCAGATATGTCAATATGGTCAGACCTTCATCCCCTTTGGACACTGATTTTTCTAGACATGGAGAAAAGTGCCAAAAATTTGAATGGGCATTATAGTTAAAATGAAACAGAAAAATGACATTGGGGAAATTCGCAGGTGGCTAGAAGCAGTTTATTAGCCACAGAAAGCAAGATTAACTGTAATGGAGAACTGACTAAAGTTTTGGAGATGGAAGTGTCTTGACAAAGGTGTCCACTCTCTCCATATAGTTTGTTGTCAGTTTTGTTAAGATTTTTTTTAGGAAGAGGGAGAATTAAGATGGTGTAAAATTGGGAAATCTGTGTATATAAGTGGATGATCGGTGAGATTATTTTGGGGAAAACCAAACAAAATTATGGAAATATGAGTGAGGATGCTAATGAATTTGGAGTGGTAGCAGAGTTAAACTTTTTAAAACAAAGACAAATTTTTGACTAGAATAGAGTTATCAAGAAAATATTGAGGGTTTTTTTCAAGTAGAGATAAAGGTAGATATTTGGGAGTTGAAGATTACGTGGATCCTGGTATCCTCTGAGGTTTGGTTCCAGGACACCTGTGGATACCAAAATCCACAATGACCAAATCCCAAGAGACAAGGGCAGAGCAAATTGGTGTCCTTATATAATGGGCAAAATAAGGTTTGCTTATTGGAATTTATTATATTTAAGTATTTTCAAGACATGGATAGGAGGGCTGGGCTGTACTCTAATAATGATATCTAATAATTATTTCAAAAATAAATGCAAAGATTGGAAGAATATGTTGGAAGAATGTCTTCTTCTACATTAGGGGCTGGTATGTAGGGCCTTGAAGAATCAGCATGGGGTAGGGTTGGGCATCGCCTAGGGGAGACAAGGTTCAGATTCCTATTCAGCTGTGGAAGCCCACTGGCTCACATTGAGAAGGTCACACCCTCTCACCTCAATGGAAGGCAAGAGCAAACCCCCTCTGACAAATCTTTCCAAGAAAACGCCATGGTAGGGGTCACCTAGGGTTACCATAGTGCAGAAACAACTTGAAGGCACATAACAGCTAGTATGTTCCTCTTGATTTGTCGACTGCAGCTTGAAATCCCTCACCTTTGGTCATGCTGGCTAGATCTGAGGGGAGTTGCAGTCAACAATTTCCCTAAAAGCCCCCATGTTTCTTAACCTTGGTCAACCTCCAGGGAGTAAGTAGGACCTTTGCTAACTGCTGTCTGTGGATGCTGGTGAACAACTGTTGTAAGTACAGTTTTTCTACCACTGTGATTTATCACGGTCCGTTATTGTAAGAAGATGAATCTTGGTTAAACAAGATGATACCGGATGAACCTTCATACATGCCACATTCTGAGTTCTGCAGTGGCATGTGGCTGGCACTGCTGGGAAAAGAAAGCTGGGGTACAGGGGCCCTTAGGCTAACCTTCTTCTGTAACCAGTACTTCAGTAAGAGTTATTTCGGAAAGTTTCATTTTGAATTATGTAACCATGCTCTACAGAAAAGCCTGATAAATTGCAAATCTGGGGAGAGTAATGGAGAGTTCTGTCTCTCCGCAGTGTCCTCACTGTGTTTTTTTTAGTTGGGTATAGCTAAAGAAAAACGTCCTTCTCTGGCGTTTCATTTGCGTGAGTCATATAGGAGGGGTGAGCAACATCCTCTCCATTTGTGAGCCAAATCACTCACCTGTATAACGTTTAGTTCCCTCCCTGTGCAGTTCCTTGTTATCTCCAATGTGAGCTGGTACTTAAATATAAACATAAAAGTTGAGGTTTTTTCTCATCATGAAGTGGAGAAACATCGCAGTTAAGAATAAGATATGAATAATTAATTCCAGTGTGCCCGCGTCCTACGGGTGCGCTATATCTTATCATATGCTGAAGGCTGCGTGGGGAGGAAGGGGTGGGTGAGTCCCTAAGGATGATGCGTGGGCGCGCCTGCGCGGCCGGTACACGACCCCATTCATTTCAATGGGGCTGAGCATGAGCGTATTGTTTCACGTGGGGGAGTCCAGAACGGATCCCCTGCGTAAACAAAGGGCGCAATGGTATAACACAATCTTACCTAAGGCTGGAACAGACGGCATAAAAAGCCAGCTCCAGCTGGTTTGGGGTGGGCGTGCAGATGATGCAGCCCCCAATGCACCCCGAAAGCCAGCTTCAACTCTCCTGGCCATTTACACAGGGGCTACTCCAGGTGCTCCAAAGGTGTGGCATTAATATGCCATATGCTGCGGAGTGCCCTTAAAACAAGCTTTCCAAGGGGTGGTGGTGGGGTGGAAAAGCCAGTTTTTTGCTGGTACAAAAGGAGCGGCTGTTTGCCGCTTGGCTGCACAAAGACAGATTAGGGCCATGGCATGAGGTTGCCAAAGCCCAAATCCAGCTTTGTCAAAAAGGACCCAGTTAGTCAATTTTTAACATCCCTCCCATGTTGATAGCACATAAGAATAGTTACATGGTTATTGTACAGTAGACTGTTTTGAAGTTCTTGTAAGAAAAGGAATCAATAACATTAAAGTTGTTCAGAGATGATTGTGACCATTTTCCTAAGAGGAAATACGAGGAAGATTTCTGCCGTGTCTGTGTAAGGTAAAAAAAGGATAACACGGCCATTTCCTTCGTCCAATTGGGCCGTGAAAGCATGAAATGTAGAAGTGTCAGAACCTTCTTTCTCTATCAGAAAGAGGGATGGATATGTCTAAAATTAAATTAAAAAGATGCCCGAAGTACTGGGAAGTATTTGTGCATTTTCTTACAATGAATTTCATCCAAATGATTCATATTAAAAAATCTTCTCAATTTTTTTTTCAGCTGTTGGAGAGTCAGAGAGTGACATCTACATGCGATTATGAGGTCGCACAAGTTTATGATATGGTTCCAACAAGTTCCAAGCTGTTCGTTTTGACACTACGCTACAGGTGAGCTGTTTTTATTCAGGACTCATTGTTATAGTTTGAATGTGTATTGGGTTATGTTGGTAGTAACCTAAAGTAAAGATAAAGGTTTCCCCTTGACGTGATTGTCAAGTCGTGTCGGACTGTAAGGGGCAGTGTTCATTTCTGTTAATTGCCGAGAGAAGCAGCATGTCAGACATGACTCTGTGACCATGTGGCAAGCTGACTGCACGAGCTCTTACTTCCCACGGAAGTGGTACCCTAGCTACTGCTTGCACTTTAAAATGCTTTTGAAACTGCTAGGTTGGCAGAAACGGGGACTAGTGACAGGAGCCACTCCGGAACGGCCAACCAGAGAATCATCATAATCAGCGTCTTAACCGCTGAGTCACAATGGCCCATAGTAATCTAAAGGGCTGTATAAAATCTGATTGCTTCTAGGTAGGGCCACGGATTACTTTGTTTTGAAGGCAAAGTGTTATTTTTTCAAAGACTTATGAAATTTTTACAAGATTTTGTATTGTAAAAAGGACATTGAAATCAAATAGGTG
>NC_056527.1:9595002-9719452 GCF_019175285.1 Sceloporus undulatus | reverse complement strand
GGAGATGCGGTCCCTCAAGTAACTTGGGGCCAAGCCATGTAGGGCTTTATAGGTGATAAGAAAATAAAGAAAATAAACAAAGAAAAGAAGACTGGAATTTTGTATACATAACCAGAATTAGAATTTAAATGAATTATAAGACAGACTAGATTTTGATTGGTTATATTTACCCCCATCTGAACAAATTCTGTCAAGAAAAATCTGACAAATGATACTTTGCCTAAGTGTCACCATAAGTCAGAAATGACTCAAAAGCACATGGCAACAGTTCCAGTGGGAAATATTTCTTGTTCTGAATATCTTTTAGTTGCAGGCTTAAAAGACAAAAAGCAAAAATCCATCTTGACCAATCAGCTGCAGATCACAACAGCACTGATCCAGGGCTCAAAGTGGTCTCAAACTGGATTATTTCTGCAGTCTGTTTTGGCCCATAGTTTAGCTAGCTGAAATCTCCTTGCTACATGTTTGTGATATCTAGTGTGCATTGGATTGTAGCCTTATTCAGTTTGTTGAAACCAGTACTGGGTTTCTTTTTCCTATAATAATATGCAGTTTATACCTTAAGGTACAGACAAAACTAAAGTTTCTGTAATGACATCAGTGCAAAGATGTTAAAATTCATAATTTTAGTTGATTACATCAGACAATAGGTGAGTCAGCTTGCTGTCCTTTGCTAGGCAGTATGTTATGTTCGTAGTAATACAATTTACGCAGTTAGGTCATTGTCCATTTGAAGTGAGTACAATATTTTATACTTGTATCTAGCATATATAGCTGCTTTGTTACTAAAATTATAAATGGAATTATCCGAAGATGGTTTCTTAGCTAAATTCAATCTGTTAATATAGAGAGCAAGTAACAAAAAAACCCCATTAATCAACATTCATCCCTCTGTTAAGAGAATATGTGTGTACAAGTGTCCCTAACCATGATGGCCACATGTGCTGTGTAGCAGAGGTTTTTGCATAGCTTAATGGTACAAGGTTTGGCACCAGAATCTCTAGCTTTTCTTTGCAAACAAAGATTCAGGAAGGACTCATCCCACGCTTACTACAAGCATGTTGATGGCTAAAAAGGCCAATCCAAGATAAACAAGTCTGGTTGCCGAAAGCACAGCAGAAAGTCTCCTTGGGTGATGTTTCCGGGTTGTGGTTCTTTTTGCGCTGTCGTTTTTCTTCGAGACTCGTTATGTATGAGTTTTCGAAAAAGGCTGCAGCATCATAGATAGTGTGTCTCCATGCCTCCCGATGCGAGACCAGGGCGGACCATTGTTGGTGATAAATTTGGCCGAGCCTGAGATGTCCTTGTATCTCTTCTTTGGAGTGCCCCTCTTATGGTGACCCGTTGTGAGTTCACTGTAGAATACTGTTTTTGGGAGGCGATGCACCAGAAAACCATCCTTTCTAAAGTGTAATTTTTACCTTTGGTTTGTAATCATAATTTCCTTTCTTTTTGACTCGTTCCACTGAGTTTGATCCATAACACATTCCTAAACACATTTTCTTAGAAATCTCAATTTGAATTCAGTGGTACTCACTCCTAGTAACTGTGTTCATTATTTCAACTTCAGTTATATGAGCAGGACATAAAATTGCTGCAAAAGATTGAGGGTTTTAGGTTGTTATTACCTATGAAGCTAGAAATCATGGGTAACAGGTGGGGTGCCTGAGGACTGGAGAAAGGCAAACATAGTCCTCCTCTTAAAAAAAAAAAAGCAAGAAGAGGAGGAGGCGGCGGGGGAGGATCCAGGCAACTAAAGACCAGTTAGCCTGACCTCAATATCAGGAAAAATATTAGAACCGATTATACTGGAGTTTGTCGGCAAATATCTTGATGACAATACAGTGATCAGTAGGAGCCAGCATTGGGTTTATCAGGAACAAATCCTGTCAAACTAATCTTACATCCTTTTTCAATCAGGTCACTAGTTTAGTAAGTGTTGGGAATGCTGTAGATGTCATTTATCTGGATTTCAAAAAAGCATTCCATAAGGTCCCCATATTTTTATTAACAAACTGAATAAATGTGGAATAGATGGGAACAATGTCACATGGATTCATAATTAGTTGGAAAACCATCCTCAGAGTCGTCATGACTGGTTGCAGTTCAGACTGGAAAGAGGGCTCAACTGGAGAGCCACATGGTTCTATCCCAGGGCCATTACTCTTCAACATTTTTCTCAGTGGCTTAGATGACAGGGTAGAGGGAATCCTTATCAAGTTTACAGATGAGACAAAACTGGGGACAGTGGTACTATCGCTAACACATTGGAAGATAGGAAAATAATTGAAAGGATGTAGATAAACTAGAAAATGGAGCAGAAATTAATAAAATGAAATCCATTAGAAAGAAATGCAAAAATTCTGTGTTAGGCCACAAAAACCAAATACATATGTATAGGATGCAGAAAGGACCTTAATGTTCATAATTTGAACATTACCCAACAATGTGATGCTGCAGCAAAGAAGGTGAATGTTAGTTTAGCCTGCATTAAAAGAAACATTGCTTCCAAGCTGAGGGAAATAATAGTCCCACTATATTCTGCATTGGTCAGTTCTCCTCTGGAGTACTGCACTCACTTCTAGATGCCTCATTTTAAGCACGATATTAACAAGTTGGAGCAGGTTCAGAGTAAGGCAGCGAGGATGATAAAGAAGTATAGAGAACAAAACTTGAGGAAAGGTTGAAAGAGCTGAGTATGTTCAGCTTGAGAAGACTGAAGGGTGTCTTGAAAGCCCTCTTTAAGGATGTCACAGAGAGGAGAGGGCAGGGTTGTTCTCTGCTGCCCCAGATGGCAAGAGCAGATTAATAGTTTGAAGTTACAGGAGGGTAGACTTTGATTTAACATTAGAAGGAACTTCTTGACAATTGGCAACAAAACCAATTGTTTAGAGAGGTGGTGGGATCTCCTTCTCTGGACGTCTTCAAATAGAGACTGGACAGCTACCTCCTAGGGATGCTTTTGCTGGAGTACCCATAAGGCCCTTTCCATTACTCCATGGCAAATGCTTCATGTGGACAGATCATCCAGAGTATTGAAAGAACAATGGAAACTCTAATCCATGGATGTGATAAAAACAAAGTATCAAACCAACATTTGATTGGGAATTCTTACTGTTTTACCTTGTATTTAAATACATGTTGTATAATCAATATTTGGGAAGAAATGGATAGAATTTAGAAACAAATTTCTATTATGTTTGATGGTGTACATTCTTAAAAGACACTCTTACAATATCAGTAGACAATTTTTATCAAATGTGTTTGGTAGGATTTAATGTAAAATGGAAAGTTGGGACTATTATGGAGTAGCCTAATTTATAAGCCTTTTTGTAGCACATATATGTTTGAATGAGTTGTGTAATTCACTATACTGCCTGTCATATAAATGGGCTTATTTTTTGACTTATGCAAATTTTTAAAGAGTGTTTGCAATCAGAGAGCTCTTAGCACTGCCAGTAATTGCTCTTTTTGACAAGTGGACTTGCAACTGATGGCCTGCATTTCATTAGCTAGCATTATTCATTCATTCATTTTGGTGTGGTACACCTTGCTTCTTTACCTGCACTGAGCATAGCATAGCTATGGGGAGGATTATTGTCACTTCTCTTTTTTTCCTTTTTTCACCCCTCATTTTTTTTACCAGATGTTGCCCACTTTCAAGCAAAATCTCTGTTCACCCAAGACACTTCTCCAGATTCCTGTTTTTTGATGTGATGCATTTTGACCACCATTTCTATCACTGGTAACAGACTGGGAAATATCCTCCCAGGCATTTCTAGTTTTTGCTTCCCGATATATTTTTGGAACCAAACGACACCTGCAGGTGGGACCATATTCCAACCAGATTAAAGACATGAGATGAACCATCTGCTCCTGTCAACCATCCAGTTTTTCAGCTAGTACAATTCCTCCCATCAAAACCCTAGGGCAAGCCATGTAATTATAAAACAAAATAAAGGTAGAGCACTTGAATTCAAATTTCTAGCATTCAAAGAGATAATTTCACTTTTAAATGTTTATCCCTCTTGAACAGTTACTGGATTACCTTGATTAATTCATTATGCATTGAGTGACTGATGATAAAATGAATTGCTTGATAATAGCTTAAGCAAAAATAACTGATTTTATTAAACAAGTTATTTCCATATCCTTGAATCTTAGAAACTGATAAGAGGAGCCAGACCTAAAGTGTTACCTATTCCATTGCTGTTCATATACACAAACCTAATACTAGATTGATTAGGACAATGAAATGAGAGAGATATGGCTCTGATGTTTTTATGGAGAAAGTGTACTTCTTTATCCAGAGGTGTCTGTTCATATCCCATTCCAGCAGCATTAGTCTTCCTACGCCTTCTCTAGAACCTAAACCTTTTTCTGGGGAACAGATTTTCAGATGCATACTTCAAGGTGAAGGGAAAATCACCAATACCAGCAAAAACAGCAGGATCCAACAGAAGCCCATTATTGGATCCTGGCCAGTGTTCACTTCTATTTTTTCATGTTTTTAAGTAATTCATAACTTGTTGTATTAAGAAATTGCAATGCTTTAGCCAGCATATGCTTTCTTTGCAATCAGTGCAGATGACTGATCTATCTGATTTTTGCTGGCAGGTGACGACCATTTTGTTTCAGCAGGCTTGGGGGAACTGACTGTTTTACAAGAAAATAGATTTTCTTAGTGTGCTGTATTATTTTTATCATTTGCTTTTAATCTGATATTTTAATTTAATTTAAACCTATTTTTTTGTTTTGTTTTTAGTTATATGTGATTTTGCTTGTATTTCATTTTCTCTTGTCAGCTACCTTTAGTCCCAGCTTTGATGAAAAGGTGACATATAACTGAAGTAATACAGTGTTGCATTATGGTTTATCTCTTCCAGGTAAAGAAGGCTTTCTTTGCCTTGGTGGCAAATGGTGTTCGAGCAGCTCCACTGTGGGAGAGTAAAAAACAAAGTTTTGTAGGTAGGATAATTTCTATTAATATAGAAGTTTTGGATAGAGAAAGGGTGGAATGTATTTTTCTGAGTGTGCTTTCTGTTTCCCCTCACTTTTTCTCTATTTTTGGCCAAGTAATGATCTTAGGTCTGATTCATACATATTGAAAAGCTGTAGCTTGTTACTGCAGTATGCGAGCAGGCCCTGGAAAATTTTGGGCTTGTACATTAACTCCAGTCCTATCCTATAAATGGAACAGAAGTGTCAGTTACTTCTGAAATGAAGGGATTGCTACCTGTTTGAGTTCTAGTTTTTAAGAACAAGCCAGGATTTGACAGAGGTTCCAGAATACAGAGCCTTGTTTGTTCAATCACTAGAATATAAAAAACCTACAGTCCCTCAAATTCAGACAGCATTTGCAAATGTGACTGTTTTTGAAGTGGAGGTTTCCCAATCACCTTACCATGGTTTTCCGTTACATCTGAAGGGATCTCAGTTAGAGGATAGATGGCAAACATGACTTATGTCATATATCTGGATTTTGAATGACATTTTGAAAGACTGGGACTGTGCTTAATGGTTCTGAAAGCCAGGCTGGGAAATACCTCAAATTCCAAGATGGTGAAAAGAGACCCTTTGTGGTTGAAGAGCAGGGTATAAATACTTTAAATAAATAAGAGCCAGACAATAATGCCTAGATGCAAACAGCATTATTTTGAACTTTGCCTATGTGAGGAGAGTAATTTCCAAGTAGTTTATATTACAAAGTCCCACTAGTTTGATTTTTTTTAATAGTTGGCACAGTTTTTTTCAGAACCCCTTTCTAGGTGTCATTGCCACTACTATGTAAAATCAAATCTTCCTTGATACATACAGTATGTAAATCACTTTTAAACTAACTGGAACAGTGTGGCTTAACTGTCCACAGTTTCTTTGAGAGCATCCAGGCTTCTCATTCCCTCCCCCCAAATGTTTGTATTATCAAGCTTTCTTACATGTATACCAGTTGTTTAGTAATAAAACCTATCCCTTGAGCTTGTTGCTTGATGATCTTACCTGTCAGGACATGAATAAGATATGTACGAAGAGAATACTGATAAGGTTTTGTTTTTTAAAATTGTAAAATGACCAACTGCTTATCTAATGCCTTTCTCCTGTAGCATTAATGGATATTCATTTCAAATATAAAACCATAGTTTGGAATGTGAGAACATTAGAGTGACATATACTCCCCTCCCTTTTTGCACCAAGTCAGAAATTTCTACTCTCTATTTGCCATTTTGTCTGGTCTTGGGAAATTTGGGTTACAGCAAACGAAAGTCTGGAATTGTCAGATTTTGGCCTGTAGAGAAACATGTAAGCCAAAAGCTCATGTTCCTATACAAAGCAATAGTTAGAGGAAGTATTCTTGTGGGACACCAAGACACTATTTCTGTTTTACCTTACAACTCCAGTAAAAGGATCCTATCAATTTTGGGGATGCGATTTGCCAGACCAAAATATTTTAGGGGACCTTTTTCCTGAAACTCTTAATGTCTGTTATAGAATGCAGGTATTTCCTGGGAACTCATACCAATTAAGGCTGTTTCAATTAAACCCATAGCGTAACAAGATATAAATAAGATATGGTTTGAAACTCAAAATCTGAAGTACTGTTTCTTTGTTTTATTATAGGAATGTTGACTATTACAGATTTCATTAATATATTGCATAGATACTACAAGTCTCCAATGGTAAGTACCACCTCATAAATACAATTGTTATTGGCAAAAAGCATGCCAGAAGTAAAGGATTGCTACAATAATATAATAAGTGGTTCAGATTGGATGTGACGGGGTGTGAGAACATTGCCTTTTGAAAAAGAAATTGCTTTACTCTTAGATTCTGGCTTAGCATGTAAGGTATTTTTGGTAAATTGTTTCTCTTGAAGTGGTTTGTTTACTGTTATTCTTTATTCGTGTGTCTGTGCATGTGTACATGTGCACCTCTATGTACATGTGTACCAGTAGTTAACATGTTATTAAGTGTCCATGAGGGACAAACAGAGACTCTCTGTGTTTGTGTAAATGTAATGTAAAGTATGTGGTAAACATGCACAGTGGTATAGTATGTAGAATAAATGTTGGACTTGAATTGCTGAAACTGAAGGACAACCCAGCTATGAAAATGACTGGTGGAAACTGGAAAAGGCACTAAGGTTCACCGCACCTCCCAGGTGTAATAGTAGTAGAATTACAATAACAAGAACAATTTGTTTCCTACCTGCCTCTCCCCAAGGCTTGAGGTAAGGTACTGTAAAGTAATAATAGTACAGTTTAATGTTGCTGTTTTTACAAAAAATAACTTTCTCCATTAATTTTGCAGTAAATCGAGTTGTATGTAGGTGTAAGGGTGGGGGAACAAAATATTTAGTAGTTTAATCTGATCAGTAATCTGACTAGTATTTCAAATGATTTGGTATATTAAAACAATAAAAAATACTTAAATTCTAGGGTTGGTTTCTTTTCTACCTGGGATTTACAGCCTCGTTTTAAAGATAAATCTTGACAAGGTGGTGAATAGAGACAAATGGAACAACTGAATTTATTTATACTGTTTCATACCTAAAAATAGACAAAACATGTCTTGCCAGTGTGTCTGCTATTGGGTGCGCTGGTATCATGTCATCAAATGTTCACAAACAGTTTTTCTACTTGGATATTAAACTTATAAATACTGAATATATACAAACTAATGCAGCTTTTGTGAAAAATGCAAGATCAATTGATCCCTGAAAATCCATGCATGATATATGGTCCAAAAGAGCTGATCAGTCATGGAGCATTTCTGAAGCTTCAGCTCTTGAGTGAAAAGGTACTGTCCCAGGCTACAGGGGAAACAGAGTGGCAATATAGAAGCATGTGAATTGAAGAAGGATGGGGTTGACAGGGGCCTAAGAAGTAAAAGCCACGAAGAAACTATGTATAGAATTGCTATGAAACTATGTATAGAAGTTAGGGAAAGGAACGAAGTTAGGGTTGCCATCTCTTAAAAACATATTGGCACTTGACAGCAGGGCTTGTTGGAACATCCTGGCCTTAGTGTTTGGGGTGGTGGTGGTTAGGTTAGGTAAGGTAAGATAAGACAAGATAATCAAACTGTTGAAGAGAGGAAGGAGCTGAATGATTGTAACTAACAACAACAACAAAAACCTGTGAGCTCTTGTCAGCCTGGTTGGCATTTAGTGGATTGACCCTCCTGCCATCCCAGAATGAACAATAATGGTAAGTCCAACCTACTCAAACTAGGCTCCTCCAGATCAATCAATCATTCTCAGCCAGAACTGTGCCACAATCAAAAATAGGGAATATTTCCATATGCTTCAGCTTACTGAAAATGAGCGAAGTTTTAGGCTAGAAGTGTACCACTCTGTATGCACAAGTACTTTCTCTTGCTCATGCGTGCAACTGGGTATCCATTTGTCTCCAAACTGGCCAGTCTCGAATAAACCAGTGTAGCCCTAGACCAGGTTGAAAATGAAACAGTGTAAAATTCTCACTCACAGTCTAGGGACAGTAGAATCTAACTTATCTGGACAAAATGGGGATGATTATAATAAGGAGCTTTGGCATCTAGAATACTGAAGACAAGTAAAAATTGTGGGACTGAACCTCACATGGAATTGAACAAATCAGCTAGGTGTTTGGTTGCAGCTCTCTGAAAATACCTATTAATTGTGAGATGGTTTGGTTTCCACTGGTTCTTTTAGGATACTGCATAGATGGGTCACTCCCAATCCTGTCTTTCCTTTTCTCCACTTTTTCTGTGCCACAAAGCAGCTGTTCACGTTAGCTGTTGCTAACGTAAGGCCTGTTTTTGCCGGAGTTTAGCCTGTATTTTGGCAATATTCATTTAGATTGTGAATTAGATGCTTGTTTGCCTGATTTTATGCCTCTGTCCATAAAATCTGTTGCATATAAAGAACTAGATGTTGGGTAGAAGGAAGACTTGTTGTGTGGGGAAGGTTCATAGGTGAGGGAGCATTCAGTCATGTTGCATCTACATGATTCACTACACTACACTACACTACACTACACAATGCATCATGTCTGTGAATGGTGATTGTCACTGTTTGAGTAGTGGCAGCTTACTTGAGGTGCTGGTGTGACCGTTCTATTCTTTCCACAAGTATGTAAGTGATAGCAATTTATTGGAACTGTCTAATGGTGGTGTTTCTTGCTTGTTCAACAGTGTAAAACTGGTAAGATTCCACAGTCATTTTCTGCCACAGTTATTCTTCAGAATTCTATACTTAGCTTCATCAGTGTCTAGGGTACATCTTGGTGGTAATCTTCCACTTAATTAGCAAAATTAGTAAACCATTTGACACCATATTTTGCCACTATTTTAGAAGGAATATTAATAGTGGGGAATGATGTTTTAATGTAGTTTGTTGGTAGAAGAAACTACTCGGTGAAGTATCTATTAATTCTGTAGATGTGTAATAAACTAATAGTAGTAGCAGAATTCTTTGACACAAATTTCAGTCAGCCATTTAATACATAGAAGATGAATAGCTTTGCTCAGAGCTCGCTACTGAAACCATAAATTCACTAAGTAGCTTTAATGAATTTTGTAAAGGAATCAGTGATGTTGTAAATAGCAGCATTTGGTTCAGTTGAAACCATAATTTAGGATTGGAACTATGCTTCACACTTGTGCATTCCTCCTTCGCAATTGTGTATGCAGGTTCCCCTTTCTGTTTCCAAGTTTCCTCCAATCTGAATTGGACAAATTATGATTAGATGAAGCCAGGGAATGCTGGAAACAATTAGCACAAGAGGAGGAGGGAATTCATCAGGATCTGGAATATTCCTAATCATTCTGTTTTGATCATTCCATTTACCCCTAGTAATCTAAGAAATAAAATGTCATCTTGTTATTTTGTTGTTTAAACTGATATTGTTTAAGACTCTTTACTGTACCTGCAAACCAAGGGTGGGCAACTGAGGCATATCCAGTGGCCACTTTTCTGCACCTGAGACCCTCTAGCCTAAATAAATACAAAAAACAAACAAACAAAAAACAAGCAAACAAAACTCACCCCCCAAAAAACACCAAACCACCCCGAAAAAGATAACCCGACAATCAGAGCCCTACTTCTAGTTATTGAAACACTGATTTGTTGTATGTTAAATAGTGGGTGCGGACCCTGCAGCTTTTGTGAAATGTGAACTTGCCCTTCTTGGAGTCTTCCAGGAGAGGCACTTCACCCTCTTTAGTAAACCAGAAAAGGGATGGTTCAAAGAGTCTACTGAAAGGCCAAGCACTACAGAGATAGTTGTGGGGGTCCCAGGGCCATACTTTGCCCAGCCCTGCTACCATCATTACTTTGCAGTTCAGATGCCAGACTCAGAAATTCTTCCTCATTCCTTTACTCACTCTTGTCTTCAGGTCTAGCCAGAATGAGCGTTTCCCTCCCTTTCCTTGGCTTTTCCTGGGTTTCATGCTACAGATGGCTCCATAATTTCAAATTTTCAAAATTTGTTTCTAACCATGGCTGCAGTGTCAGGAACGGAAAGTGAGGGAACACTCTGGAAGGAGCAGCAAGAAGTACCATTCTTGAATCTTGCTCACTAGTTAGTTGGGACCCAGAATGTTGTATCTGTAGTGAGCCATTTCAGGCTTCAAAAACATTGAAATAACAGTGTTCATATGGAATAAAATCCAGTGTAAGAGTTGCATACATTTCAAAAGTTTGCAGATGCTTTCCATATTTGCAGCTGTGTATGGATTCCATTTCTTTTTTTAATCCATGATATGGAAAATGGAAGTTTCTAGAGTAATAGGAATTCCTATTTTGTATTAGAACATCAAACACCCATGCCAAGGAATTTGTGTACAAAGCTCAAGTTTTTCCACTGCTGCAAACATTCCAGTCATTACTCAAAGCATTACTGTTGCAGTAATGTCAGCAAGTCAGATTATATACCAAAATAGGTACATGGTTTAAAGGGAGCTGCAAAGATTCAATCACTTTAAAAAAGATACTCTCATTCCTTCAACAAGGCATAGAGACTGCAGTATGCCTCTTTGTTCTTGTTACTTGCATGGTTTAAAGACAGTATCTTTCACAGTTAGGATGTAGAGAGATCTTGTAGCACCTTTGAGACTAACTGAAAGAAAGAAATTGGCGGCCAGAGCTTCTACAGACTTCAGTCTACTTCCTCAGATGCATTTGGCTGAAGTCTACGAAAGCTCATGCTGCCAATTTCTCTCTTTCAATTAGTCTCAAAGGTGCTACAAGATCTCTGCATATTGATTCTACAGACTAACACAACTATATCTTTGAATTCTACCACTGTTAGGATGCAGTTCAAACAAATACAGTGCATCCAGTTTACAGGCATCTTGTAAGATGTAGTAAAATGCATATGGGCTAGAGTGGAAAAACTGTTTCCAGTTCACATCTTTACTTTTGTTTTGTATAGACACACTCTTGGTTCTTGCGTTTTTGTTTTTGCCATGTTCATCTCTAAGACGCCTGTGGTCTTTTCTTTGCTTAGGAAGGGGGTGTCCCTGAGGGTCACACCACTCCATTTTTGGTTCCTCTGGTATTCTGGAGGGGCTCAATTCCTCATTGTGGTCCCCATGCACAAATACAAATACCCTTGTGTAAGGGTACAGATGATCACTCAGAGAAACACAGTTACAAGTAAACAATCTGTTCTTCAAATGGTCATGTGCACAATCACAAAACCCAGCCATCCTACCCTCCAAGATACATTTGTATTTTATTTTTAGCCAGACCTCTTAGCCATTAGCCTTGACCTGAGTGATAGGATTATCTTGGGGGAGGAGGGAAGAGTTCTCCTGCCAAAGCATTAATCTCTTTAAGTTTCTGAAATGGATCCCTGTGTAAGTGTAGACATGTGCGTGAATCCTACTACTGTACTTAGTGTCCACACTAGGATTAACCATTGTTAGCTCTAAAAACAGGGTAAAAGCTGACTTACAAAACCTGGTTAGTTCTGGTGTAAACTTAATTCTACTATATAGTTAATACTATCAAAGGCAAATGGGTTTGTGGAGCAGGTAGGTTTGTGGGTTCCAGTGTAAAAAAGAAGCTCAATTGTGCAGAATGCTCGTGATTTTCATCCATTATTAGCGTTATATTAGCGAGTGTTAGACCAGAATGAGAAATGATTGCTCACAAAAAGTGGTATATATTAATAGTCTTCCAACATGCTGTAAGGAGAGCCAGTGTGGTGTGTTGATTTGAGATTGGACTGTGACTCTGGAGACCAGGGTTCAAATCCCCACTCAGCCATGGTAACCCACTAAATGACCTTGGGCAAATCCCAATCGCAGCCTCAGAGGAAGGCAAAGGCAAACCCCCGGACAAATCTCACCAATAAAACCTTGTGATAGGTTCACCTTAGGGTCACCATAAATTGGAATTGATTTGAAGGTTTTCAGTAACTCCAGTAATGAAGTTCAACAATAGACTGGCTGATGATGCTCAGTTTTTGATGTAATCTACAAAATTGTTGAAGCAGAAAACCTTGGGCATGCCAATTCAGTAACCACCACTGTTGAGAAGTTTTAGTATGAATAACCCTCACTTATGAACTGTATACAGTATTCTGGTCTTACATTTTTTTACTTGAAAGTAGGCCCTCACTTTATACAAGATTGTATGTGGAAGAGCTTTAGATTACTCTTTTCCCCCCCAGGTACAAATCTATGAATTAGAGGAACACAAGATTGAAACATGGAGGGGTAAGTACACTCTCTAATACATTTAGTAAACATTTGATCCACCAAGCCTCCTGTGCAGCATTGTACTGTGCTGATGTCCTTGTTGTATATTTAACCTGACATCCTGAAATACACCTGGGATCTTCACAGTCCATGAGTTCTCAAATAACAGTAAAAATGCACAAATTCTAGAACCAGAAACCTTAAGGCATCCTGTTTCAGACTGGGAACTCAAATTGCTCTGGCTAGTCAGCTACTGGGGTAGTTGGTGTAGGACATCTGAACAATGTAGTATCCTTCCCACATGGGGCTTTTGGGGCTCAAGTAGCTGCATGTGTACAGAAAAGAAACCATGTTGAGGCAACAGTTGAAAGTTTCAGGAATCACTCCTTGTAGATACAAAGAAGCTTCCTAGGGGAAACTTGTGTGAAGTTTACTCTTCAGCTAACACTGTATTCTGAATCGCTAAAGAAGTTATGCATCAATATATAACCTGCCCTTCCTTTTGAAACTTTATCATGACAGTACAAAAAGGGAAATGAGAGTGGAAGGAGGAAGGAAAAGAGCATCTTTGAGAACTGGATTATTTTGTAATTTTATTTTATAGGTTTTAATCCACTCCTTCAGATGTACTGATGGCGTATTGGAAAAGGTTGATTAACGTCCACAAAAGCTTATGCTGGAATAAACTAGTTAGTCTCAAAGATGTTGCTAGACCATTCCCCATTTTCATTTCTATGTCATGATTAACATGACTTTCTTTTTGGAAGTTACTGTATTCTGACATTGCAATTGTGTGTATACCATTTTACATGTTAGCACCATTGAATTTAGATTGAGGAAACCTTGGTCTGCAGGGCTGCAGATCAAGATTTCTGCAGTACTATGCATAATATAAATAAACTTTCGAAACCGAAAATATTGACTCTATTTCTAGAAGGGAAACTTGGTTATACAGTCGCCCCTCCATTTTTGCAGACTCGGAGTCCGCATCCCTCGCCCTTTTGTGGGCGGCAAACTGAGGGGGACAAAATGGGGTGCATGCCCATGGTGTGCATCTGTGGGTGCCCCCAGGTGTGCACCATCATTCAAGCCAATGGGACTTGAATGTTGGTGATTTTTTGTTTTCATGATGGTGGTGGTGGTGTCTGGAATGGATCCCCCATGAAATGGAGGGGCAACTGTATTTCACAAAAGTAAATTAAGAAAAGATCATTAGCATAGCAGAAACTATAGTAGACAAAAAAGGTCCATTCTCCCTCCCACTCTTTATCAAGTCACTGCTCAAGAAATGGTTAAATGAAAACTGTTATGTCAAAAAAAAATTATTTGTGGTATGTCCTCAGCTAATGTTACAAATTGCAAAACAAAAACAGACAAAGAGTTAGAAGTCCATTCTTTCAGATGCAGTTTAAGACAATGCTGTCCTTTTTAATTGTTTTTGGTTCATTGATTTCAAGCGGTATTCTAAGAGATGCAGTGCACAATCCTTGTGGATCACCTTTTTTACTCTATTATGCTATTCATGTGCAAGGTACTATTGACCCCTAGTGGTCATTCTGTGGAAGGACATCATCCTTCAGTTTTGTCCATGCAGCCAGTGGCCTAAATATCCTAAAAGCACCAGATGCTGTCTGATCTTGGAAACTAAGCAGAGTTAGCACTGGCTAATACTTGGATTGGGGACCACTAATGAGTGCCAGATGCTGTAGGCTATATTTCAGAGGAAAGAACTGGCAAAACTACATCTGAAAAATCCTTGCCTAAGAAAGATCCTGTGAAGTTAATGGGGTTGCCATATGTTGACAGGAGACTTGAAGGTGCGCGCGCGCACACACACACAGAGTGCCTGTGTAGTTTTCAATGCTGTGCTACCTGCAAAGTCAAAAAGGGAAACCAATTCCCTCTCCCATTGTGTTTATTTAATTGTCTTTGTATTAAAATGCCAAAAAATCCATTGCCTTTCAACAAAAGCATGTGTTCTTCTAAAATATTTGTTATTACTGCTTTATGAAAGCATTAACTTTGTTTAATTACACAGAGCTTTATTTACAAGAAACCTTTAAGCCTTTAGTGAATATTTCACCAGATGCAAGGTATGTTGTTTTTTACTCCCCCCTCCCATTTATTTTAGTATAAGTTGTGTTAATGTACCTGTCAGAAAACTGAAAAGACTATTTAAGACAGACGGCATACTTGTTCACCTCATTTTGGTGAGAATCTTCATGACTTATCTTAGAATCTTGAGAGCCTCTGCCTTACTTTCTTGAACACACAAAAATACTGAGACTGTGACTGATGTTTATTTTCGACTGGCCTTTTCCTGCCTGCATTCTGTGTGTTGCTCTGTATATTGATCATTTTTAGCATAATTTCTGTAGATGAGGGGTGGGGATGATTTCAACTCCAACGTCTAGTATTTCTCATCTTTGTCTCTGCTGGCTAGGGACACTGAAACTGTATGACTCCTATCCTGATACAGACAAAACTGCTTGTGCCATAATTAATCATCTTTCATGTGTAATACCCTTAAGCAGCATATACCAAGAAAAACTTTGTTTTTGGATTATTACTTTCTCCAGTATTTTCCTGCTCTTGTTTTAATTAATGGGATCTCACACTGATACTGAATGGTAGTGTTGTTTATATAATAACTGTATCTTCAAGTTCAGTTTTTTAAACTGCCATTCATCATTATGGCCTGAATCCTGTTAGTAGTTCCAATGCATATAGACCTTTGGAGAGTCAACATTTATTAAATCTTATTTATTCAGTTGCTCTTCTCTGGTTGGTACTACCAATAGGATTCAGAGCTACCTTTTAAAAACTATTTAAATAGTCCTGTATAACTTTGAGATGGAATTGTAATTGTGTCTTTTTTGGATGTCGTAGCAGAATATACTAATAGTTGCAATAATTTTCTCTTCAGCCTTTTTGATGCTGTATATTCACTGATCAAAAACAAAATCCATAGATTGCCAGTTATTGACCCTGTGAGTGGAAATGCACTTTATATACTTACCCATAAAAGAATACTCAAGTTTCTTCAGCTTTTTGTAAGTAATTTAATTTTCCTTTCAGCTCATTCAGAATTAATTTTCTTGGTACCAAAATAATGGACATACTGGAAAAGCAAAAACACTATATGTTGCAGTTGGTAGCATCCATTTAACAGTACTCTGTAATGTCATGGTGATCTCACACACAATAACTGCAAAAAAGTATTTTGATTAGTAGATTTGTTCAGTCAAGACAGAAGAAAATACACTGGTACCCCGGGTTACGAAATTAATTCGTTCCGCCGCCGCTTTCGTAACCCGGGATACTTCGTAAGCCGAATAGCCCATAGGCGCTAATGGGGAAAAAGCCGCGGCTGTGCCGCGGCTCCATTTGAAACAGCGCAGAGGTTTTTTCGTAACCCGAAAAAACCTTCGTAAGCCGAAACAATAAATCCCTATGGGATTTATTCGTATCCCGAAAATTTCGTAACCTGGGTATTTCGTAACCCGGGGGACCAGTGTATAGTCATGCAACTATTTTTGCTTAACTGAAATTTTTACATTTTTGTCCCTTGTGTCTCAAGAGAGAGACTAGATTAATGTGACATGTACAGAATTTATATTTTTTGATTTAAGAAACTCTAGAAGTGTTCCTGTTAAATTAAAATGAGCTGCTGGCTGCTCATTTTTCTGGTCATCGTTAGAGTTATGTGTTTTTGATCACTCCCATCATTCTTGTGCCTATGTTTTTAAAGTTGTTGCAGAAGGAGGTCCTTTTGCAACAACTCCTCCTCCCCAATAGACACAGGCTTTATTTATCTTGCTCAGTGTGTTTCGGAGGGACCCTTTTTCCTGTGCGTTGATTCAATGCAGAAACTCTGTCCACAAAAAGAGTGGAATAGAAGAACCAATTTTTGAACAAGAATCCTCCTTTTTAATATCAGCACAGCTTATCAATGTTTCTTCAACAACACCTGAGCACATCTCTCCTTTTCTAGTCATTTACGGTGTTTCCTCCTCCTCAGCATTCTCTCCACCCTACACAACACCGCTCTCACTTATAGTGAGCTTGGGTGATGGGTGCTAAAGGCTGGAGTCAAAATGGTGCCATTAACAGGCACTGTGCATCTCTCTCTCTCTCTCTCTCTCTCACACACACACACACACACACCAGCCTGAATTGAGTGTGCTCACTAGCCTCATTCTGCTAAATATTAAAACAGCAGTGGCATGTCCTGGTATCTAGCTGGGCGGGGGGTGGCATTCAGATGCTCCCAAGTACACAACTATGTATAAAATATTAAGAAGGGATTGTGAAGATAAACAAGGTCTGAACTGTGTTAAATAAATTTTACAAAACAGGACAAGACAGCTGAGCAATGGTGTGTGTCTAGAAGCAAGTGTGCTGTTTTGGTCACAAGCAGTGTCCTCAAAATTTCATTGACACTTGTGTAGTCAGTCTGCACTTAATTTATGAAAGCTGTAAATGTATTATCTGGGGAGCATAGTATGTTCCCCGAAATCAAAATAAGAACTTTCTCAAAGTGCAACTTCTCCCTGATACAGGTGCTTTATGAGGAGGAACATGTGTACTAGTATTAAAAGTTTGAAACTGGGATTAGATGTAATAGTTCAGGTTTGAACTTTTATTATAATCTTAGCTTTAGCAGACTGTTAAAATACTTTACCCATGTGAAGACTTGGTAAGGAGCTAAATTCTTTGAGTGCTGTTATTGAATGTTTTGTTGGCCATGTAGCTTTATAAATGTAATTTGCACCTATCAAGAACTTTTCTTTTATTATTACTACGTAAATTCTAGGTGTCAGAAATGCCAAAGCCTGCTTTTATGAAGAAAAATCTGGATGAACTTGGGATAGGAACATACCATAATATCGCCTTTATACACCCAGACACTCCTATCATTAAAGCTTTGAATATATTTGTAGATAGAAGGATATCGGCACTACCTGTTGTGGATGAGTCAGGTGTGTATTGAGTTATTTATTTATTTATTTATTTATTTCATGTGTATGCCACCTTTCTCCCAGGGAAGGACCCAAGATGGTTCCCTAAGAGAATCAAATTTAAAAAAAAAAAAAAACCTTAACAATAAAAATTTTAAAACAATTAAAGTGACAGAAATTATAGCACATTGAGGAAGATTGTTTTGCTCATGATGTTTTGTTAGGAGGACTAAATGTTGTGAGCCTTCTTATTAAATATGAAAAAGATGGAGGATGAGAAATCTTTTAAAAGAGGCCATCGTTCAGAATCTCTGTGCCTAATAATAATTCTGCAGGGAGAATGTAATATGGCAAATGGCTACTTTGCTTTTGGTCATTTGTTACGGAAAATGAAGATGTGCATGCGCTTTGGGTTTTAAATGATAATGGAAAGCATAAAGAACATGTGCATATCCCTTTTTCCATGGGATAATCTTCATTAGACCTTGTGGCACCTAGAATGCTTAAAGATTTTCTTTCTGTTTTCAGTATTGGGTTTCAGTTCAATAGAATTACTCCTGGTTTGCATAGGTTTTCCTTGTATGTGCATTTACTACATCTCTGCAGTAATTTTGTTTTCCTTCCACTTCTCTCTCACTCTCTGTGCACAGAAATGCATGAATTTTGGGTATGCTTTTACACTTTTTGACTAGAGAAAAAGATTCCATTAATTACTTTTTATGCAATTTGTGTTGTCTTTGCCCTCGTTATCTTCCCACATATTGGCATCTCTATACTTTGCCTGTTTACTCAGACATAGACATGTATATAGGATGGCAATATTAAGTCTGTGGGCCTTGTGTATAAATTTGTTTGGAAGCAAGTCCCTTTGAATTCTGAACAGATTTCTAATAAAAAGCATGGGGTTGGGCTACAAATTTGTTAACATCAGCTCATAATTTTTGTGGGTGATGTAGAAACTTTTGTGATTTAAACATATCATTTTGCAGTTTCATGGGATGGTTTGCCTTGCCATTTACAGGCAATGTTAATACTTTTTCACTCTAAATCAGTATTTTAACATTAATATTTGTCTCTCCAGTTTTTCCTTCACCTCGCTCCTTACCTCTTTTCTGGCACTTCTCATCTCATCTAGGCTTAACATGTGTGGTCTGTTTTTTGAGAGACTTCCCCTGCCATGCATATAAATATGGCCTGTTACAGACAGCCAAAATAAAGCTGCTTCGAGTCACAGTGGAGGTATGGTGTTTCAATAATGCATGAATCCTAAGAGTCCAGAAGTTGCACCAAAGCCACGCTCCGGCCCTAAGGACTGGAGCATGGCTTTGGTGTGGCTTCTGGACTCAGGATGCATGCATCATTGAAACACCATACCTCCACTGTGACTCGAAGCAGTTTTATTTTGGCTGTCTGTAACAGGCCTATGTATGCTTAAATAGCTTTTAATTTTTTCTTTGCCCTTAAGATATAGGGCAAAATATAATTTTTAAAGAAGTTAATTTTCTGTTTATTTATAAAATTGTTTCTGAGTAAGCCTTTGACTATAAAAGTGTTCCCAAGATGACTTACAATTTAAGACATGTGAAAACTATTTCAAAATTTTACAATATCATAACATTGGAAAGCTAAGACCAGGAGACAAACAGTATAGGGAATGGCATTAAGAATGGAGAGCACAGTTAATACATTTAAAACCACACAAAAGCCAAACAGCAATAAAGTCTTAACAGGCTGCATAAAAGTAAGCAAAGAAGAGGCCAGTCTAATATCTGTAGGAATAAAGTTCCACAAAAATACATGCAAAATACATTACAAACAACCCTCTCTGCTGTACTGCTGCAACTTAATAGAGCTTCACACTCTGATTTTGGGCGCAGTCTGGTGGGCAGACTGTAGTGTGTCCACTGATATAGTACTAATATGTCAACAAGATATCCACTATTAATTTTTCATTATTATATACCATAGTTGAGACTGAATAGTTTATATTTGGTTTGTCAGTTATATACTGTCACATGATGAAAATTTCTTTTCTTCTTTGTAGGAAAAGTTGTAGATATTTATTCCAAATTTGATGTAATAGTAAGTATTAGCATGTTATCTTTTACTAAGTCTTCCAATGATGCTTTTCAATAATACATCTTAATTCATATACCATAATTACTTAACCTGAAGCAGTTTTTAAATTGTAGTCTAGTTAACCTGGTGGCTAGTCACTATGAAGATAACTCCCCCCAATTTTTGTTCACCATTACTGCTTCCCGAACTCACCCAGTATTCAGTTAAATTTAAAGGTATTCTCTTAGTTCACAATTTGCAAGATGTTTTCTTTGGCAAAGTGCATACTCTTCACTATCCAGATGTCCAGATTGTTTTCCATTTTGACACATCTATTGTTCTTGATACATTAGTTTCCATGAGTGCATAATCTACAATAAACGGTGGGGATAATATTCCTTAGAGAGAAGAGAGAGCCCCTAACAACCAGTGCAGTCTGCAATATTCCATGACTCAGTTCAAACATAATGCTGTTTTCTTTCCTAATCAAGATTAGATCAGTAGCACTCTGTGGACTTGTATGTGTGTTCCTTCTTGCCTCTCCATGAAGACTTCTCTTCACACTCACCTTGATGAGCTTTATGTTGTCCTTCAGTCAGTTCTAACCCCCTTTTTCTACCATAGTTACAGTGAGCCTTCAAACTGATAAATAAAAATGATTGCAAGAATGTTCGTACAAAGTGAAAGGAAATCCCACATGAGGGGAAGGAAATACAGATGGCCATCCATAGTTCTGAGCATCCTCAACCAGCCCCACCCCATATGTCAGTGGCAGTACATACACAGACACACCAACACAGATCTGCACATGTTGCCATCCATAGACTTGTATGGACTTGAGATCCCACAGTATTTTATATGGCGGGGGGACCAAACCCCTGCTGATATGGTGGGCCAACTATACATACAGGCAACATTAATCTGTACCAATTCAAACAGTTTTAATAGAGGCACATCAATCCTTTTTGTTCATATGGAACTTTGGCTATAATATTGTACCTACATTTCTTCTATAACCACAGATCTATTTAGGATAAAAACATTAGTGAATTTACTGAATTGTTAATTAATTAGGTTAACCACTCCTTGTGGCTGAACTCCATAGGTTTGATTAATGCTGAAATTAATGCTACACTTAACCAACAAAATTAATTTAGGGCATTAAGATTTGATTGAACTTATGATCCCTGGCTCCTTCTGCGTTCTACTACTGATCTTTGCAGACTTTTCTATTTGACTGGGAGTGGGAAGACAGAATACAGTTACTCAGTTGTGTGGGGAAATGTCCTGCATATGCTCAGGTGATAATATGTGCTTGTAGGGGTTACTCATAAAATCTCTGTTTTGAAAACTAATACTATATTAATTAACATTACCACAAATAATTAAATAATGGGGATGATTAGTGATAACTTTAACTTAACATCCCAGTTTCTAACATCTAGCATTAACAAATTACACTGGTGCCTCGGGTTACGAAATTAATTCGTTCCGCCATTCCTTTCGTAACTCGAAAATTTCATAACCCGAAACACTTTTTCCATTGAAAATAACTAATGCGTTCTATGACCTCAGACTGAACCTGCAAGTCAAAACAAAGTTACAATAGAGGCCTATTAAGCTAAGTACCATACAATACAATGTAATACAAAGTTGCCTGAGGCACTAAAGAGCTTAAGAATGACTTGCAGGTCCATTCTAAAGGTTTGTAAAGGATAAAGAAAAAAAGTTTTTTTCTTATCTTTGCTGGTCCTGGCATCTCAGAGTGAGGCAGGAGGAGGAGGAGGAGGAGGGGGGGCAGCCAAAACACCCAAATTTAAACCCAGACAACCAATTTAACCAATTTAACAAAGTTAACCATTTTAACAACAATTTTTTTTTTAATTTGGTGCTTTTTTTAAGGGTCATCAGCACCTTTGCCCTTCTTGGATGACGGTTCTCCCTCTTTTGTGAAGAACTGGTCCAAGGATGTCTGCTTTTGCCGGGCCTTAAGCAGGTTCCTAAAATGGCTAAGGCAGACATTATCATAATGGGCAATGGCATGGCTGGTCAACACCTTCTCAGGGTGATGCTTCTCAACATAAGAAGACACATTGTGGAATTGCCGCAAAATGTCTTTCATTTCTGCCGTTGGCAAAAATGCCCCCGCCGCCTCCTCCTCCTGGCCCCTGTCAAAATGGAGCACGTCCTCATCCACGGCCGAGTGTTGCATGGCCGCCAAGGCCTTGAGGTCCTCTGTTGTGAGGTCCTCACTGTGCTCCTCAATGAATTCCTCCACGTCCTCGTCGTCCTTCATAGGCTTGTGGCCTGGCAATCTCCTCTCCTCCTGGGTGATGTAGGTGCGGCGAGGCATCTTCTTCCAGAAGAGGCCCGTCTCATCGCAATTGAACACTTGCTGCGGGATGTAGCCTTCCTCCTCCATCATGGCCTTGATGACAAATGCTTCGGCGGCCTGGTGGTCTGCGCTGGACGCCTCGCCGTGACGGACGACAGAGTGGATCCCGGTCCTCCTTTTGAACCTTTCAAACCAGCCACGTGAGGCTTTGAATTCCGGGGTGGCTGGCTCCTCCTGGGAAGAAGTTCCTTCGCCTGCCTCCTTGCTGGCCAGGTCTTCAAAAATGGTGGTGGCCTTCTCACAGATGACCGAGGTGGTCACAGTGTCCCCGGCTCGCTCCTTTTCTTTAATCCAGAGGAGCAGCAGGCGCTCCATCTCCTCGTGCTTTGGTGTCCTCTGCTTGGCAATCGTAGTCACGCCTTTCGCAGGAGCCACAACGCCTCTGATGGCCTCCTTCTGCTTGAGGACAGTGCCAATTGTCGAAGGGTTTCTTCCATACTCCTTGGCAATGTCCACCAAGCGTACGCCCCTCTCATGCTTGGCGATGATTTCCCTCTTGTCCTCCAAGGACAAGGGAGCCCTCTTCTTTTTGTCACCGCCGCTTTTATCTGTGGCTTTCTTGGGAGCCATAGCTCAAGCCTAAAAAGGACAAAAGGCACAGGCACTGAGCAAAAGCCACAATTGGAAACCACCCCCACCCCCATGGTCACACTCTCTGGCCCACATGGAGCCAAGGCCAAACTTGCAAAACTCACACCCCACACTTTCAAATCATCACAGCCATGGCCAAAGCACCCAAGAAGGTAGAAATCCATACACCTACCTGTACAGAAATTCAGAAGCAACTCTTCCTCACCAGTCCACAAGGCCAGACAAAGGGGGCAGATCAATGGAAGCCGGCTTTTGTTTCTGAAGCCAGGCCACCCCCCCCCCAATTTCGTTAGCCAATCCAGATGATCAGCTTGATTTCTCAAGCCAATCAATACTGCTAACGAAATTCAAAATTCGCACCAAAGCTAACCCCTAACCCAGCCCCCTTAGCTAAGAGAAGGCTTTCCGTTAGCACTGGAAAGCCTATAGCTGCACTTTGCAGCATTTGAATTTCGCGCCGAAATGAATTTCGTAACCCGAAAAATATTTCGTAACCCGAAACAGTTTTTGCCAATCCAACTTTTTCGTATCCCGGAAATTTCGTAACCCGATCATTTCGTATCCCGAGGCACCAGTGTAATTTACAAGCCTAATACTCTGATTTCTGATCTACATTGTACCCATAACAGTGCATCCATTAAACATTATTCTGTTAAAAATGGTTTACACTTATGATGTAAGGGTATAAATATTATTATTTTGGTTGTTTGTATAAAGACAAATGGAATTGAGACTTACATAACTGCTTTTTTTCAGAATCTTGCTGCTGAAAAAACATATAATAACTTAGATATCACAGTGACACAAGCCCTCCAACACCGCTCTCAGTATTTTGAAGGTGTTGTAAAATGCAGTAAGCTGGAAACACTGGAGACCATTGTGGATCGGATAGTTAAAGCTGAGGTGAGATTTCTTGGACCATAGTATATTTTTCAACAGTATTGCTAACAAGAATTCTAGCTTACATAATTTTAGAGCTGACCCAGATGATGGCAACATATGAACCTTGAAGACTTTTAAGATGGTGCATTTAAACTTCTATCCAGACATAATCTCACAAAACCATAAGGCTATAACATACTTCATGGAATACTGGTGGTGGTGTTGTGTGTCTTCAAGTCATTAACTTATGGCAACCCTAGGGTGAACCTATTATGACGTTTTCTTGGCAAGATTTTTCAGAGGGGTTTGCCTCTGCTTTCTGTTGAAGCTGAGAGAGTATGACTTGCTGAAGTTTACCTAGTGGGTTTCCATGGCTGAGCAGGGATTTGAACCCTTCCCAGGGCTCAAACCACTACACCTTACTGGTTCTTAAGGAATCTTTACCCTGTTTTTTAAATACTGTCCAACTTCTTAATTATAGCCAAGAATTAATGAAATTAAGCCTACATCAAAATGACATGTTACACAGGATATATTTTCAGCAAATATACTTGTGCTATTTAACTGGTGAGTGTTTGAATGATCCCTCATCCCATGTTTTCAGGTGGATTACATTCATAGCTGATAGAAGATCTATGGCTCCAAGTATAATCATTAGCCAAAACAAGAGACTGAAAACTTGTTTTCATTGTTCAGACTAAATGAACCACACATTTCCTCAAGTCTGAACATTATATAAACTGTGGTTAGTAAGAACAAGGCACATTCTAAAACCATGGTTAGTGAAATGGCTGTAGGACATTTCAGTTAACAAGAAGAGACACTCTCCTATCCCAGAACAAGTGTTTTGAGAAAGTTTTTGCACCTTCAGTCCCTGCTTCCCTCACTTCTTTGCAAGTGGTAGTAACTGGAGGTTTGAGAAAGGATTTATGTGTGAGTCACATAAATTGACTCCCGATCTGGCGTAAACCTCTCCTTCTGGAAAGAACTGTTATAATTCGGATTGGTTTATGTTTTGGATGTCTATTTTAATTTGTTTTACTTACATACAGATCACAGTAATTTAGCAGCATTTAGTAGCATGTTTTCAGAAAGATGGCATGTAATCTATTTCAGAACATTTGTAGATATGTAAATCCCCATCTGCATCAGAACAGGTGATGCTATTTTGGATATATTTGTATTATTAAACTACAAATTGTAACGTTGTGCATATTTCTCTTGGCAAATGATTGTTTGTATTGTCACTTTATTATTCAGTAGCCTTTTGAGTAGTGAAGCTATGATCTTAAGGCAGATGGCCAAGTGATTAAATCTGTGTAATAATCCTTAATAGTCATACTAAGCCCATCCATCATAATACCCCTATCTAAAATATCACCAACATAAGAGAAACATATAAAAATAGAATTTCCCCCCTTTTCTATTTCTTTCCTGTGTTCCCCGTTGTATCAGGTGGGTATGACTGTTCAAATACAAGAGAAGAGGAGCTCTAAGTTACCTGGCTGGTATGTAGTTCACCTCTCTCCTCAATTGTTGAAGTGTCTTAATTTGAAACTTACTCTGTCTGTCTCTTTGATAAAGGCCTTCCTCTTTCTCTCTCTCTTGTATGTCATGAGTTCTCTTTAACTTATACCCCCAAAGTTGTTATATTTCTAAAAGTGATTATGTAATTAGAAAATGGTTGAGAGAAAGAAAAATCATAGAACATGTGGCTGAGGCTGTATTTGAGGGGTTGGTAGATCTTAAAAATGTTTTATAGGAACTTTGTATCTTATTACATTTGGCATCTTAATCATTTGAACATCTTTCCTTTGAGCAAGTGATATCTTTTAATAGGTAATACAAAAACTAAGAGACCTCCCAGTAGCAGCATGCTTCAGATTGTTGAAGATAAAAACTGTGTTTGAATGATCAGATCTCAGATTAAGAAGCTAAGATATGAGCAAACTTTCTGCATCCTTTCCCAGTCACATTGCTTCGCCTTTTGTTTAAGAAGGATAACAAAATGGGAAACAATGTATACCTCTAATTGTATTTATTTTAACTTCAGTTGTACATCATCCGATTGTGGATGTTCACTGAATATTTAACAGTGACTAATATCACAAAGATTAAAGCAAGCAAAAATAATTTTAAAAAGGAAACAGAACAAAACCCACTGCACTGTAAATTAAATAAAATAGCAACAAAATATTAATACAGCAGATCTCAAAGGTTTTAATACTATAACGTCTGGAAAAATAAAATGGGTTTCACCAGGCACCAAAAGATCATAATGTAGGTGTCAGGTGAGCATCTCTGGGAAGTTGATTCATCAACCAGAACACCACCACCAAAAAGTCCCTTCTGTTATACACATTTGGTGCAGGAGGAAGGCTTGTCGAATTGAACATAAGGTTCACATAGGTATATGTGGACTGAGGGAATCCTTCTGGTAACATGGCCACAAGTAATTTAAGACTGTAAAATCAATTACCAGCATTTTGATTGAGCCTGGAAATGAACTGTCACATGGTATTGATGAATTACTGGCATAATATAATATTCACATTGGCCTCTCTCAGTTAATAGTTTTGCTGCCCTGTTTTGGACTATTAGCTCAGACTGGCCAATGTCCAAGCTGTTTTCAAAGGCAGCCCTGCAGTAATCCCACAAGAGGATACCAACAATGGGAAAATATAGGAAGTTTACTTCTGCCCAAATATAGTTGCAGTGGATGTATCAGCCTAAACTGATTTAAAAATGCTCTGTGCCATTGAGGCTTCTTGTGTCTTCAGTAACAATTTTAGATCTAAGAGTATTCCAGATCAAGTGCAAACCCAACTGTACAGGTTGAACACCACTCACCTGGGTAGATGAACCACCTATCAGTAGTATCTCTCTCTTAATTGAGACTGAATGTTCATGTATTGACCCCTCATCCAGTGAATTACTGTGCCCAATTAGTGGCTCAGAGAACCCACTGCCCCACCAGAATGAGAAGAAGGAAGAGGAAACACAGTAACATCCACATATTGATGGTACCTAGACCACTTCTATCAGTATTCTTATGTTGATGTTTAAACTGTGTAGGAGCCAAATGGACCTCCCATAACTGCCAAGGGACTGAGCAGTATTCTCCTGGAGCCACTTTTTGAAACTGGCCATTGAAGTAGTAGTAGAAGCACTGTAATGCAGTACTTTCAGACCCTCATCTCACGCAGTCTCTACTGAAGGATACCATGGCCATTGGTATTAAAAGCTGCTAAAGAACCCAAGATTCTCTGTACAGATGCACACCCCCTCACCAGCCTCTCAGCAAAAGTCATCCATCAGGGGCAACCAATGCAGTTTCTTTTCTACCCAGGATTAAAAATAGGTCTAGAAAGGAGTGACTGCCAGCCACTTAAAACACTTTTATCAGAAAGTGGATAATAACTTATGGTTGAATATATGTCATTAGGGTCCAAGTTAGGTGTGTCCAGGAGCAGTCTAAATGCCACCTTTTTAAATAGTATCTGGTATCAGTCCCATCTCCCTCCACCATAGCTCCCTGTTAGGTCCAAAATGGGAAACTGTGGTTAATGACTTAGAAGTGAGGATATGAAGTCATGGTTTATTGAAGTTGGTACCCATATTTGTTGGGAAGCCATTAACTCCTGTTTCCTGCTTCAAAAATAATGAGAAGTCATGGTTAATTGTGGCTTGTTTTACTGCTTATGCAAAGAAAAGTGAGAAATGGCTACAGGTGGGTAGTAGAATGTTGTTCATCTCTTAGCTTATTAAACTTGAATTTTGGTTATCCAGACGCGGTCAGTATGTATGTATTTATACTATACTATACTATACTATACTATACTGTGGGAAAAGATGGCAAACCTAATGTAGAAAAGGAGGACAGGGAAATCTACATGGACCTGTCCCTTTCAAACAGATTTTCTCTTACCTCAACATGAAACAAGAGTTAAACATTAGCCTTTGGTACAGACAACATGGATTTGTGACACCAGAACATGAGTGGAAGGACAAATTGGCCTGCATCAGACATAGTTTGTCCTGCACTCCTATATTTCTCTGGTGCAGCTGCACTGTCTGTACCTCACTTCAGTCAGCTAAAGGCAAACACCCATGCATGAGACTACATAAGGCTTCACCTTTACGTATTTATCCAAAAAGCTGGCTCTTGCTACCACATAGCAAGTTACTTTCAGAACTCAAAAGTTTCAAAAGTAATGTATGAGATATAAAGAGTACTTGCTGTTCAGGAGTCCTGCTAGGCAAGCACAAGCCATCAAATGTAAACTGAAATAGCTCCCTAGATTCCAGTGTGTACATCATAAAGAAACCCTAATAGGAAGGAGTTCTAATTAGGTTATTCTGATTCTAAATAAGCTTCAATTGTATATAAAATGAGTAACATTCCATTTTGATTTTATATATTTAAAAAATGACTTGTAAGTTTAAATGTGTTCCTTTTTAAATTATGCTGCAGTATTTGGCTTACACTTACCTATTTTTAACAAGATTTTTCCACTTGAATGTATTTATGAGCAGGAATTATTTCTATAGAACTTTACATTCTGCTCTGACAAGACAATGAAGGCAACGTCATTTATGTTCTCAAATCTCTTAATATCTCTCTGTGAACAGAACTTTGATGTTCCATAATGCCTTGTTAGCATTTCAACAATTGCTGTTTTCATAGAATGTATTCTAAATCTATGCAGCATACATGAACAAACTAAGCTAAAAGAACTAGGCTTTCAGTTACATGTACAGGTCCACACAATATATGTGTGTGTGTGTGTGTGCACAGTGCTGATACTGAGAAACAGCAAGAGGTGCAATTTTTTCCAGTAACACATTGATATAAAACTCCAAGCTTGAGTTTCAACATTGGTAAATATACCATGTCAGTGTATTTTTAGTGTACTTGGCAGAATACATTTGGTTTTCAGAAAGAGCTCTGAATATTATTAATTGCAGGAATGATCTTCCTTCTAAATAATGTGACTCTTACTTAAATTGAATGTGGGTTGGGAATATTTTTTTAATTATTTTGCATACTGAAAAATTCTTTCAATGTCTCCTGTGTTGTCATTTGCAGGTTCATAGGTTGGTGGTGGTGAATGAAGCAGATAGTATTGTTGGTATAATCTCCCTCTCTGACATCCTGCAAGCGTTAGTGCTCACTCCCGCAGGTATGGATGCCGCACTTCACCCTTTTTTGACAGTAACACGTGCATGTAATGTTTGGCTAGGATTGCTCGGTAACATTTACCACTGCTGCCACTGTACCATTTGCACAAGAAGCTCTTAAGATAACTACTTGTGAAAGTTAAGGTGCTGTCAAACCATTTGTGCTAGAGTCTGTTGCATAAGTAAGATCTTGGCCATTGTATTCTGCATATTGAGTATGGTGACATTTCACAGCAGTTTAGTGGGGGGGATGCAGTGGAGTAGAAATGAGTGAGTGTACCTTTACTATACAGTAATCCCTCGTGTCTGTCTTTTTGTTTTTCTGCTGTTTACAGGTGCCATACAGAAGGAAAGTGAAGCTGAATGATTGCTGTGAACATACATACTTTTGTAGAAGAACTTGGATGAAGTTACTGGGTAATATTTGCCTGGAAAACACAGAGGGTGATAGAGAAGAGTCAAACAGTGATGAGAATGTATGTGTCTTGGACTATGTGATGGGTAGCTAGTCTATTATTTCCCAGTGACTGTCTCAAAGAAGCAGCATGACAAAAAGCTTTATAGGCTTGCATTTCAAAATGTTCGCTGAAAGACTTTACATGATGTCCATCAGAAATGCACTGTATCCTGAAACAATACCTTTTTCTGTATTTGATAGAAGTCACTGGTCAGCAGCAGATCTCTGACATAAGGCAAGTGTATGGCATATTCATATCATAGTGCCTTATGTCAAAAAGCCAACAATATGTCATCACTGTTACCCATCACAATGAGAGGAAGTATTGTGTGAAACAAGATACTGTATTTGAATATTCAAGTGGCTAAATTTAAAACCAAATCAGTTATTAGTTTTGTCATAAAAGTTGTACTTTGAATATCAGTAGATTACTTTAAAACTTTAATGACAATTTTTGTGTGTTTATAAATGTTGCATCGTGAGGAAAGATGGTAAAGTAAGACAGACCTAAACCAGCTTTATTTATTTTTATTTTTGGCAATTTTTTACACATCTTTGGTGGGTGGCTAAAACTTCACCATATTCATTAATAAAACATTGATTGTTATATAAGGATCCAGTTCTCTCATTACTGACAACAAAGGTGTGGATACCATTTTTTCTTTCAAATGGATAAAGTCCGATAACGTATGCGTGTCAGACAGTGCTGAAGTGCTTGTGTTTCTGCAAAAAAGAAACCACAAGAAGCAACCCACAGAGTAATGTGGAGAATGTATAAGTGTGCCAGAAGGTAACAGCATAATGCTGTTGTCCTAAAAAGACCTAATGAAATCCATAATGTGAAAAGACTCAATATCTACTCGACAACAGCAGTTCCAAAAGTGCCAGAAGACAGCATTAGTCCCCTCAAATTACACTCCATCATTCTTCAGTTGCACTACAAGAGAAATGTTCTGGCACATACTATTCATGTACAGACTCAGATTAATTCTTTTCAAAAGGTAATTGATGATCCTTGTAAACCAAGGTTGGATTAAATGTTCAAATTGTAGTTGTTTATGTGGAGGAGCTCTTATTATATTATCTCCTCTAAAAATAATGAAGAGAAGAAGGGTGCTCTTTTTCCCATTTGGGAAGTCAAAAAAATATATACAGAGATGCATCAGCAGCTAAAACTGTTCTTTCCAGTATAGTTCCTGAAGCTTCGGTTTGTCCTATATTACATTTGTACTGTATTCGCAACATGTTCCATATTGCCTTGGGTATGTGAGTGTAACAGATTGCTTCTGCACTAAGCCCCCCCCCCCCCCCGGATTTGCTGTCCTTTGTTTAGATAGCACCTTCACCAAATTACTGCATACCACTGTCTTCTGCATTTGTCATTTTTCAAGATTTGATTTATGTGTGGTGTCAATTTTTTGCAATAAAATCAAATTGCATTGCCAGTCTGTCCAGCACTATTATGTCTTCAAAGAGCTCCTGTGTTATTAATTAGGAGCTTCTTCCTCACCTGTTCTGCTCCTTTTATTATTTCCTGTGCAGTGTTGCTGGATGCCAGGTATGGATTAACACTGAAATGTTCCTTAATCATTTAAAATATAGCATTCGCTGGGGTTAGGGATGAAGGACACCCCCCCCATGAATGTGGAAAAACTGCAAATAAAAAAACATTCTTTTTATCTAAAAGAACACCTTTCTAAAAAATCTCTAGGTCCTTCAGTGCAACTCTGTGGTCAACATCAGCCAGACACTGATCATAGAGTCATGCTGGAGGACCTACAGATGCCTAGAAAAGTGTTTTCTCTAGGAACTTCTAGGTTCTCCAGCACAACTCTATGGTCAATGTCTGGCAGAGTTGCGCTGCAGGGCCTAGAGATTCTTAGAATGAACATTATTCAAAGCTGCAAATGTGGAAGGCCAATTGTGTTTGTATTACTTCTTTCAGTCAGCCAACAGGGTTTAAAGATAGCAGACACACAAAAATTAAACTATACACATGGAGGGATGTTAGGGCAACATTCATCTAGGGAAAGGATTATGATGAAAGTGTTCACTCCCCTACCTTTAGATGTCACTACTGCTACACTTCAGAAGTACATTTCTGATCATTAGGTTTTGGGAGTAAGTTGGTTACTACTTTCATGGGGTTTTTTTTCTCAGAAAAATACTTAATGTTTACACAATAAAACAGCTGTTATAAAAGGAAAACAGAAAGTAATCACCATAGAAATATTCCACATAGCATCCCCCAGTTGCACAGGAGAAGGAGGAATAAAATGGGCGGAACCTGCAATAGGCAATGTACTTATTAATATTATAGGAAAACTTTGGTGAAGGAGGCTGACCTGTATATAAACATTTAAGGTTTGGGGCACAGGTCATGGCCTTAGAAGAAAGTACTTTGCAGAATTTCATGTTCAGAAAATTATGGAAAACCATAGCCTCTACAGTGCTAAAAAGTCATAGTGTGAAGCAACCTTAGAGTAAAAACCCACCCAAGCAACAAACTGTTACTGATTCCTTTACTGGCCAACTAAAATACACAATGTACTTGTTGCAGGCTTTCAAGGCTCCATGGGCTTCTTCATCAGGCAAGATGTTACAAACCAAACGAGAAAAAACAATCAGAGATGTTAGATGTCTGCAGGTTGTTTCAGTCCTTATTAAAGATGTTATGATGGGGAGGATATCTTTGGCAGGCAGGCAGCCTTGTGGCAATAGGGAGATTTTCAAAGTCCATTTGCACCTCAACAGGGTCCCCTCTTGCAGCCCAATAGGGCTCCATTCCTCAAGAAGTTGCCATGTTTTTGCATCAGGAACTTTTAGTGATGTAGAGATAAAACATACGGATTCAGTCCAAATTTAAGAAGAAAAAATTGTTTTACCTTGGTTGAAGTTCCTCTTCATGGTTCCCGCGTTGCAACTACAATGCGGTATCTCTCAATACAGAAAACATTCAGGGATAGATGCGTTGGCCATTTAACAAATACAAACAAGAATCCATCTGCGATTCCTTTACTGGCCAACCAGGAGACACAATATACTTGTTGCAAGCTTTGGAAGCTCCCTAGGCTGCTTCATTGGTGAGCTTGATGCTATTTGTGTGTTGAATGAGGTGAGACAATGGCGGTGGGGCAGGATGTGCCTCTGGGCCTGAATGGAAATGTAGGAGCCCTAGTCCTTACCTTTATGAAATGCTTCACTTATAGCCATGAAGCTCCGTCACTTTAGTCAGAGTGACACTGATATTAAAGCTTTCCCTACTTTTTGGTCCAGCTCTGCATCGTGGCTTGAAGCGGAGTTCAATTCCCACGTCTGAACTGGATAGATAGGCTCGAATCCAGGCAGTGACACTGAGGATAATTAGCAAACAACCTCAAACAATTAATCTTTAAACCATAGTTCACAAAAAAAGCAAAGCCTGAAGGAGAAACTCTGGGTGCCAATAGCAACAACTTCACCTGCCTTTGTGGGGGGCGAGAGAGAGGGAGGGAGCAGCAACTGGAGTGCTTTAACTCACCAGGCTTTGCAGGAAGCATCTAGGGATGGCTGTGTGACGTCCAGGCAGTGGCACCTTTCCTGGGCCAAGCGAAAGGCACCAGGGCAGGCCTTAGTTCGGATGGGAGGGCCTTGGCCGAGGGGCCCCTGGGAGAGTTTCCAAGCCAAGGAAATTTAGTGTCCATTTGCAACATGGGGATTACAATGCATCTCTCCTTCCTGGACTCCAAGGAACATCGCCACCTCCTCGCCCCGCCCTCTCCCCTTCCCACCAATCACAAACACACATCCTCCCTAACCCCGCCCCCTATTTCCTGTCCATCCCGATTTCACCCAATAGACAGCGAGCGGGAGGAGGGGGGAGGAGCCAAGAAAACCAGCAGCGCTCTGGGAACCGTCAATCACCGCCTTCCAATGGGCGCTTGCGGTGACGTCACGGAAGAGGAGGCGGGGAGGGGGCGGGGCCCATTTTCGGAGCGGAGGGGGAATGACGCAGCGAAATTTTCCTCGAGCGGACAGCTTCGTGACGTAAGCACGCAAAGCGGAACGAAAGAGTGGGATGAGGGAGTGGGGAACATCGGTGCGCATGCGCCACGGAGAGCGAGAGACGTTTGTGGTGGTCACGTGAGAGGGAGGAAAAACGGCCGTCGCCACACAGCGTCCCTTCCGTCAGTGGCTCATGCTCCGCCGCCGCTGCTGCCGCCGCCTTCCCCTGCCGCACCTGCCCCGGCCCAGCCCCGCCTGAGGAGGCCCCAAAGCGGAGGAGCCCGAGCCCCGGCCCTTCCTTCGTCCTCGTCTCCTTTTTCGGTCGTTGCGCGGCGCCGAGAGGCCGGAGCCCTTGATGTGGTTCGGGGCCCAGCGGGGACAAGATGCCGCCCTCCAAGTCCCGTAAGATCGCCATCCTGGGATACAGGAGCGTCGGTGAGTCAGGGGATCGTGGCCCGGTTTCACGCCTTGCCTGGCTCTCTGCTATGGCATTCTGGGAGTTGGAGTTTGTTGTGGGCCCAGAGCGGAACTTAAGGAAGGAAGACCCCACAACACACTCCAACTCCCAGAATGCCATAGCAGAGAGCCAGGCTCCTCCCTTGGAGGACTTTAACCAGAGGCTGGAGTTCCTGCATGGCAACTGGATCAGGGCCCTTTTCGGGGTCTCTTCCAACTCTAGGAGCAAGAAAGAAGCTGGGAGCACGAGCCTTCGTCGCCCTGAGCCTAAAAGAGGGCTTTTCGTAGAGCAGACCAGCCTGCGGAGAGGGCTTCCGTAAACCTGAGCTTAAAAAGGGGTCTCTTGGTAGATTTGAGCCCGAGAGTGTGAGCCTAGATAGACTTGAACCTATGAAGGAAGAGGCTGGGAGTATAGCCTTTCGTAGACTTGAGTGGGCTTTCGGTAGACCTGAGCCTATGCGGGTGAGTCTTCATAGACTTGAGCCTACATTGACTTCTGCCTGTAAAGAAAGAAGCTGGGGGCATAAACTTAAGCATAAACCATCACGAAGTGGGCTTTTGGTAGACTTGAGCCTACAAAGAAAGAACATGGGAGCATAAGCTTTTGTAGACATGAGCCTGTGAAGTGGGCTTTTGGTAGACTTGGGCCTAAGAGCATGTGCTTCCTTAGGCCTGTGTTTCCATAGACTTGAGCCTATGATGGAGGAAGGGGGGAGCATGAGCTTCCATAGAGCTGAGCCTGCGAAGTGGGCTTTTCATAGGCTTGAGCCTACAAGCTTGAGCTTTCGTGGACTTGAGCCTACGAAGAAAAGTGGGGAGTATGAGCTTTTGGGGACTTGAGCCTAATAGGTTCTGCTAAATAGGCTCAAGTCTAGGAAAGCTCATGCTCCGCACTACTTTCTTCCTCAGAGTCTCCAAGGAAGACATCTTTTCTTCTCCCGGGGTGAAAACCCTTGGTTTGTAATGCTCTTTTCCTAGAGACGGCGGCGGAATACGTTCTCTGCAGCTCTTGAGGCCAGTTTTGCAAGAGGCCAACAAGGCACTGGGGCCGAGGGGTCTTTTTGGTTTGCCTTTTTGCACTTCCCGCCTCTGGCTGGGGTTTAAATCCGATTTAAAACTGGCTCCCTTTGGCTTCCTGGCTCCCAGGAGAACGATCCTCCTCGCCTCAGAGGGATGCAGAAAGTGCTGTCCTGGCTGAATCCAGCTCCTCAGAGCTTTCACTTGATGATAATAAATAGGTGAAAGGTGGCTTCAAGATAATGCGCTCAGGCTCCCTGTTACATCGCCTCTTTGCTATGACAAATACCCAGGAACAGCTAGTAAAGGCCTTTGCTCTCTTATGCTGAAGGTACTATTTTAAGTGGAACAACCATTACAAATTTGTAAGGAATTGATGGTCTGTTGGGTGGTTTTGCTACAGAAACAGAAGCAATGTGTCACTGAAGCCATTGCCCAGCCTTCCTGGATCAGTCCCATGGGACAATGTTTGGGTTAAATTTGGATGCGAGTTCAGATCTCATCTAGGCCTCACTGCTGCAGTTTATCTTACTCTCGGCCTTGCCTTTCTAATAGTTCTAAAGATGGATGACAGTTTGTTCTCCGTTGTGTTTTTTAGACAAGCTAATGTGAGTAAAATTCTGTCAGGCATTGATAGTTTCCCTTTGAGATGCAGAGGCCCAGGAAAAACCCTTCAAATGAACCTGTTCAGAAGGATCACATTTCTCCCCCCTAATAATCCTAATGTTTGTGCTCCAGTTTAGAGTCTGTTGCGCACCTACTATCTGCTGGAGATCAGGCAGATTTGTTGCTAGGCTGGGTATGTTGCCATATACACTGGTGCCTCGGGATACGAAATGATCGCGTTACGAAATTTCCGGGATACGAAAAAGTTGGATTGGAAAAAACTGTTCCGGGTTACGAACTATTTTTCGGGTTACGAAATTCATTTCGGCGCGAAATTCAAATGCGAAGCGCGGCTATAGGCTTTCCAGCGCTAACGGAAAGCCTTTTCGGGTTGCGAAATTTTCGGGTTACGAAGGGAATGGCGGAACGAATTAATTTCGTAACCCGAGGTAGCAGTGTACCAACTTCGTGGAAATTATTTCCTCCTTATTGAAATGGAGATTCAGTTCCAGTTCCATGAGACTGTTGCTGTGTCTGCTATTTTATTCCACCTCTTTCCTTGAGAATGATCTATAGATCATCTTTGCACAAAAAGACTGCTTTGGGGTGTAAAGCTAATCCAACCACAATTTCCCCGATTCACTAGTACAGTTGGCCTTCCCATTTGTGGCTTTGACTTGTATGTGTTTGATTGTTTAAGGATTTGATTAATATGTTCTCTCTAGGAATCTAGGTCCTCCAGCATGGCTCCTATGCTTCACCAGAATTTGACCATCAAGTCGCACTGGAGGACATAGAGATTCCTAGAGAGTACGCTTCTGTAGCAATTAGCAGCTCCTCTACCATGATTCTGTGGCCAACTTCCAGCATACATTGACCATAGAATTGTGCTGGAGGACCTAGAGATTCCTAGAGAGGTGTTCTCTCAGCTGATAAAAAATAGTGTGTGTGTTTTCCACTTGCACACAGGAGTCCTGCACCCCTAACCCCAGCAAATGCGGAGGGCCCACTGTAGTTCTTTGAAACTTCTCATAAAAGCTCAATTAATATTTCTAAAAGGCACTGACTTCATAGCAGTGTTAAAATCATTTTATGACACCTTAAAATGGATTAGATTGGACAGTCTCAAGATCTGTCATCTTGACCTTGCCTAAATCAAAGACGTTCAAAGCTTTCAAAATGTAGTACAAGGAGAGTGCCATTGCATATTACTTTTTGTTGATGTTTGGGTGTAAGCAAACCTAATGAGGAGCCAATCCTAACCTATAAACTAGAAAATGCTTTTTGTACCATTTGGCAGTAAAATGAGAACTTCTTTGGGACATGGAAAGGTGCACGTCTCTGAAAGATGCTTCCTCCTTTCTCTGTTAGCACTTTGCAAATCAGCTTTAACAATTGTGAGATGAGAGAAGCTTTTCTTATTCAGCTTCCTTCAACATTGAGCATTCTCCGATTTCGCAATGGGTGTGTTGGCAAGACCTAGTTTCTCTGGGTGTAATGGCAGGATAGTAAACATAGAGTAAAGGGTGTGTTCTTTTATTGGCTACTGTATATAATTGTGCCTGGCTGAGCAAGTGGTGAAACATGCATGTTAAAGTGCATTTGCCTAAATTATTCTCCAGGGATGGTTCCATAAATGTGACCATAAAGTTGCTGCTAGCGAGTCGCAGAGTTCTTCAGCTGTTTGCATTTGTAGATGAGCATGAATTGGGAGACTTGTTTCCTGAATCCTCAGAAGACTCAGCAGCAGCAACAGAAATGGCAAGCTACTTAATAACTAGTAAAAAATGGAGACCTCTTCTTTCAGAAACATGGGGATACATCAAATAGAGTTTAGGAAATATAACATGGAACCATTCATCATACATTCTGGTCTGTAGGTGTATAGCCACAAAATGAAGTGCAAATGGTATTTATGTATATGTAGTGTACAAAATATATTTGTAAAGTAGTTGTGACTGATTGTACTTCCCATTAAATATATATTTACTTTATGACGAAATTTGGTTTGCATCCATATGCCATAACTCTTATGAATGCTTAGTGAAGTTCCCCTAGTAGATAGATAATTTGACCATGATGTTTGCCACCTACCTTTTTGCTTGTGACATGTAGCAAATGCTCCTAGACACCCACCAAATACTAATGTCTGCCAAAGCTGACTTGTTATATGGGTGCCTGACTTGATAATTTAAAGTTAAAGTGGAACGGTGCTGAAATGCTGTGTTTCTGCTTTCTCTCTTTTGCCCTTAAGAGCTCAAAGACCTTTAAACACTTAAACATGGCATTCTTTACATATTTTTTTCTGTTGTAAACAAGAGTGATGTTAAAGAGCAAGGCAAAATGGAGAATAGCTTCAAAGTTCAGCCAAGTATGTAAACAAACTGAGCAGCAGCATTCAAAATATAAATGATGTGAACCGTGCCATAGTGTGTATTCTAAAATTAGGTTATTTTCAACTTTGGGAAGCCCAAAGTTGAGTTGCTGTTGGTGTTCTTTCCCAGTATGTTTTCTGGGTGCTTAATCTACAGTTGGGTTTATCGCAGAACATGGAGAGAAAAGAGTTACTGAAATAGGTACTTCTTGGAAGTTTTTTCCCCTCACTTTTAAAACATAATTGTTTTAAGGGACTCAATTGAAACTGCATATGATATTATTTTAGAGTAAGTTTGATTTATTTTAGTGATTCCCAAAATGTCTGGAAACCAGGAATATTTGGTTTATAGGTATGCGATAAACCTATTAAACATAATGAGCAAAGTATATGAAGCAGTGCTTTCACATCAGCCCAGCTAAGAGATATTGTTATTGATACAGGTTGAGTATCCCTTATCTGGAAATCTGAAATCCGCAGTGCTCCAAAATCTTAAACTTTTTGAATGTCGACATGACACTTGAAGGCTTTGGTATTGGAATATTTTGGATTTTGTAATACACTGTATGTGTAGCATATTACATTATTTGTACTTTATTTGCAAGGCTGAAGAGAGATGCAAGGATCTGTGAAATAGTGGGAGGTGTGGATTTGTGCCAAGCACTGCCCTTAGATTCCCGCCATTTTACAGATTCTTGAATCTCTCCAGCCTCACAAATATACAGTAGTACAATTATGTACTAGGCTACCTATATTCCAAAATACTGTAAAATAAAAAAAATCCTACTCCTAAATACATCTGATAAGGAAAACTTGGTCTCTATTCAAAAATCCATCAGTGATACCTTTATTGGCCAACTGAAATGCACAGTATACTTGTTGCAAGCTTTCGGAGCTCCATGGGTTTCTTCATCAGGCAAGATGTTACAAACCAAACGAGAAGGCGAAGAAAGAAAAAAAAAACAATTGGAGATGTTAGATGCCTGAATGTTGTTTTAGTCCTTAGTAGAGATGGTATGCTGGGGAGGCTATATTTTGTGCTTCAAACACATTTGAATTGTTGCAGGAAAATTTTTTGCAGCAAGTTGTATTGAGGATGGAGCAAGCTTGTTTTCTGCAGCTCCAGAGTAAGATCTGTAGCAATTGATTCAAATTAAAGGAAAAGTGATTCCATCTCAAGGTTAGAAAGAACATCCTGACAGTAAGATGTTCAGCTAATATTTTATTTTTGTATTTATTTCTAAAACAACTCATAGGTGAAATCTTTCTGCCATTGTAAATGTCTGCTCAATGCAGAAACTTAACTGCATGTTCAGATAGTTGCCAATTTCATTCAGTATGTTTTTTGGTGAGGAGGAAATCTTGAATGGTGCAGTAGACTAATAGAACTGGTTACCAGAGCAATTCCCTTTCCCTTCTCTTACAAGCTCTAGTGGGATGCAGAGGAAGTCTAGGTGAGGTAGTAGAGTGAATTTAATGCGAAACTGACAAATTTCTCTTGTGCTGTAACATTCAAAATCCCTTCAAATGCTTTCTTACTGTAAAAGAGGCACGACGTCCTAAAACCTTCTAACATGCCTGGTTCACATTCTTTCTAGTTGTCATTTATCCCCAGCCAAAGGTTGAGGAAACCTGAATGGAAGAACCCAAATGTAGCTTCTTCATGCAAAATTTGGCTAACCGGATAATCACCAGTAGTCTGTTGTGGGACACAGGAATTTGTGCTTTCCCATTCAGGTTTTAAAGGCTGAGAAGGCCAAGAGATTTCAGGGAATGGAAGGTAGCTTTTTAAATATGAGGATCAAGCTAGATTGACTTTAAGACAAACAAATAAAGTTCCTGACAAACAGGTTTTCAGATCATTTAATTCCTTGGACAGTATGAAAAGATTAGAATCCTGAAACCTTTGTTTGTTTAGTGATAGGACACCTGCTTGAACATTGATCTGAAAATGGTTCGTATAACTCTGAAGGAGGCAGGCCCCTTCTGCAAAGCTCTTTAGAAATACAGGGAAGATTCTTCTATAAAAGGATTAAAATGTGCTGAGACTGTCATTCTGGCATTCTGAATTAGAATTGGGAAATTGGGGTGGGGAATGGAGTTGCTCCATGGATGAAGAATCTGTATCTTCAAATCTCATTTGAATTTCTAAGCCTCTCTCATTTTTATAACCATTGGAGGTTTTTAAAGGCTGGTTTATACTAACGTAGCCTTGAATGCAATAGCTGAGTAGGAGATTTTTTATTGTGTTAATAATGTGGATTCACTCATAAGCATCAAGGGGGGGAGGTTTGTAGGATGGATGGATAGATAGGTAGATAGGTGGATGGATGGATGGATATTATGGGCACAGACCAGCATAAGAGTATATAGAGAAGATTATACTACTACAACAATTCTTTAATATAATACAGAGGCCCAGCAAGTTCACAACATAAAAGATAAATTAAGAGCACAAGGAACAATGGATCAACTCACATAGGCAGAGCTTACGTCAGACATTTTTCAAATCTTTAATAAGGTAACTGAACTAGCTGCTCAGGCACAGATAAAAACAATACTTTGTCATGGGGAGGAGGTTATATTGAGTTTGCATGCTGCTGGAGTCCAGCTCTTGCTGTTAAGCAGGATGGCTGCTCCTGAATAGTAGTCTAAAATGTCATCTTTAATTAAAGCGTCGTCTTATACGTGGCTGTCTAGTGGCAAATTTTTACTGCAGTGAGCTTGTTAGTGACAGCGGTAAGCACTAGAGGCAGTATGCTTGCCTGTAATATCAAGCCATAGGAAGGGTTGTTTAAGGACACTGTGCTAGAATTAACTCATGAGTTGCCTGTTTCATATTTCTTGGTTTTTCTGCTCCTATTCTCAGCAGGGCCTTCTTACTCAGCTGGGCTGATAACATATTTATGTAGGATACCATGTTCAAATAACAAATCCCTTCTAGTCTTGCTGTCTTTATATAAAGATCAGTTTCTTTAGGGATAATGCATGAGTACAAATACAGACTCTGATGTAATTAAAATCATGGCTCCTTGTGTCATGGAGGCTTCAAATGTTTCAGGCTCCTACAGTGAAAGTATGTGACAGATTGGTGGAATAAAAGTGCTTTAGCTCTCTTTGTCAGATTGTCTTGAAGTCATTTCCTTTGTGTAGTCATTTCTTTTGTGTACCTTTACACTAAAGAGTGAAATGAAAGCTGTATCACTTCTTCAGGACAACCTTAAACATTGTGACCCAGATGTCTGGCTCTAATCTGCATATTTTATTGTATGTGTTTCATTGCACAACTTTTTTATGTTGTAACATAAAGGAGGGAGGTGGATGTGGAGGGGGAAATGAATTTGTGTGGCCTTGGCTGGTAAATATATTGCAACTTGGCCAAAATGCAGTTTGTGATGCATCTCATGTGAGGATGAAAATAATGGTTGTCTCTGAACTTGCATTCTGCTAGTATGCAACAAATCTTACTAGTTAAGGGGCTGCAGTTTAGTTTGCTCATTGTTATTTATTTATTTAATATCCTTCTTTTTTCCTTAGGACCCAGCACAGCTCACAACATTAATTATAACAAAATAGATCTATAAGCCAGTCACAATATTACAAAGGGGTTAAAAACAACTTGAGCGCAACTACTAAGAACACCTCTCTAGATTATCTTGCTCTTTGAACATGGAGCATATTTGAATAGTCAAAAGAGAGTGCTGATTCATCATAAAGGCTGAGATGGAGCACAGAAGATAAAGCAGCCTTTGTGGTGAAGTTCTTTGAACTGACAGGACTGGTAATTTTCAGACTCCTTGAACTAGGGTCTAAAAAGATCTGCTTATTGAAATCGTGGCTTACAGTTATTATTATTTACTATCAACAGTTTCCGCTTTCCATCCACATGCATAAAACGTGGACAAAGCACTTGTAGGAACATCCCTGCCAAATGACGAGCTACTTAACAGGAGGGTCCCTCCCCTTTCCAAAAGCAGTTTGTGGCATGCTGTATAGGAACACTAAAAAAGTAGACATGCCTTAAAAAAGAAGGATTTTGTCAGCATACTTTATCCATATTGTTACCACATTTGACCTAGTCAGAGTTTGAAAAAAAAAATATCTTCTCTCCACTTTGTAAAAAATGCAGTTTTGTCAAAACGTGTGCCCCGAAGTCTCTGAGCTACCAGAGACAACCCTTCATAATGAGCGGACAGAGGACTTGCACTCTGGTCTGAATACTATTTACAGTTGGCCCTCCATATCCATGGATTTATTATCAGTAGATTCAAGCATCCATGGCTTGAAAATATTTTTAAAACATTCCAAAAAGCAAACCTTGATTTTGCCATTTTATATAAGGGACACCATTTTATTTCCCCATTGCATATAATGGGATTTGAACATCCATGGATGTTGGTATCCATGGGGAATCCTGGAACCAAACCCCAGTGGTTACCAGAGGCCCATTGTACTTCAAGGATAGTCATTTTCTCCTTATTCCAGATTTGAAGCTGGTTTGTAGTGTAGTCTCTTATGAGGGCTTTACAGTATTTTTTGTACGTAGGGGTTGGATCCAGCGTAAGTTAATTTAATATTTATTTAATGAATTAATTTGTGTCTTGTCTTTTTCCCAAGGTAAGTTTCAAGGCTATTCATCATACATTCAGATCAGTAGCAGGGAAGAAAAAGTTAAAGGATATGGGGAAATCAAATAAAAACTTTGTATGGCACAGAAACACTTTCCAAAGCTAGATGTCCATGTTAAATTTTCTCTCTGAACCTTTAAGTAGCTAACCTTTACTTTTCTATGAGGTAAACTCTTTATTGCATACTCAACAACTCTTGTAACCTGTAAGGATTAAAAATAAGAAAGAGCAGTAAAAAGTGCTGTTCCAAATGAACTTCTGGCCTCTGTCTTAGCTTTTCTGCTTGCAGACCCCTTTTTTGTAATAATTTCATGCAGCATATCTCTCAGAAGAACAGAAGAGAAATCTAAGACCTCACGTCTGTGGAATAATGATAAAAGACGGGTATACTCTCTTACTTAGTTTGGTGGTGGATTATAACTGACAGAAAGAGGTTTGCTGGAGGCAAAGCTGTCTTAGCATATACAACTCTATGGAGTTATGGATAATCTTGTTAGTCTGTGGATAATCTTGTCCAGAGTAGTTGACTTTCAAAGTAGAGTTATAGTAGAAATATTCATAGTGGACTTGTGAAGAGGCACAATGAGAATAAAACAAGGATGAAAGACTTAATCACTTTCAGATAATCTTTCACAAAATAATATCTAGTGATACTGAATAATTTCTGATCTTATTATACTATTAGTGGTGTGGTACCTTAACCCCAAACATTCTGTGTGTGTTGCCTATATTCCCACAGTATGTATTGTATAAGGATTTAGCACATGTGGGGAAAGGGTTGCTTACTACAGTGGTCCTTCCACATTTGCTGGGATTAGGGACTCAAAACTCCCATGAAAGTGGAAAAACTTTAAACAAACACCACTGTTTTTATACCTGAGAGAGTACCTCTCTAGGTCCTCCAGTGCAACTCTGTGGTCAACATCCATTGGAAGTTGACAGTAGAATCGTGTAGGAGGACGGACCTCCAAATGCCTAGAGAAGTGTTTTCCCTAGCAATTGCTAGGTCCTCCATTGCGACTCTATGGTCAACCTCTGGCAGAGTTGTGCTGGAGAACCTAGAGATGCCTAGAGAGAACGTATAAATCAAATCCGAGAATAATTAAATCTGCAAAAGTCAAAGCCACAAATGTGGAGGGCTGACTGTACTTACACAAGGGACAGCAACAGAATGGTATGCTGTCCCATCTGCTGCTCTCTGTGTTGCCATGCCTTTGCAGGTACCTAATCTGATCCTTTAAACTTGGAAAAGTCAATTTTGTGCTTCTGACTTGTAACTCTTTGATAAGTAAAGAGAGAATGCAGAGATTTTAGAGGTGATTAGAATTACTTTCTAAAATTCAGCATCGCAGAGTAGAATAATGCAGAACTTTAAAAAAATATTTTTTCCAATAATATGTGGGAGCGAGATTGAAAGAAAGGGCTTCCTTATGATCACTGAAGACTGAAGCTAAAAGACCATTAAGTATAACTTGGAGTGTAGTGGAGTCTCCTTCCTTAAAGGTTTTTAAACAGAGGCTGGATGGCCACCTGTCGGGATGCTTTGATTAAGAATTCCTGCATGGCAAGGGGTTGGACTGGATGGCCCTTGTGGTCTCTTCCAACTCTGCGATTCTATTATTCTAACATTGGGATAGTTTCTGCTTTGAAATAGATTCTGCAGCAACTTTTTCAAATTTAGAAATATCTTATATGTGGTTGCTGTCAGTGTGTGAGAGGGGCAGAGAGCAAGACAAGAATGGTGCCCAAATGACTGCCATTTCCCTCCCCTCTTTCTTCTTCATGTATGTTCTTCCTGAAAGGTGACTTGGGGAGAAAAAGAGGCCATAAGAAAATTAGCCCTCCAATGCAGATTGGAAAAAGGAAAACACCCACAGGGTACCATCTCTCCCCCTGCTCTGCTGCCTATATAAGTACCGTATGTTTCAGACTGAAAGCTGTTTACCCCAAAGCTGTTCCATGTAGAAATACGCCTTTTATTTGACCTTTCTGTGCTGTTGTTGACAAAACATTGGAATCTTATCTAAGAGTTAATACTTTCTGTTGAATTTTAGATGCTATAAATTTTATAACTTCAAATCTCTAAGTTAGCAATATGTAACCTGTGCCTCCCCTTCAGATACCGTACGTGCATTCCCTAGTATGCTCTGGCCATGACTACCTTCATGCCAGTTTCATACAAATGACTCTCTCCTTTCTGCTGTCTGTAACAGGGTTGCTGGGAGAGGCAACAGAGAGCCTTTTTCTCCCTCTTCCCAAGAGATCCTCATTCATATTGCTCTTTATTATGTTACTGACATGAGATGGAGAGGCGGCTCTTCACTCCCAGTAAGGAAAAAAGAACATTGGGGAGAGTGCACACATACATAACTTGTCTATAGCTCTGATCTTGCATCAAAGGAGTCTTTCGGCGCCAAGATTAATATGCAGCCCTGCTCTAAACTAGTAGCTGAATCAGAATAAAATGCTTACTGTATAGGATTGGAAGTGATCCCAACAGTCATCTAGTGCAGCCCCTGGCATAGAGCAGGAATGCCTGACAGATGGCCATTCAACCTCTGTTTTAAAAACCTCCAACAGAAAAAAAGCCCATACTCTGCAGAGTAGTCTCGTCCACTGCTGAACCACTCCTACTATTCAGTTGAAATCTCTGTTCTTGTAATTTTAACTTCTCACCCTTCAGTTCCAGAAGATTGAGCGCTATTAAAATCTGGCCCAGGTTGCTTATTGATTTCCACTATTTTGAAGTGGCAGGGTTCAGAGTTAGCTGACCAGGGAACTCTCCCCGAATTCTCTAAATGTTCTAAAGTATAGATGAGGAGTGTAAAGCCCTCCACATGTTATTGGTGTTCCCATCAGCCCTTAGTCAGTATAGTTTGTGGTAAAGAATGATGGGAGCTGCAGTCTAACATATGGAGGATCACCAATTACCCACTCGTTCTAAATCATGTGTGGAATAACCATATATACTCATACAGTATGTATATGTTGAGAAATTTTAGTCAAAAACACAACTCCAAAATACTGTCTTGACTTAACCACAGTCAGTGTAAGTACTATACCTTAACTTTTATCAAAAAGCAAAGTTTGATTGCATTAAAATTACAGGCTATAATCATTACTAACACAGCCATCATTTGCCTTGCTTTTACATCCTTTTTGACATATGCATGTTTTCTGAGCCCCACCCATGCCCTGTTGCCTCCCCCGTGCATCACTCAACCACCATTTACAGTAGTTCTCTCCTCATCCGTCCAGCCTTTAGGATGAGCACAAACATTTATTCCGGCTTGAATTTTTAAAGTTCTTTAGCATTGTTTTCCTTTGATTCACCCTTTACATCAGTGGTCCCCAAACTGTGCTCATTAAGGGATTTTGGACTTCAACTCCCAGAATACCAGACTATTGGCCAACATGGCTGAGGCTTCTGGGAGCTTAAATCCAAAATCTCTTAAAGGGCACAGTTTGGGGACCACTGCTTTACATCTTTTGTAACATGCCCCTAAGTTTTACTCATGGGTCATATCAATAATTTTGGTCCTAATATCTGTCCTCATCTTACACAGGAGGGTGATGTATACAGGCTGAGTCTCTCTTAACTGAAATACTTGGGATCAGAAGTATTTTGGATTTATTTATTTGGATTTTGGAATGCATGTATTTGAATATACTTACATAATAAGATATCTTGGAGATGGGACCCAAGTCTAAAAACACAAAATGTGTTTATTTTTTATATATCTTATAGTCATAGCCTAAATGTAATTTAATACAATATTTTAAATAATTTTGTGCATGATACAAAGTTTTTGTACATTGATCCATCAGAAAGCAAAGGTATCACTATCTCAGCCACTCATTGTTATTTTCTTTATTTTTTAAATATTTTTTATTTATTTATTGGTTTTTGGAATTGCAGATAAAGAAGACTCAGTCTGTACAATAATAAGTATCTTTAGAGCTTTTGACAGTTTTGGTTCACAGATGACGTCTTATCGTGAAGATAAACTGCCTTTGGTCTTAGTACAGGCAGACATGTCAAACCCAGGCTGCAGTGTTCTTTTCCTCTTCCCACTCAAAATGGAAAGTAGGCAGGAACTATTGTGTTTTTGCACTGTTTGACTGCAGTGTTATAAATATATTCCAGTGCCATTTAGTCCGCTCAGCACTATAGCTGAGCATGTTTGCTTATCTGCCCACACCTGGTTGGTAAAGGACCAAGAGTGAACATTGCATAACTGGAGTCATCTTTAATGCTGCCCCCATACTAATCTGGTTCGCAGTTTGTTGAATAAGTAATTCATCTTGGGTTATCATAGATTATAAATGTTGATTCCCTTTTCTAGTCTAGTTCTTTGAAAGGCCCATATTTCTTCAACAAGTCTAATTAGTAGCATATTTTGATCATAGATTCTTGCTGCCCCTGCACCGCCCATATTGCAACTCCACACTGAATTCAGCCCCTGACATAATATATACACTGCCTCTGAGCATGTCCAGAGGAGGGCAGTCAAAATGGTGAAGTATCTGGAAACCATGCCTTATGAGGAGAGACTTAGGGAGCTTGGTATCATTATTCCACTTTGACTTTACATTGGTATCAGCCTGGAGAAGAGAAGATTAAGGGGTGATATTAACCCTATTTAAGTATTTGAAGGGGTGTCATATTGAGGATGGAGCAAGCTTTTCCCCCCTATGTTCCAGAGAATAGGACATGGAACAATACAGTGGTGCCTCGGGTTACGAAATTAATTCGTAACGCGGCCGCTTTCGTAACCCGAAAAGCCTTCGTAAGCCGAATTGCCATAGGCGCTAATGGGGAAAAGCCGCGATTCCGTGCGAAAAAGCCGAAAAAAGCACCAAAAGTTTTTTCGTAACCCGAAAAAACATTCGTAACCCGAAACAATAATTCCCTATGGGATTTTTTTGTATCCCGAAAATTTCGTAACCTGGGTATTTCGTATCCCGAGGTACCACTGTAGATAGAAGCTACAGGAAAAGAGATTCCACCTAAACATTATGACAGTAACTGCCTCACTCCCTCAGAGACTGGTGGAGCCTGCTTTTTTGGTAGTCTTTAAACAGAGGCTGGATGGCCATCTGTCGGGGTTGCTTTAATTGTGAGTTCCTGCATGGCAGGGGGGTCAGACTGAATGGCCTTTGTGGTCTCTTCCAACTCTGTGAGTCTGTGATTCCTTGCCTAAGAAAACACTATGAAATTCATGGAGTCGCCATAAATTGCCAGGCACCCTGAAGGCACACACTCACACTGGCACACTTTGCATATTCCCTGAGCATACAGTTTCATGTTGATTAATCAGTATGGAAGAGGTAAAGCAGGAGTGTTACAGTGACCTGTTGATTGTCATCATTTCGGTTTAATCTGTCTTTAAGTTTAACTGTTAAGGATACATTTAAAATGCAGCATCAGTCTGGTATACAGTAGAGCGTAAAAAGTAGAAACCTTGGGTCACACAGTTTATGATCTTGCTTTAGGATTATATTGCCTACTGCTGGCAAACATACCAGGCAGGTACTAGCCATTTCATGTGGAGAGAGTCACTGTGCACAGGGGAAAATGTACATCTGAATATTAAAAATGTAAACAACTTTGCCAGATACATAAAATAATGACAAGCTGCTTATGTTCGACTGAGTGATGACATTAGCGCTTCATTTTTGTAGTATCCTGACATTTGACATTATCTGTGTTACAGAACAAAACATATGGTATTTAGAAGCTATAGTTTTCACAGATCCAGATTTGCAAGTAGGCATAACACCTGGTCACAAAAAGCCATGTTTTCACTGCTTAATATTACATTTCAGAATAGTTCTCAGAAGTAAGTGTGTCAAGCTGTTTCTTAGCGAGAACTATAAAAATATATAGAGCATGAGGTTTATTTGAGGTTATTGCCAGCTATTCATATAAGAATGAGAACAGGTTGTAGTTGAAACAACATAAAAAAACCATACTCAGAAACAAAATTTCATTATAAAAAGATATTCTCTTAACATTTAAAACATTCTGATTTCAAAGAGAAGAGTGCCCATATATCTTAAGAATTTAAACCATCCTATCTAGTTTCTTTGGGTTATTTGCTGATTTTTCTTTCAGATGTAGAAAGGTGTAGTGGTTCACTAGGAAAGGCCCTTTATGTAATAGGTACCATCCTTAATATCTTCAAACAGGATTAAGAGACTCCTCTAAGAAAGTCTAGAGCAGGCCTGCACAACATACTGCCTGGGGGCCACATGCAGCCCGCTGAAGAATTTTGAGTGGCCCACGAGAATGTGGAGTGACTTCAAGGCTCCTCCTCTGCTTGGATTCTTTCTGAGGAAAGGGCCATGTGGAGGAGGCCTATCTGCAGCCCCAAGAAGTATAGCCTATTTTAATTTCAGCCCTTACCTACTGCCAAGTTTTGCAGGTCTTGTCTAGAGCATGTATGCATAGATTATGTTTTACCAACAGGTCTTGCCCAACAGGCCCACCCTAATTCCTCAGTAATGAAAAATTTCTTGTGTCTGATCAACAGCTGTTTGTAGATAAAAGATTTCACTCTCACTGTCCCATGCTGCAGTGAGATTGTTGAAAAAGCTCTGGTGGTGCTAGTGAATGATTTTTAAAGGCCTAATAATAATAATAAGTTTAATTTATATCCCGCCTCTCCGAAAGGGATCGAGGCAGGTTACAACATAAGATAAAATACATACATGAATCAGTATATAAATCCCCTTATCCCCAATCTTTAAACTAACCCACATAATTACAAAAAGCAAAACGTTATAAAACAGTTAAAATCACATTAAGATAATCACAACTGGGGCAGGGAATCTTGGGGCAGACGTTGGGCAATCCATATCTATGGAGTTGGATCGATCAGTCAGGAAAGGCCTGCCGGAAGAGATCCATCTTGACGGCTTTTTTGAAACCATCAAGATTAGTGATATGTCGGATCTCCTCCGGTAGGCTGTTCCATAATTTAGGAGCAGCAGATGTAAAGGTCCTCTGGGTAACTGCAGCCAGCCTAATATTGGCGTAGGAGGCATTTTTAGGAGTGGGAGGGCATACATATGTGTCTGAATGCAGCCTGGGTGATCATTATCAGTGGGGCAAGTGCTAGACATGCTTGCCCACAGTCAGTTTGGCCCTTGGGCACAAAATAGTCTTTCTCTTTTCAGGAGAGACACTGCCAGTGTTTTATAGCTAGTTGGATCAATGGCCTGAATGGATATAAAGCAGATTCCTTTGTTCTGATTGGGCCTTGCCCTTTGTTGAAGTCAGTTTAATGAGAGCAGCATACTGCTATCCACAGGAGGTCTGATTTGGAACATCCTTTGCCTTAGGAGCAAATTATATATGTATGTCTATCTGTACAGTTTAAGAGAAGAGGTCAATGCAGTCTTGCCTTAGTTTATACAGCATTTTAATGATTTGTAAGCTGTAGTATAGCTTCAGCTAAAAGAGCACATTCGTTTTAAACCATGCTATTGTCAATAAAGGTGCTGTTCAGAAATGTAGTTATGAGAAATGTAGTTATAAGCTTTACAGAAAGGTTGTCTGTTTTATGACATAGTAGGCCCTTCATATCCACTGATTCAATCATCCACAGATTGAATTGGGGGGAAAATCCAAAAAGCAAACCTTGATTTTGCCATTTTATGTAGAAGACACCATTTTGCAATGCCATTGTATATAATGGGACTTGAGCATCTATGGAGAGTGCGCCCTGAAACCAAACCCCAGCAGATAACAAGGGCCCACTGTACATTGAGTTAACTTCAGAAACTAGAACTAAAAGTGAAAAAAACCATTAAAGCAACTCATCTCTTATCCTCTCGGTGGCTAATCAGCTTCCAGCATATTTCTGTTGTTCTTGTGGATATTCACAAGATAGGTCAATTACAGTGGCCTATACCTATTTTATGGCATGCTGAACACTTTGCCCAAATGCTGCACATCTAGCTTTTAGGTTGGTGGTTTACAAGGCTGTTGTATGGCTTCAAGTTGTTTCTGACTCATGGTGACTCTAAAGTGACCCTGTCATGATGTTTTCTTGGCAAGATTTGGTCAGAGGAGATTTGCCACGTTCTGCTGAGGTTTCCATGGGTACACAGGGATTTGAACCCTGTTCTCCACAGTCCTAGCCTAGCATTGAAATCACTACACCATGCTGACTCTCCATTTACAATACCAGTAGTTTAATCTCCTGTAGATGGGTTTTCACAAATTGGAAAACTCCTATTCATGGCCAGGATCCAAAAATTCTTGTAGCTAATTCAGTGTGCCTAAGTCAGCTTTCACTATAGAAAAAGACCTTTCTTCTTTTACCCATACCTCCTGGACTACTGCTTTTGGAAGAGAGGGGAGCTGATTTTTAAATGCTTTCTGATTCAGGTGCCCCTTCCCTCTCCTTTTGAGTACCTTTCTCACTAAAAAAACTGGCAAGTAGTATTGAAACTCATCTTTTATCATTGGGCTATCTTCAGTCTCCATGGAGGATAGGAGAAGCCATTTATCTTGTACGAGTTGAGATTTTGTAGAAACCACATTGCTGTCTCCTGAGAAAACCTAATGAGGAGAGAAGAAAAGCATGTCTATTCATCTTCATTCTCTATGGAAGAAGGAAGAGATTGTTTCTTTTTCTTACTATTAAATTTTTACTGGGTGCAGCTATACAATTCTCTGTGTTTCCTTCAGAAGTTCTCTTGTAAAAGATGTACAACATCCCTGCATGGTGGGTCTTCTACAGCATTACCTTTTATATTTTGCCCTTTCACTTTAGTTGTCTTCTGGCTTGCAGGATAAAGGGAGCCTCAAACAGCAATAGGTTGCCAGCTTAAGAAAACAGCCACTGCCAACTGAGTCCCTGGATATCACAGAGGAAACTTACTGTACTCTGTTTTTCCTTATCCCACTTGGAACTTAAATTGAGCATTCTGGCATGTGAGAGATGATTCCTTGGATGATCAAGATACCAGCAGAAGTCTGGATTCCGCTTAAGAAATCTCTACCAAAATTAAAGGAGCAATGTTCAGAAAGAAATCGAGCACTACCGTAAAGAAAATAATGTCAACATAGCATATACAGACAGTTTTAAAATGTAGATCCACAGCTTACATTTGAGTACTGCAAGTCCTCGTGAACGTTTGATGGAATGCCAAGGCAGAAGAAAATCTTCTCCCTCTCTTTTCTGTGGGTGGTAGGGGTGGTGTTTTGGGGAGATTGACAACGGAAGAAAAATTGTTTGATCTGGAGTTGGCAAATGGTGTGCATTTTGAAATCTCAAGAAGGCCTGTGGAAGCTAAGGGTTGTGTGTATGTGTCTTCAAGTCATCTGTGGAGTTAGGGTGACCACATTAATTTCCAATTTTTTTTTTAAGCAAGGAATACTCAGAGGTGGTTTTGCCTTCCCCTGACATATAGTCTTCAGCACCTGGTATTGATTGGTGGTCTCCCATCCAAATACTAACTAGGAGTGACCCTGCTTAACATCCAACATATGATGGAATCTGGTGCCTTTAGGGTAGTGGCCAGTAAAAACCTACCATGCCAGAAAAGTAAGAAGCACTGGTGGGAACTGGAATCTGTCATACAGTAGATTTCCCCGTAGAAAGAAAAAGATGGCCAGAGTGTCTGGAAGTTTGCGTGGATTTTGTGGAGTTTGTGTTTCAGTCCCTGGGTTGACATGTTTGACAAATGTAAATAAACTTTTGAACTTGGGTTCTTAGCTTGTCAAAAGTGTTTCATGTTTGAAAATACTGTCCACCCTCTCACCACAGACCTTCTAGCATTGTTAACGTTATCCATATTGTGATAGGAAGCTTTCAGACTGTTCAGGGATTGCTTTAGTTTTTAAATGCAAAATTTTCATTGGGCACCTTTTCCACGTCTCATGAAAAAAAAGTATTAACACAAACATTATTAATTGTTAAGATTTGCTTTATTGTTCTTTTTTCATAGGGAAATCATCGTTGACTATTCAATTTGTGGAAGGCCAATTTGTTGATTCATATGATCCTACTATAGAGAACAGTAAGTAACTGAAATATTTCCATGTATGTGCCTAGTTAACCTGCCTCAGTTCCTGTTTTAAAATGACATTGTTCTGCCAAAAACAGATGGGAGCAGTGTATCTTTAACTTGATCCCTACTTTTTGGGGAGGCTCTTCTGGTGTGCAATTGCTTATTCAAGAAAGAGAGCACTACCCAAAGTTCATTTGCCATAAAGTTAAGAGCCTTATTCTGTTGCTGCTGTTACACCACTCTCCTTCTACCCATGCTTAGTTAATACTGAATCTGTTCAGTCTTCCATAAAGTGGCTAGGACTGTAAACTAAAGAGTTTCTGGAAATAAAGGTAAGAGCAAAGTTGGAATTCTTTTGACTATGTTCATTGTATGTACAAGCAGGATATAGTTGACTTTGTAACATTTTAAATAATATTTTTCTTACTGCTTTTCAGAAAACATTAATGATGTGGCTATAAAACCAGTGTTGTTGCAGTTGATGCTTAACTACAGGGAAGGAAATCATGCAGCCTTCCAGATGCGTTGGAGTGCAACATCCAGTGTTTCCAATCCTTGGCTATACTAACTACAGGGACATACAGTTCAAAAATATTTGAAGGGCACATAATTCCCACCCCTGCTTAACTAAATGTCCTCAGATACATTGGATTACAGTTCTATCAGCCCCAGCTAGCAGGGCAACAACATTCATGCTAGCTTCTTATTGTAGGAATTGTACTCAGTCACAGCTGGGCAATACGTTTGAGTAAGGCTGGTCCTCAAGCTATTTTAAAAGCATTCTTAATCAACGATGTCACTAAAATGACATCACTTGCAAGCATAAAAATAGTACTGTGACCTATTATTCCTACATATTAGTTTTTAGCATCACATAACTAAACTATCTTTGAAAAAAGATGCATTTGTAAGAGACTGAAAACTTTTCATCCTGAATCAGATAGTGGGATTGGCCTAGTTTGTTTATTACAATAAACCAGGGCTTTGATCACTGTAAGTAGGAGTAGCTCTCGCTACACACACCCATTGGCACATATGCATACATGAATAATACAAACAAGATAAACACAAGTTTGCCTTTCTTAGATTCTTGAGACTTCTTTGTTGTTGTATCTTTCAGCATATTAAAATACACTTATTTGTCAAAATTTAAATTCAGTTTTAATCCTCTAAAATTAATATTTCAGTCTGAATGCCACTCATGTCGATGGGACCGAGAGAAACCTTTCCCCTTTAGATCTTACAGCACAAGCAAAATCATATGGAAAGATACAGTTTTCCAAATAGTCTGGACCCAAGCTGTGTAGGTCTTTAAAGGTCATAGCCAGCACTTTGAATTTTGCTCAAAAATGGATCAGCAGCTAGTGGATTCGTTTCAGCAAGAGGGTTATATGTTCCCTATGAGCTGCCCCATTCAGCAACCAAAAGGAAAAGGTTACTTTTGAATCAAATGCCAAGTTGTATCACTAACTGTCATGATTAACCTGATATTTATATTGCAAGGAGCTTGGACTTTTGTAGCGATCTAATGCAACAAAGCTAACTTGAGTTTGAAGCTAATACAATGACTAACTTTCAGAAGCTATACTTGTGCACAAAATTCAGTTTGGCACGTTACATTTTGAAATCTTAACTATCAGTTTTAAAAACATTTGAAAGTGATTCATTTTTTAGATATACTGATAGGTTTCATATCCAACTTGGGAAATTGCCTTATATTTTGTGAGATTGCTTATGTATCTGATGCCAATATGATTAGCTCTATTCAGAGTCATGGACAGAGAGCCCAGCTTTGACTGCAGATTCTGAGACTGAACCGAAGATGTTCTGCTTGCAAATTGTGAGCCTTTCTCTCTGAATTAAAACATCATTACATTGACTAACACTTCAATGCTAAGAGTATATATTTTCCTTGTACCTCACAACATTCCTAGAGGTCCTCCATTTGCATCTTATTTATTTTAATGATAAAGGGTCTGTGGGCATATTCATTGTTCTCTGTTGACTGGCATTTGCACAGTACAGTGTGTTACCATAAGCTGAATCAGAATGAGTAGAAGTATATTATTGCAACATATTTTTGTTAAAATAATGTAGTTTATATTTTTTAAAAACCAACATCAGTTTCATCAAAGTGGTTCAAATTGCACTTCTTGTCTGCTACCACAATTCTTGAGATGGCACAGAGAAACAATCTTCTATGATTGGGTTATTCACTGTATGCCAACTGGATTGGCAGGAGCTCATGTTAGAAGCTGCTGTAGGATGTTGCTGTACCAGCCAAGCCCTGGCACTGAGTTGAGGCAATCAGCCTAGGTTTGCAGCAGAGTTCATTGGCAGAAAGAGTTGCAGGACAGAAAATCAGCAGTTACTCAACAGAATTAACTTTATACAAGAGGCTTCAAACTGATTAAAGAAATGTAGTCATGTGTTTATTCTATTTAATAAATTTACATGTGAAAAGCTTTTAAATTAATTAACTAATTATTGAACATTCCAGTTCTATTTATTATTCTTTAGTTGGAAGAGACTGAAATGTTTTGTAGCCTGGACCTTCACTGTAAGGCAGAGATGATCTGCTGTCCTCAAAACGTAACTTTTGAATCCTGACAATCTTTCGTATGCTAGCATACAACCAAAAACCTTAACTGGTACCCCCCCCCTTTTTTTTCCTATATTATCTACAAAACCATAAAAAATTTAAAAAATATTGGGACTTTTGTTGTGTTGACTCTACCAAATAGAGTCACCCTATTAGATGCTGAATTTAAGTATATGCTTATATAAATCCCACTGATACAGTAGGTCTGATTTAATTAGAGCTAGCAGTTGGATTTATACCTTAATACCCAGGCTTTAACGGTATACCTGTTCTAGGTATAGATACTAATTCTACCTTCCCTGACTTTTGGCCATGCTGATTGGTTGATGGAAGCTGTAGTCCAACATTTCTGGAGGCTGCCGCATGGGGGGAAGTTTGTACTAATAAACATAGTGAAATCAAACATCTGATTAGGAAATCTATTTTGAAAGGATTTGAATAAATAGCCATGGCTGTAAACATAGTGAGAAACAGCTTGTTCTTACAATGGTATTAAGCAAATTAAATGCACTCAGTTGACATGACCTGTATGAGAAACACTAAAATGCCCTTCTCTTGTTTGTCTAGCATTCACAAAGCTGATTACAGTAAATGGACAAGAATATCATCTTCAAGTAGTTGACACAGCTGGGCAGGTACGTGATGCTTGCTGCCTTGCTAGACTTTCTAATGCTAATACCTTGTAACTGGTATGATTGTACAGAAGACCTGAAAGATAAAGTAGTCTTTAAGAATTTTCAAGTAGAAGTAGTTCTATAATCCAGAGTCTGGAGGTCCACACCACTTAGTTTTCAGCTTCACCAGAAGGCCTCAGGACATTCCTGCCATTTTGGGCAACCAAAAAGGCATTGTGTCATTCATAGTTACCCTTGGGGTGTTGCTTATTTTGCAGTTTTGGTGTGCCCCCCCCCCAAAAAAAAAGCATTTTTATTTTTGTAATATTTTTCCAGGGATTTGAAAGGTTTAGGAGGTTATAGGGCTTCACTGGATCTCCCAAGGGTCTTATGCTTGGGCTGCAAGTTTCCCACCCCTGCTTTACTGTCTGGTTGTAGTTTGAATGGAATTTGGAGAGAAATGAGTAATTAGTATATTGTTTTATGTTGTTTACTGCCCTGAGTGCTGTGTCAGCACCACAAGGGCAGAATATAATTTTCTGCATAATATTAAAAACAACATGAAACACAAAAATAATCATAAAAAACAGTAACGACAAAAACAAAATATACTAAAATTAGACAGATTCACCTGCTTAAAAAGTACCAGAGAAATTGATGTTGTTGTGTACTTTTAGGTGTTTCTGACTTATGGTGGCCCTAAGGTGACACTTTCACAAGGTTTTTCTCAGGCCTATGACTTGCCCAAGGTGGCACCCAGTGGGTTTCCATGGTCGAGTGGAGAATAGAATCATGGTCCCCCAGAGTTGTTGTAAACCGCTTAGATACTGTTAGTTCAGCATGGAGCGGTACAGTGGTACCCCGGGATACGAATTGATCGCGTTACGAAATTTCCGGGATACGAAAAAGTTAGATTGGAAAAAACTGTTCCGGGATACGAAGGTTTTTTCGGGTTACGAAATTTTTTTCGGCACGAAATTCAAACGCGCGGCTTGCCAGCGCTAACGGAAAGCCCTTTTCGGCTTGCGAAATGCATTGGGTTACGAACGCCGCGGCGGAACGAATTAATTTCGTAACCCGAGGGAGCACTGTATATAAATGAAGCTGTTTGTTGTTTGTTGTTGTCCATCACTCAGACCACTATGGCAGACTTTCTCCCTGTGACAAATGCCTATCTGTGATTTATCTCAGATGTATACCAAATAAATATATGATCCCTCAGATGAATATTAATTTGATAAAATAAATGCCCACCTGAGCAAGAGATACCTTTTGTCATAATAATAATAACAACAACAATAATATAGTTTATTTATACCTCCCACCTCTCCCACGGATCAAGGCGGGATTACAACCTTAAAAGACACTTAGTAAAATACTAACACTGAATTTACCAAGAATTCCTATTATCCAGTGGAGCAACACAAGCAGGGAGACCAAATGAGTCCCTTGGGATGAATATATCCACAGTTTACATATGGCAAGAGGGGGAGATCTTTCATTTGTCAACTGAGCCTTCACCATAATCCTGATAGAGAAAGGCTTCTGTCCAGTCTTAGGGCATGCATAAGCTGCTGTAGTGGAGGTATCCTAAACCTGATCTATTGCCAGTAGAGGGTGGGAAGTGAGATTATCTGTTTTGGGGTTGCTGCACAGCTCTTCAAAACCAGACATGGTTACAAATTTGCCTCCAGTTTCATATTTAAAAACATTTTTGAAGGGTTAAACAGTATATTGGGGAAAATACTTTTTTTAAAAGGAAAATTATTATTTCCTGAAACCTTCCCCAAAATTTTTAAAATTGAAATAATGGGGGGCAGGGACGGGATGGGAAGGAGATTTGTTTGAATATGAGGGTTGAAGAAACAGGCAGTGGCTGTGTGAGGTCTATGTGCCATTTGTGGCCTGTCTATGGTGTAGGGCTTCTATTGTGCCTGGATTATCCGTCCCCAGAAATTGTTGGTAATAGGTTGTTCTGTAGCCAAAAAATCTTCAGAAATCTTCATCACACCATTTAGCATGTACTAAGTTTCTTCAATCGATTATCTGATTTATTGTTTTTAGAAACAGATGTACGATACTGATCAGTTTACATGCAGAGATAGTCTATTTTGTTGCACAGTGTAACACTGGTAGGTAATTTTCAATAGCACTGTGTAGAAATTAAGATTAACAGTTCTCATATTTCAATTAGTTCTTCGCTAATTGTAAACTGAAGAGTGAATGAGCATGTCATGCCAATATAATGTTAACTTTCCTGGTTGATGTCTTGTATTTTCAGCTGGGCCGTTTGCTGCTGCTTTAGACTTTTATATAGGAATTGTAATCCTTCAGCTATGCAAGGAATTCACTAGAACAGAAGACAGAGCCATGAAAGGATGTTGGTACATGTACATTCATGCATGGCATTTTAACAATGCAAGGATTAGTCCTGCTTAATCTTAGCCCAATTCTACAAGTTTATTGATAAGCGTGTTTGGGCACAAAACATTAAAATGCACCTTTTAATCTCCCAACAGGATGAATATTCAATATTTCCTCAGACTTACTCCATAGACATTAATGGCTACATTCTTGTTTACTCAGTCACATCAATAAAAAGGTAGGCCTTCTTATTTTTACTCTTCAGACTTTGTCTGTTTTTTCCCCCCTGATGATGTTGGACTGCTGTTGCCTCCAGCTCCAATGGTCTGATTCCAGTGTTTAGGCATAATGGGAATTGTAGTTCTGATGGCGCATAGGCTTCACATTCTTTTCCAAAGCAGTAGAATTTTTTTTTTAATTCACACACAAATAGGCCTCTGTATTTTGTTGGCTAAAGTTTGACTATACTTAAGAACTATTTTGAGTTGTTCATTTGTATGAGACTTTGTGTTTATATCGCTTTTGTGACATTTAGGGAGTCATAAAGCATTAAATAAATCTAGGTATATTATAAGAGTGCGGCATTTATATATAAGAGTACAGCATTCCCCATGAATCAGAAAACTGGGAAGCCTTGGCCAGAAAAGGGGCTGAATAGTATTTAGTCCCTTCCTTTAGACCCTTTGCCTCTACCCAGATAATATGGGGCTTAGTTCCACCACTGCTTTTCTACAAATAATGTAAAGCTACAAATGTAAGTTTTGTGATCAAGTACATAATCTATTTAATAGGCCAGGCTTAATTCTATATGGTAATAATTGCTTAAAAGTCTATATTTCTATAGAGGTAGAATATAATGTGCTGTGCCTTGAGTAGAGGCTGTTATTGCAATTACTTCAGTGACTTAATATTTTTTCAATCGCAGTCAGTGGTGCCAGGCAGGATTGCTGTGCCATGTTGTGCATGGATGCAGACCAGTCAAATGCTTGACAGTTAGAGCATCTGACATTGCCTTAGTTAATTTCAGCCTATTCTGTACTACTAATGCACAAATGTTGGGTGTTTTGTAGATATCTGTTGTCTTTATTTTTAAGTAAAGTGCATTTATTTGATTGGACAAATATAAGACCAACATGATGTAGAATGTTTAAAAAGGAATTTGCAGGTCTTATTATTTTCTGCACTTAAATCTCTGAGTAAAGATGAGAAGTGAATGCTGGGAGTTTGCTTCAGACCTAAATTGTCCACTAATAGCCCTTCTTGCCTCCTGAAAGAGAAAGCTTGGCACCATCTCAATGCAATTAGTGTTTGAGAAACTAAAGCATATTATGCAGGCAGGAGATCGAGAGACTTTCACCTTTAGCCCAATCACATATGAGGTTACCCTGTGACATTACTGACCTACAACTGCCCAGAGACCTTTGTAAAGTGAGAGGGCAGCTTTGATCCATTTGCAGAATGCTGTTAGGTCTTGGACAGATCTCCTTACAAGAGGGCAGTGTCCGTGAATACATTGCGCAGGCCAGCAGAGGGCAACAGTTTTTATGGCCTGCATAATGCTGGCAAGTAATATTGAGGCATTCTTGTGAGCTGGAAATTCCCTTCGCTTGAGCTCCACTTTATGTGATGGTACACAATTGTCACTTTCTCATATGTGTGTCTTCTTGGCTGCAGGGTGGCAAGAAACATCTTTTTTTTTCTTCAAAAAGAATTTAAAAATAGGCTACTTGTATAGCAAGCTGGCTAAGCGTGTTTGCAGTCTTTATAAAAATATTGATGTCATAATTTTAGAAGTTTCCAAATTAATATGCTGAAGACTTTGAAGTTCTGTTTAAAACTTTAGAAGTCGTGAGTGTAGATGACTGTTTCCCACCAAATCCAGCTTTTTTTGTAGACCACATACTGTGAATCTCAAGAGCTGTGTTTGTGGCTTACACAGATTAGCATGCTTAGAATCTCTTGCCAAACAATAATCCTTGTGACATTCACTTTTAAGCTTGGCTGTATCCTGTACTGTCCCCACCTGACACTGGGTCATACCCTGCCCATGAGATGGGACATGTTTGGCTCCAGAACCACTTTTACCAATGGTTGCCACTGCTGTCTGGTTTATCCTTGCCATTCTACTCAATTGTCATCCTGATTACTTGCTGCATCCCAGTCTTTGTTCAAAAACAGATTGTGAAAAGACATGTATGTAGCATTTCTGTTTTGCATAGGATATAGGTTGCTGGCACTAAAATAGGGATGGGGAGTGTTTGGATCTCCATGTTATTTGGCTTCAGCTTTCATCATCTCTCAACATTGGCTACGCTGGCAAGGGCTTATGTGAGTTTTAGTTCAACAGTATCTGGAGGCTCACAAGTTCCCACCTCTACTGTGTTGTTTGTTTAGTTGTTGGTGTTTTGGGTTTGTTTGTTTTTTAATTCCTCGCATACTCTTACTTTAGTTGCCTCAGCTTTCCCTGCTAGGTAAAACCTAGTGAGTAAAATGCTTTTTTAAAGATCTCTGGCCTTAACTAGTTTGCACTTATTCTGCTTCAAGAACCGAGGAGTCTCCTGTCCTCTCACTTGAAACCACAACATTGATATTTCAGAAGATAAATTTCATTCCCGAAATTTATGTATTTTTGCTGATACTGAGAAACTCTGCTAACTTTCAGTTCCAGCTGTAGGCCCCTGTGGTGCATTGGATGTTGCTTCAGAGGGTTCTCCTCTCTCTAATCTTCAGGAGTGGCAGTGGCATAAGGCATGTAGTGAGGAGAGACCTAGAAGGTTGTGGTGTGATTGTGTAAGCCTTCTGGATCCCTATTTCCAGAGTAGCTGTGTTCCCACATCAAGAACAAACACTGATGTGAGCTGAGATGTACATCTATCTTTTCTCCCATGTGGGATCCAAAGTGACTTACATTGTATGTTAAAAACAACATAGATAACATAGTCTGTAATGGGAAAAAATTAAAAAGCATCAAATGCACTTAAAAATATTGATTACAACAGTTAAAAACACATTAAAACCTCTTACACATTTAGGAACAAGCACACCTATTGCAGTTATAAGATGATAAATAAGAAAGTTATAAATAAGAAAGTCCTTGACTGCTGGTGAAAAGAGAGCGTAGAGGGTCCCAACTGACCCTCTCTTGGGAAAAAAGTTCCATAGTCTGGGAGAAACCACCAACCAAACATACTTCTGATGGTGGTGGGATCAAGAGAACACCCTCCTCTGAAGAGCTCAATATAGGGTCTTCCAGATAGCCTGGACCTAAGTTACATAGGGCTTCATAGGTCATAACCAGCACTTTGACTTCAGCTCCAAAATGGACTAATAGCCATTGAAGCTATTTTCAGCTGTCCATCTGCAGCATTTTGGGCCCACGGAAGTTTCAGAACAGTTTCCAATATGTAGAGTGTGTTACTGTTATACAAAGGGGATGTGATTGTATTGTTTTAAATGTGTTGTTAGCCACCTTGAGTCCCATTATCAGGAGAAAGGTAGGATATGAATGTTTTAAATAAATAATCAAGGCAGTTGTTATCATGGCCAGATCTGACATTTCAAGGAGCAGGTATAGCTGGCCCACTAGTATTAATTTGCCAACTCCTTGCCACTGCTGAAACGGGGGCTTTCAGGCTCAGGAAGAGTATGCCCGAGCCATGAATTGGAGATTTCAGGGGGATTCACAGATTGTGACTCAGTAACAGCCTACCCAAACATGGCATACTCCAGGTTTTCTGGGAGTCATGGGAATAGTAGTCTTAACACATCAAGAAGGTGCCAGGTTTGGGAAGACTGTTCTGCATTAATTTTGCTTCTGCTTTTGCAAACCTCACTTAGCACAGAAAAGGAAATGCATTTTTCCCCGCATTGCACTTTGTCCTGTCTGACACCTGTTTTGAATTTCTCCTCACGTCCCTTTTGGAAATACAGTAATCTCATCTCAGTTTTCTTGCTATGTTTAAAGATACTTCATGCTGTGAACAAGTCAAGTCTTGCTTAGGGCACAGGCAGTGAGAAGCGCTGCCAATCCCAATTACCTTTTGGTGCAAAGGATAGAGAAGGACATTGTAGAGGTGTGTATCTATCTACATTGAGGTGGAGGCAAATGAAAGAGCAGCAAACTGGTGATTTCTGAAACAGACTACTACAGTCCAGGTAGTCTGAGAGGGGCTGGGATCGTGGAAGGTTGCATGACAGTTAATTAGATTGCTCCAACTTTGCAGCCACTGGTTGATAATTTCGGAAGATGATTGGGGTGAGGTGGGGGTTTTAAGCATCAGTGTCATCAAATGCTGAGATTGCAGTCCATACATAGGAGAGAAGATGATGTGAGGTTGGCACATTAATGCAAAGGGAAGGAATAGAGTGTGTTCAGATCCTGGTTTGTGTGTACACCTTCCTTTTTGTTAATTGTTTTTAGATCACTTCTTGTTGTGTTGGAATTCTGGTGTTTTAGTTATAGATTGTTTTCCATTTCTATGAACTATCAAACCATCACAGTGACATGTTTCTAGTTTTCTCTTTTTATGTTTGCTCTTCTGAAATGAAGCCCTGACCCAGTTGACTGGCAATAATCTGGCTTTTAATCTTTCATGCTCAAAGTCACACGTCTGCATAAACTCTAGTAGGGTTGTGCAACTTGCTGTCATTTTGATGGGTCTTATGCAAGGGAATTTCCCACAGAATTGTGTCGCTAGTCTACATGGAAAAGCCCCCTTGCCCTGACTGTGCAATTTAAATGTTTAGTCATCATGTGATTTACAGATCAACAATACAGCATTTTATATCTGAAGGAAATCACACACCAAATTCTGTAAATATCTTTCTAGTCATTAAAAAAACAGAATGTAGACTTCAGTTTTTCATTTTCAGTTTTATAAATGTGATGATGTATAATTGGCATTGGGTTTCTATTACAGGTAAGAATATTACTGATAAAACAGCATTTTGTTAAAAAAATTAAACCTATGTTAAAGTACGTTACACTAAAAAGGGTTTTTTGAACCCTATGCTAATTATATTTATGTCAAGATGGTTTATTTATTTTCTAATTTGACTATTTAAATTTATATTAAATTATTGCACTAAAAACTTAACGTGAATACAGATGAAAATATCATCTCTGATTTCATTCCTTGCACTGTCCCTGACACTGTGTTTTGCTTATGGGAGAAGGAAAATAAAGGTTACAGAAATATACTGTACCATAGAAAGAATGCAGGGAAATAAAGACAGCATTTATGTACAAAGTACTGTATAAACCAGAACCACCTTGCCCTCACACACATCAGTATTACCCAGACCATCCCATCAATGCTCCCCTCACCAATTCAGTGTTTCCCCTGCATTGTTTCAAATCCCTACCATAATATATAATTTTTGTACAAAGTGAATGATTTTGGATTCTGATTCTCCTCCAGCTATTCATATGCTTCTTTAATGCCAGAGATGCTTGCAACAATAATAGCAATACTTGGAATAATTTGCTAAAATAAGCAAAGATTTAGATAGTCACATGCAGATATGATTGTTGCACTGGATCTAGAAGTTTTAATCTCCATTTGGATGGTGTGGGGTTAACTGTATTTTGAAAATTTAATAATGCACTGAAATACCCTTTAAACGCCTTTGCCAACCCCTCAGAATTGCCACAACTTCATTTAATGGAAGCAATTTTATTCTTTAAAGAAAATGAATACATTTTTAAAAGCCTCTAAATTGGGTATATTTATCTGACTGTAACAAATATTTATATAGTAGTCTCTTCTTCAGGCTGGTAATAATCTAATTGAAGTTTTGTAAAATTAATTATCTACTATTACATACAAATGATCTCTGTTATTTATTAGTCCTGTTTTTAGCCATCCCACTGTTGAATCCCATCTGCCCCTGAGTCCCTCACTTGCACTCTGTCTTTTATCCCTTTCAAGTTATTCTTTACTTCCGCTGTTTTTGTCCTCTCTCCCACTGGTCTCTCCATTACTCTTAGATTTTCATTCTCTCACTTCTCCGTATGACTTTTTGTCCAACCATTTTGATTTGTCTTTTATTTTTCTTCCATGTACACTTTCTACTCTGCCATGTTTCTCTAGTCTCATGTGATTCCATCTCTTTTGTTTTTCCACATGTTTCTTCCTCGATCCCTGTTTTTCTGATCTCTCATGAGCCCTTTCTCCCCTGTGCCTCCTAATTTTCTCACAGGCAGGCTTTTTTCCCCTTCATGTGCCTGTGCACCATGAGGCAGAACTCCTTCCTCTTCTTGCTCCTCCATCCCTTCCTGTTGTTCCTTGATGGCTGTCAGTACAGTAAGACCTCCTTATCTGTGGGACCATTATTCAGTTTCACTTACTAGCACTGAACTGTGACCAAAAAATGGTTTGTATGTACAGCGCTCTGCAAATCTACAGCACTATATAAATTTAGAATAATAATAACAATATTAAACAGAAATGGAAATAATAAATGGAATAATGAGAGATAATAAGTGGAAATGGAAAAACTTGTACAGTGTTAAATAGAAAATGGAAAGTTAAAGAAATTGTGTGCTGTCTTGTTTTCTACGTTATCTTGCGTTTTCTTGCTGTATGCTGTACACTACCCACCTTTTAGATACTTAGTAGCCATCTCTGATCATGGTACAGTACAGTAATTGTGTAAATTCATGTGCTTGAGACACTAGCATTAGGCTACTATTGATCTTCTGATGTCTCAGTGCCTATGTTGTTCATCTCACTTAAAAATACAGTGTTGGCTACTATCTACAGTTTCAGATGTATATGGAATGTCCTGGAATGTATCCCCCACAACTAAGAGGGTCTTACTGTACAACCCCTGTATGCCTTGGAGGTGAAAACTCAAGTAAGGATGCCAGCAGACGCAGCGAGGAGCAAATGAAAGTACCCCCGCCCCCCAAATATTATTCCCCAGACAATGCCCTGAAAATTACACTTTCGTTGAGAGAAAGGTTTCTGGCTCCTTTTGTTTTTCAAAAAAAATATAAATTAGCACAATTACTATTAATACATTTCTCTGTTTTTTATGCCAAACAAACTTCCCTAAGTGTTAAGTAAAGTTATAGTTGCATCTGGCATTGATCTATACAGAATTACTTGTGGGCTGGGTAGAAACGTCAGGGGGTACAGCATTGGAGAGTGTGTATGATGTCATCCTTTTATTTTGCAGTTTTGAAGTGATTAAAGTTATCCATGGCAAGTTATTGGATATGGTGGGAAAAGTCCAGTAAGTAGTAACACTCATTCCATTCCATATTTCATTATGGTATCATATTACTCCTCATACAGCAACTTCTTCTCTGAGAGTGATGTGTGGTTTTTTTCTTTCACAGGATCCCCATTATGTTGGTTGGAAATAAAAAAGACCTCCATATGGAACGGTATGGAATATTCCGCTTGAGAATATTAAAATGTACTGAAGTACTTAGAGTGGAATAGTCCACAGATAGGCAGTGGATGCTCATGTTATGAAAAGTTCCTGTAAATGACTGCCTTTTCTTGTGATGCATTACTTCAGATACTGAAGGAACTTCCTGCTCCCGGTTCCTTGTTTTTCCTGTGCTTGTAAATTCACCTAAGTTTGGAACATTGGCCAATCGCTGACCTACTTAGTTGCAGACAAGTATGACAGAGAGCCAGTAATGTGCTATATTTAGATTTCAGGGATCCTAGGGCAGTCTGACTGGGTTATCCCAGTTCATCCTTGCAGCAACCCAGTAAGGTAAATTAGGTGGCTGGATTCACCTAGTGAACTTCATGGGATAAACAGAGATGTTATGTATTAAGTGCTAACTAAAGCTCTTTGCATACTGGTTCTTTTGGAATCAGCATGCCGTGAACATGTGCCCATCCACTTTTAGTTTTGTATTAGAAGAGAAGGGTGCCTATCCCTGTAATCTCAGTAGTTGTAACTGTAGACATTTAAAATATTCGCAAGTGCTGGGTTGTGTCATGGACATTAAAAATATTTGCAAGTGCCAGGATTAAAGCCAAAAACTGTTACATATGTTTTATACTTAACCCCTACAATAGACATTAGTCAGCCCTCCATGTCTGTAGCTTTGACTTTTGCATATTTGATTATTCACGTATTTGATTAATATGTTATCTCTAGGATTTCTAGGTCCTCCAATGTGACTCTGTGGCCAACTTTCATTGCTCTGGAGGACCTAGAGATTCCTAGAAACAACACTTTTCTAGACATCTGTAGGTCCTTCAGCAATTATTTGTGGTTTTTCCACTTTTCAGGGGGGTCCTCCGTCCTTTATCCCAGTGAATATGGAGGGCCTGCTGAACTTAACTAAGTTGATTTAAATTAGAAGTCTTCCTTGCAGTGCTAATAAGTAAATACTTAACTGTTTAACAATATTCATACACTGGCAAAGCTTTACTACCATTAGCTGCTGTTTCTCTTGGCTTGCTCCATCTTCTGGGACTTTTCCTTGTTCTTGTCCTTTAATGCACTTTTTCTGCACTTTGTCTAGAGAACAAGCCCCCAAACCTGTCGGCCTCTGGTGACCTTAGGCACATGGATATCCCCCTCCCCTGAACTTTGAGACTTCCCCATGCTCACAGGAAATGCTGGAAGAAGAGCATTGGCAGACAGATGTGTAGTCTGTGTTGCTCTTTAGGTACACTGTTTCTTGTGTTGCAGGAGCACTTCAGAGTCTTCATTGCAACTATAAAGACACTCTAAATTTCAGCCAGCTTCATGTCTGTTTAAATAGCCATTTAAGGCCACCTGTTATCTGGATATTTCTGTGCCTCCTCCGGTGGCTCTTCATGCTGTCAGGGACACAGAATACTTCTTGGGAAACAATCCTGTGCTCAGTGACAGAGCATTCCTATATCAGAGCCTCTGGGCCTGGGCAGGCTCTTGCAAAAAGGGCAGGAGGGAGGCACTCTTCATGCCTCCCTTCCCATTGCAATTAAATTCCCCAGTTTAATTATCTTCCCATTGCAATTACAGGAAGAGAAATAAATAATGCAGTTGTCTGGACCAGCATAATTTTTATCATTATCAGCTGCAGGGGATCAAAGCATTCATAAATTTTAGCACAAAATGAAACATGGAATAGTGGTAACAGAGAAGAACTATGTGGTTACCCTTTCTGCAGTAATGACTCTTACAATAAGCTATTCAAATCTTTGCTCCTTTCTGGATGGTCAGGCATGTGATGCTGTCCATTCTGTGAATGGACATAGCCTTTACATGGTTGCTATTTCAAGTTACTGTGCCCAAAATAATGCACAGCAGAGTGTTTGTTAGGCTTCTGTAATGCATAACTAGAGACAATGCCAAAGTACTTTGTGCCAAACAGATGTGGCCATCACTAGGGTTTAAATGTCACTGTGCACTCTGAATGAGCTTTGCCTTTTTCTACTTCCCTTCCAAAAATCCATTTACCTCATATTTGTGTCAGAACTAGTTAGTGGTTGATTATTTCTTTAGTGGATACAAAGTTGTCTCTGTGAAATGGTGGTAATTTCAACACTCTTAACAACACATGTATCCATAGTCTTTCCACTTAAACCCACCCTTCACTATTCCTTTTCTGTTTCTGTCGACGACACTTCTATTCAACCGGTTCATCAAGCCTGCAGTCTTGGCTTCATTTTTTACTCTTCTCTGTCATTTATTCCCCAGATCCAGGCCACCGCCAAGGCCTGTAGATTCTTTCTCCACAATATTGCCAAGATCCATCCATTCCTCTCAGCCTCTACTGCCAAGACTCTAGTCCATGCCCTAGTGGTTTCGCAACTAGATTATTGTAATCTCCTTCTGACAGGGCTTCCTCTTTCACACCTCCATCCTTTAATCTCTGTCCAGTATTCAGCTGCCCGTATTGTCACATCCGCTCACCGCTTTGACCATGTTTCACCTCTTTTATCCTCCCTTCATTGGCTCCCCTTCCACATCCGGTACAAGCTTTTATTATTTACTTTCAAAGCCCTCCATGGATTGGCCCCACCTTACTTATCTGACCTTCTTTCTCCTTACATTCCTACTCGCACCCTCCGCTCTTGTAGTGAAGGTCTCCTGTCACAGTGAAGGACTACCACTGCCCCCTCCCGAATTCGTCCCTTCTCGCTTGCTGCCCCTTACTCCTGGAACCTTCTTCCCCCACATGCACACCTCATCACTTCTCTACCCAGTTTCAAAACTGAGTTAAAGACTACAGCGGGCCCTCGCCTTACGCAGGGATCCGTTCCGGATCCCTCCGTGTAAGGCGAATTCCGCCTATGCTCAAGCCCCATTGTAAACAATGGGGCTCATGCACGGCGGCGCGCAGCTTGAGCGCGTATGCTCAAGCCGCGTAAAGCGTGCCCGCGTATGGCGCGGGCGCGCTGTATATTGTTTAGAGAAGCATTCCCAGAGGCTAGCTCCTCTCTGACCCAGGAAGCCTCCTTTTAGCCATTAATTAAGAAGCCAAGCACTTCCTCCAGTCCATCTGCCTTGGTCCAGGCCTCGGAGGTGGAGAACTTCTGGACCTGATCCCATTCCCCACCACTACTCCCTTCTCCTTTTGTGTCGTGTCTTCTTAGATTGAAAGCCTGAGGGCAGGGAACCGTCTAACTAAAAGATTGTATGTACAGCGCTGTGTAAATTTACAGCGCTTTATAAATAAAGGTTAATAATAATAATAATAATAATAATAATAATAATAATAATAATAATGCTACATACTATGCTGCCTGGTTGATTTCGAGAAGTTACATCCCTGCAGCTTTGAAACAAGTAAACGTTCTCATTTTAAAGTTTGCTTACTCGCTCCTCCTTTTCCCCCACCCAGGGTGATCAGCTATGAAGAAGGGAAAGCTTTAGCAGAATCCTGGAATGCAGCTTTCTTGGAATCATCTGCTAAAGAAAACCAGGTAACACATTTTATTGAAATTGCAAAAGGAATTGCTGTTGAAGTAAGTGTTTGTACGGCAGCCTTCTGCAAACTGTCTCCTTCCCAGATGTGTTCAGATGATGGAGTTTGTAACCCAACATATCTAGAGGGCATCTGGATGGGGAAGGGTGTTCTGGGAAAGGAGCTTCCCACAACCTACTAATGACTCATTTGTGGTAAGGTCATTGCTTGGTTGTTTGCATCCCGTTGACTGATCTTAAGATTACTGTGATGTTTCACAAAATTATGAAAGCTCCAGACAATGAAATTGTCAATGTCACAACTGCAGTGACCAGAACATTCCCCTGATTGCAGCTACTTCAAACTGCAGATGAGATCAGCAGGAAGAGGAGAAAAGCAGGATGGGAACCTCGTTAAATATGTATTTTTTTAGCATAGAACATTGCTGGTCCTGTCGACCATTTACTTTTTAGCTGTAGTGATTTGCCAAAACAAATTAGGAACTCCTTCATTTTCTTACATGAGAACATGAACTAAAGAGAACATTTAGAACCTCAGACTTTAAAGTAGTACATAGAATCATAGAACTAGAAGGGAATGTAAGGAATATCTAATCAAATCCAATGCCATGCTGGAATATACAACTAAAATGCTCCGGAGAGAGTGCAATTCAGCCTCTATTTAAAGACCTCCAAAGAAGGAGAGTCCATCACTCTCTGGGGAAGTCTATTCCATTTTTGAACAGCTATTACAATAGACATTTTTTGTAATGTTTCTGTGGAATCACTTTTCTTTAATATGAATCTATTGGTTTGTATTCAAGCATCTGGAACAGCTGAAAACATGTTCTTTCCATATATAGTCCTTATTAAGATGAGAACGGTTTCTTCGTTTCAAAATACTGTGAGGAATTTCAGTGTTTCCCCCGGTACCTGTGCTCCTCTGTGTCTTCTGGAATAAAAAATAGCAACATTAAGAAATGGCATTAAAGTGATGTCTGTAAATCAAATACTTGACTGGCTGTCATTGTTGGAGGGTCTCTGCTAAATTTAATTTAAAATACGTTAAGTTAATCAACTACTTAAAGACCATTTGTGTTTAGAAAACTTTGTTATATTGGCAACTGACTTTTTGATTTGATTTTAGACTTCAAATGTCATATGAGATACTGTGCACACCCGGCATTAAATGAGACACTATTCAGTTAATTGTCATATTGCTTTGTAAAGATGCTTAAGGGAACATTTGGGTCCAGTGTGACAGATTTGCAAATGAGCTTAATTCAGAATTGCACCTTCTTGGCAAATAACTCTTGCTAAATGGAACAATTGGAGAAGCAAGCATTGGAGTCTTCAGTGTGCCAGCTTGAAAATGTTCAGATGCCGTTCCACGTGAATGATCTGGGTTCCTCAGTCTAATTTACTGTAGCTAATGTTTCTTCATTGCTCTTTCATGGATTTTCCATGCAATTGTTCCCTCTGCAGTCACAAATCTTTTAAAAAATTCCATGTGTGAATTTTAAAAACAGATGAAAAAAATGGAGCTAGAAAGTTATTGCAGTGCTAAGCAACGGTTTACTAAAATAAAGCTGAAGAGCAACATTTCGAGGATAAAACACTGAACCAAGGACAGTTGTCTTCTGTTCTGTTTTTCTCAGAGCTTAGAAAAGTTACATGTTTGAAAAGAACTTCCCATCCAGCCGTTGTATATTACCTTTTAGTACTAGAATAAGGCAAGATGCTACTAAATAATCATTTTATCCCTGAAACACATTTTATTTATTATTTATTTATGTCATTTTTTTTTCACAAAGTGACTCACAGTAAATTTGTACATGTTAATGTGTGTCCTGAATCCAGTTGCTAGTCCCAGCAAAAGCATACATAGGATAGGATGGGATTACCTTTAAATGGCAAATTGTACTGCCAGAGTCTTGTAGTAGGATTTGTTTGGGGCGGGGAAAGGGTTGAAAATGTAGGTCTATATGTGTTAAAATCAACTTTTAAAAACTAACCTAATATATAAAGAAAGTAAACCCAACCCCCCTCCCTTCCCTAAAATTCCAGAAGTGGAACAAAATAAGTAAAGACTGAACTGATCTAAGTGGTGCAGTCTATCTAAAACAGGGGTTGGCAACCCGTGGGCCGGATCTGGCCCGGCGAGGCTGCAGGACCGGCCCCAGCTTGGTCTTGTTGCTGCCGCCGCCAAGGCCACTGCCGCTTAGAGGTGGCATATCCCTAATGCGGAGAGAGAGGCCTAGGGCCATGGGGGAGCCCGCGGAGGCGGCAGGCCACTTCCACGGGCTCTTTCTTGGCCCTTGCGGCCCCAGGCCTCCCTCCTCGTCGGCCGAAAGGGCCCCTTGGAGCCCATTTGGCTGAAAGGAAGAGCCGAAGGGAAGGGCGTGGGACGGGTGCCCAAGCCCTTTTCTTCGGCCAAAAGCTCCGCCCCTGGCATGTGGCTCTGCCCCCAGAGGGTGGAAGCTCCCCCGTGGCTTCGGCCCCCCAGTTGTCTGAGGGACAGCAACCTGGCCCCCGGCTCAAAAAGGTTGCCTACCCCGATCTAAAAGGTAGTGCAGTTATCTAAATTGGGTGCCGCCACAGAAAAAAGTCGCCTCCTTTACTGCCACCAACTATCCTCCAAAAGCAGAGGCACTCATAAGAGAGCTGTATATAAGCTGATCCTAATGGACAAGGAGATTCATAGGGGGGAGAAAAATCCTCAAGCATCTTGGCCCAAAGTCAAAAAGGCTTTATCAAGTCAATAAACAGCACTTCGTATTGCATTTGGAAACAACCCAGCATGCAGTACATCTTGTACAGTAATAGGGTCGCATGATTCCAGCCCCAGAGCCCCAACAGAATTTTAGCTTGAGTGATTTTCTGAAATCTCTGTGTAGCTTTCTAGGGCAGCTCCCTGTAGAGTGTGTTAAAATGGTACAGTGCACTTTTGGCACACTACTGTGAACATTGCTGTGCAACTTCTCGCTGAGTGGTTCCATATGTGGAACTGCTCTTCTACTGCCATTGCTGGATATGGCAGTTATGCATCAGCCACACACAAAAACACCGTATGCATAGTGAAATTTATGCTAGCATATGTCATTTAACAGGATGTCAACCATCTTCTCCCTGGCTAGGTAGATATGCTGACTAATACAACTTCTTTCTTGTCAAGATTTTAATTTCAGCTTGGGCTTCAAAAGCTTGTTTCATGAAACTGTGTTTTAAATTCCTACTTGATATCTAATTTTTTTTGTACAGCAGCATTTTTCTAAAAGCATACATGGTGTAGTGTTGAAATAGGACTCTGGGTTCGAATCCCCACCTGCAACCATGAAAAAAGTGGGATAGGCCCTACTCTCAACCTCAGGAAAAGGCAATGGCAACCCCCCTCTGAATGGATCTTGCAAGAAAACCTGAAGATAGGTTTGCCTTATGCTAGCTGTACATCAAAAACAACTTGAAAACATGCAGTGCATGGGTGTATGTGCACACGCACAAACAGAGAGAATATTTATGTCGCCTTTATAATTTCCAGGTCTGTAATTCAGTTCAGATAAGCTGTGTACCAGCGTGTTGTAAGTTACAGTTAACAGACATGAAGCCCTGAAGACACCTTTATGTTTAATTATATGAATTTGGCTGTCAGTTTCTCAGCCTCCTGGAAGGAAAATATTCATGAAATTTCTAATCAGTCGCATTCCAGCATTCAGGGCACGTTGCAATAGTTCCACCCAGTTGAACTCTAATTAGAATAAAACTAATCACTAAAACAAATTAACATTTTCCACAGAGGGACCCATGTTGTTCTGCTGTAACAAAAATAGCAAGAATCTTGTGACACCCTAAAACCTAACAAATTTATTACAGCCTCAATCAGCAGTTCTCAAATGGAGGGGAGGGATGTGAGGCTTGTTCAAGGGAGGCACAAAACTTGGAGACCCTGATCCCTGCTGCTTCCAAACTTTTTTGTATTACATGTGTATTACACATGTGTTGAGTTACATATTGCATCTTCTCAAATAAAACTTCTAATTTGAACAATGGTAGTTTTTTATAAAATGTTAAAATATGAATATACATGAATGTGTGAATGGAAATACACACACTAAATAAACAAAATATTTTGATTCATATACTCTGTCGAGTGGCGGGGAGAACATCCCCATATAGATGTAAAGGAGGATCGTGAGGGTAAAGGGTTTGGGCACAACTGCCTTCAGCTATTGTGGATTGTGGTCTACTTGATTTAATGATAGCCATAATGGGTAGGTATTAACTATATTTGAAAAGCTATCATGAATCCTGCATGAGAGAAAAGCAGGATGTCTATTGTGTAAATCAGACATTCAGATGTCATCCTAAATATTCAAGAACATGACAGACTTATGGACATGAGATGGCACAACTCATCATATTAGATTATGACCAAAATTATATAGAAATCAGTGAGATGTTGAATTACATATCATGAAGTAGAGAAATAACTTAACTTGACTCCCATAGAGCTAAGTTGCTTGTTCAGCAGTGAGAACTGGATCAGAAATGCATTATGAACTAGAAAGTGGAATTAATTGCCTCTTTTTAAAATTGTGTGTAACGAGAATGACATGCACATGGTTACAAATACAGGTACTGCTGTTGCTGAACTAGAGAATAAGCTGCTGCTTACCCTTTGTCGTCTTGTTCTAAAATAATGACAGTTGCTCTTGTTTGAGATTCTTTAACGGCCCCTCTCCTTTTCTTACAGACTGCGGTTGATGTTTTCAGGAGGATAATTTTGGAGGCAGAGAAAATTGATGGGGCATCTTCACAAGGGAAGTCTTCGTGCTCAGTGATGTGATTGCACAGCGGAGGCTAAACACTGGGAATAAGTTGTTCTACCTAAAGAAGCAAACTGCCTGTTCCCCTCACAGCGAAATTACGCTTTTTCTTCTTTTGTTAACCTGAACAATATACAGTCAGTTGGAGACTTTTCCCTTCAGATTATGTTAAACTCTGACTCCTGTGCAAAAAAAAGGCTTCACTTCCATTTTCAAATTTTAAGCAATCATATTTTGAATTTATATATTGTATTTCTTAATATTATGACCAATAATTTTACTGGCATTAATTTTTCAGTGTAGTTGGGTTAGAATAATCATCCAGATGATGCATATTGTTACACTACTATTACTAGGCTTGAATATCAGTGTTTCTTTGTGTTAAATGTATACTTGTAAATAAAATAGCTGCAAACCTTTGTGTGCCCTCTGCTTAGCTGGGATTCTTTTAAGATTGTAATTCACATCACATTAGCAGCAGTTTCCCAAAACTCTATAATTCAAGATGCAATTTCCGAGCTGTGTGGTGGCAGTCTTAAACTGAGCAGTCTTCAGAGGTAATTATAGGAAGAGGCTGCAGTATTTGATTGAAAGGCATTTTGGTTATACTTCCCAGCATATGAACAAGAATTATGGAGAGTTTAGGAATTTTTTTCAGTATGAGTAGTGTATTTTCTCCCGCTACCTCTTAGCTATAGGCATGGACATTTTTTAGTGTTTCAGCAGTTGAGATGACTTGAATACTTTCAACTTTTAAAATTTAAATTTTGGGAACCAGATTTTTCCACCTGAGGTGACCCACCTTGAATTCTGGAAGGCTCAACCATGCACAAGTTCAGTCAGGTTTGGCCAAATCGCAAGATTTTACTGTGACTCTGGAGGGCATCGTCCATGGAAAAAACTTAGCTGATTGTTCAAAGAGTCTCCTGAGAAGAATACACATCAGATGGCTAGTTGACTATATCAACTGTACATGGAATGGTTGCAGTCTGCATCAGTGGAGGAACTGACTGCATCATAAATATTCAAGTCATCATTCTGTTAGTTCCATCCTGCTTTGTGGTCTCTCTTCTGGAGGAGCACATTTTTGCCTACAAAGGAGCATAATGTGATAAATCAACATTTTAAGGTTCCATAGCACTACTTTTCATCCAAAAGCTGAAGTCAAATGTAATAAAGTCTAACTGTTAACGGTGGGTGACAGTATTACAGTAACTGATTGTTGTCACCATCCCAAAAGCAGAAGTGCTGTTCTTAATCCCCAACAGAATCATGGAGCACCTTTGACACTACCTGGGAGGAGGAGTTTGTAGTATAAGCTTTTGTTGACTTTAGTCTACTTCATCAGAAATATTTTCAAAGGTACTGCAGGATATCTTTGTATTCTGATACAGACTAATATGGCCACATCTTTGAATATTAATCCAAAAAAGAGTACCATAAGTCTTGGAAACAAATCTTTTTGACAAATCTGTCAGCTGTTCTGCTTAAAATTAAAAAAGGCATGTTGGTGGTTTAAGTTTTAGGGTGTGCAGATTTAATAATAGGAAAGATTGCATCTTCACATCAGGGGTTACAAAAGTATACTGCTTTAGTAATCTCTAGGTCCTTCAGTGTAACTTCTGGAAGAAAGGCATAGAGTTGTGCTGGGAGACCTAGTAATTCCTAGAGAGAACATATTAATCAAATCCATGAATAATCAAAGCTGCAAATGTGGAGGGCCAACTGTAGTGTCAAAGTGCTACCTTTTCTTGCATGCACTATAATTTTCCTTACAAGGTTGGCCAAAAAAACTGAATACTGACAGCACTGAAATAAAGATGAGAGCTCCTTACTTTCTAACTAGCTCAATTCTGCCCTGAAAACAGCTTGGGAGTTACTCATTCTTCACACTGAGTGCCAGTGTTGTATAAAATCTGACTCAGTGAAATGGGTTCAAATAACTATTAAGGTTTCACTGAACTTGAATGCCTAGTTTACCTAACAAGGGGTTGCGAGAATTGAATGGTGTAATACCTAGAATTGCAGAACACAAGGAAGGATAGAAAAATAATGTAGCATCCATACACACGATTGGTAATTAATTTTAAAAGGCTAGGGCACCTATTTTTATTCACAATTTTGTTTTCAGGAAAACAGTTTGACTATAGTAATACTAGAGATTGAACTGATTCTTTGCTAAGACTTATTTAACAGGGCCCCAGCATGTGGTGTGGTAGTTATATGGCCCATCAACCCATTTGAGGTTAACAACCTTGATAAAATGCATAATATGAATGGTTTTGTTGCCTGTCCTCAGGGTTACTGACTCTTTTTCATAGAAGCTTTTTGGTTTTCCTATGTATCTGTACTGCTAATTTTGCATAACGTGGTGCGTGAGGGTTTCTGTCGTCCACACAGTCCCAAAGCATGCAACAATATGTTAGCAAGTTTAGGGTTTTTAAGGAAAGATGGTAAAACTGAGACAGTTTTCTCCAATGCCACTGCATCCCATATTTCTACATGCAACAAGCTATTGTAAGACCCCTGTAATAGAAACAGAGAACTGATATGTTTTTACAAGGCCTAATCCTAACTCGAGAGTTGGTGAAGCTGACTTGACTCCCTCAGAAATTGGGGCCCTCTTCTTGGCCCATTTTCCCCTTCAGAGTAGAAAAAGGAATTGTTGCTGTTAGCTCCTTCCTCAGAGGTAACAGGAAGGTTTAATTAGCTGTGTCTCCAGAGTGTTAAGTGTATAAAATGTTCCTGCTAATAAATTGTGTGCTGGCATAAAAATAGTAATTGCTGAGCTGGTTTGATCTCACTCCATATCTGCTGGTTATAGAGGAATTAACCCTGTAGTACTGCAGAGCATATTTAGTGCTGTAGGTCTTGTGATGGGAATTGTATATAAGCAGTGTGGAAACTATTTTAACCTTTTGTGTAGTCATACCGCATAGAGCAGCAATTGTGTCTTGTGTTACAGAATAGATCTGGTGAAGCAGTTTGGACACGAATGCACTTCTCGGAACATACTCCTTGAGTGCTGTAGTAGACCATGACAGTTTGGGAACCTGCTTAAGTAGCAGTAGAAGATCCAGTCTATCCAAATAAATTCACAGTATTTGTTGGCCTAGAATCATAGAATTGAAAGAGACCGCAAGGGCCATCTAGTCCAACCCCCTGCCATGCAGGAAATCCAAATCAAATCATCCCCGCCAGATGGCCATCTAGCCTCTGTTTAAAGACCTCCAAGGAGGGAGACTCCACTACACTCCGAGGGAGTGTGTTCCACTGTCGAACAGCCCTTACTGTCAGGAAGTTCCTCCTAATGTTCAGGTGGAATCTCTTTTCTTGTAGCTTGCATCAATTGTTCCGGGTCCTGTTCTCTGGAGCAGCAAAAAACAAGCTTGCTCCCTCCTCAATATGACATCCTTTCAAATATTTAAACAGGGCTATCATATCACCTCTTGACCTTCTCTTCTCCAGGCTAAACATCCCCAGCTCCTTCAGTCGTTCCTCATAGGACATGGTTTCTAGACCTTTCACCATTTTACTTGCCCTCCTTTGGACACGTTCCAGTTTTTCAACATCCTTTTTGAATTGTGGCACCCAGAACTGGACACAATATTCCAGGTGGGGCCTGACCAAAGCAGAATAGAGTGGCACTATTACTTCTCTTGATCTAGATACGATACTTTTACTGATGCAGCCTAAAATTGCATTGGCCTTTTTAGCTGCCGCATCACACTGTTCACTCATGTTCAGCTTGTGGTCTACTTGGACTCCCAGATCCCTTTCACACGTAGTTTCATTCAGCCAGGTGTCCTCCATCCTATATCTGTGCATTTTATTTTTCCACCCTAAGTGCAATACCTTACATTTCTCCCTGTTGAAGTTCATTTTGTTAACTGGCCCAGCTTTCTAGTTTATTCAGGTCATCTTGAATGTTGATCCTGTCCTCTGGAGTGTTAGCTACTCCTCCTAATTTGGTGTCATCTGCAAATTTGATAAGTATGCTCCCAATTCTGTCATCCAAGTCGTTGATAAAGATGTTGAATAGCACTGGGCCCAGGACAGAGCCCTGTGGGACCCCACTGGTCACTTCTCTCCAGGATGAAAAGGAGACATTGTTGAGCACCCTTTGCGTTCGGTCAGTCAACCAATTACAAATCCATGTAACAGTTGCCTTGTCTATCCCACTTTTTATAAGCTTATTTACAAGAATGTCATGGGGATCCCTGTCAAAAGCCTTACTGAAATCAAGATATACTATATCCACAGCATTCCCTTCATCTAACAAGCTAGTAATTTTATCAAAGAAAGAGATTAGATTTGTCTGGCGTGATTTCTTTCTCTGAAACCCCTGTTGACTTTTTGTGATTATGGAATTACCTTCTAGATGTTCACAGACTCTCTTTTTAATGATCTGCTCTAGAATCTTTCCTGGGATTGATGTCAGACTAACTGGATGATAATTGTTTGGATCCTCTCTTTTCCCCTTTTTGAAGATGGGGACAACGTTTGCCCTCCTCCAGTCTGCTGGCACTTCTCCTGTTTTCCAGGAGTTCTCAAAGATTATTGCCAATGGCTCCGATATTACTTTTGCCAGTTCTTTCAATAACCTTGGATGTAGTTCATCTGGTCTTGGAGATTTAGAAATAATGATAAACCATACTTTAGCTCCACAGAAACAAGCCTAAGAAAGCCATAAGCTTACATGCACAAGACCAACACCATCCTCAGTGTTGGATCCTGGAGACAGGAAGCATCTGCTTCTATTTATACACTAACCACAATTTGTCTTTACATCCCATATGAACAAGTTTGTTAATTTCAGGTATATGTTTTAAAACATGTTAATAATAGCCAAATCAGATTTTCCCTCTTTTGGAGATGAAAAAGTCCAGAAGGTAAGTGCCTTTTCTCTTGCTCTCTCTAGTTTAGGATCCTGCTGTTGCAACTAAATTTGGTATTTCTCATAAATCCAGAAAACACAGCTTTGTTGTTCATGAAGCAAAATACAACAAATCCAAAATACACAGGATATCTTCATTAGATCAATCAAAAGGTGCAAAAGGTTTTGTTTCTTTTGGTTGAAAGGTATTTGGATACTTTTGATGTGTATTTTGGGTTTTGTTGCAAAGTCAGTATGGCTACCCTTGCATATGTTTTCCAGATATAATGAGAAATTTTAGTTCAAGCCATAAAGCAAATGTTCATAACTTCTGGTAAGCAACTCTCAGACTGAGCGTCTGTATAGTTTAGTATCGTCTTTGGTGGCAGATAGCAGCTCTTTGGTGGCAGTCTTTCCAAGAGCAGTACGTTAAGATACCAGTGATTAATATAATTTAAGAATTTGAATCAGATCTTTTGCAAGAAAAGCCTGTGCTGTTTGTAACTAATCTGTCACCCTTCCCTTACTTTCCAGTGGGTGTTCTCCCCTTGGAACAAGAGAAAGGGGTGAAACAACAACAACAGCTTGGTTTTTAATATGAGGCAGTCTGTTTTGTTCTGGAAGGTATTAGAATTAACTGGGCACTCAAGCATTGAATGATCATGTAGAAAATGGAGTAAGCTGGTTTCCTGCTGCTCTGGAGACACAAACAAGAACCAATAGATTTAAATTGCAAGAGATTCCACCTAAACACTAGGAAGAACATCTTTACTGTAGGAACTGTTCAACAGTGGAATGGGCTGCCTCAGAGGGCAGTGGAACTCCTCCTTTGAGCATCTTTAAACAGAGGTTGGATGGGCATCTTTCATGTAGTATTTCTCTGCTACAGTCTCCATTCTGATCAATGTTGGATCCAAGGTATGGGAATTTTGGCTATTTCAGTTTCCCCATTCGGTTGAATTTATGTAGATCCTCTGTGGTCATTATTTTTTTATTTCTATATGTTCAGCAGTAAGCCTGCCTTTGCACTTTCTTCTTTAACGTCCCTTTGTAATTGTTCCAAGGCTCTGATATATTCCTCCAATGGTATGGTCTCATCTGCGTGGCTTAGATCGGTGATGTTTACCTATGTTCACTCCTTATCCTTCTGAGTCTAAATCTGCTCTTTGTATATTTTCTACATACAAGTTGAACAAATAGATTATATCGGTATGAATTACTATCATGTGTTTGGTTGGAGTCCTGCATATTTCTAAAGGAAAGTCTTCTTTTCCACCCAAACTTAGAGTCCTACTCTTTCAGTACTAGTATAAATAGGTGGAAACAATCCTCAGTTTTACCAAGCCTCTTGCAAGCTTTCTTGAGTTGAACAACTGCCCCAACATTTAAATAGAAGCTGACACAGTTGGTGGGGAACCCCTCATCCCCTCTGCCTTCTTTTGAGTAACGCTATGAAAAGATACACTGTAAATGCTTCACTGGATATAATAGATATCACTTTTTAGACAACCAGAACTATGAAATGTGAAATAATAGACGAATGAACCTACATCCATTAGAAAAAGCCAGCTTAGAAACTTTAAGCTAGGGTTTGTTTTTTTCTAGCTAAAACATGCAGTTGGACTATTGTAGACGTAGGCAATGGTTTTCCTGCTAGACGTTTCTGACTACAACTCCCATAGTACTTCATTGTTGCCTTGCCTGGATAGATCTAATGGGAGATCCCAGTCAACCAAATCTGGAGGCCCAAAAGTGGGCTATCACTGAGCTATAGGATCTTCAAGCCAGCCATGAAGCCAGAGAAGCTGTGTGTTGGTGGATATGGCCTTTTGACATCTGGGTTAGGTTTTTCTTCTACATCAGGCAAGGAATGCTATACAACAGAAGGACAAAAGCACTGCTGCATTGCTACTCAACACTTCTGACCAATACTCCCCACTTCTGGGCTAAACATTTTGCCCCCTTAACAGTAAGAATTTTGACAAGAAGGAATATGGAAGGCAACCAAGATGACAAAAAGTCTGGAAACAAACCCCTGTGAAGAGCGGCTTAGGGAGCTGAGCATGTTTAGCTTAAAGAAGATATGATTGAGATGTGGTATGATAGCCATATTTAAATACGGCAAAGGATGTCATGTAGCAGATGGAGTGAGCTTGTTTTCTGCTGTTCTGGACAACACAAACAAATGGATTAAAATCAGAAGAAAAGAGATTCTACCCCAACATTAGAAAGAACCTGATTGGAAGAACCATTCAGAAATGCAATAGACTGCCTCAGAGGCTTGTGGAATCTCTTCGGGGGTTTTAAACAGAAGGTGGGTGACCACCTCTTAAGAGTGCTTTACTTCAGTATTCCTGCATGGCAGGAGGTTGAAAGAAATGCCCCTTGTTGTATAATTCTAAGATTCTTTAAAATCCATGGAGCAGAAGACTAATAATTTTGATGATTATAGATAATGCCTGATATTATGCTTCTTGGTGCCATTTGTTGATGAACATGAGAAGGAGGATGCTGTTCCTTCTGAGTTTTCTACAGGCATTTGGCTGACTATTGTGAGCACCAAATGCTGAACTAATAAGGCTTTTGGTTTGACCCAGTAGAGCTGTTATGTTCAAGAGGGAGCCACAGAACCAGCCTGGGCATAGAAGCCTTGTTGTTGTTTTGTATAGCACAGAACCATTCCTGGAAAACAAAGGATAATAAGAAAACTAAGAGGAAGCACTTTTTTTGGTATGCCTTTGAACCTTAGTGGTTCTGTGTACAGCATAAATGTATAGGTTTCAAATCAAGAGAATGGCTAGGTGATCGTATACTCTGTAAAGCTCGGGTAGCAAAGTAGCAGAGGGGCAATTCATACACTAAGCTATATAAATCAAAGCATGGCTGCTCTCCTGTTAACACTTTACTCTTGTACAAGCTGTGCATAATGCTCTAGATCTGGCATCCCCCCCATGGCTACTGTTGAATCATATGCCTCCCCTGGGTCTTTATGTGAAGAATTCAAGACAATCTCCAGAGAGGGCAATAAGGTGGTACTGGTCTTCTGGTGAAGGATGATAGATTGATGATAGTACTATGTTGTGCATATGTAGGTCTAATCACTGGATTCACTGATAGCAGGGATGTGAAAGATTTCTGGCATAAGCCTTGGAAAACCTGAAGTCAAAACAGGCAGAATCTGGCTTAATAAACCAATGGTCTGGGTCAATATAAAGGTGACATCACATCTTCATAATTTCTAAAGCAGCTTCTGAAAACACAGGCTGTGGACTCCAGAAGGAGAAGCTTAAATGGAAGTGTACTTGGCTGTATTAAGGGGAAACAAAAGATGTGGAAGATGTGAAGTCGAAGGCTTTCATGGCCGGCATCCATAGTTTTTGTAGGTTTTTCGGGCTATGTAGCCACGTTCTAGAAGAATTTATTCCTGATGTTTCTCCAGCGTCTGTGGCTGGCATCTTCAGAGAATACTGGCAAGGAAGAAAGTGGGTGTATATATATATATATATACTGTGTGACCCACTCTCTTCCTTGCCAGTATTCTCTGAAGATGCCAGCCACAGATGCAGATGAAACGTCAGGAACAAACTCTTCTAGAACATGGCCACATAGCCCGAAAAACCCACAAAAAACTATAGATGTGGAAGAGTTTGTCACCTTTTCTATGATTTCATTGTTACCTGTTCAAATAAACTTATCTGAAGGGAACTGTACAAGTACAGCGCTCACGACTCGAAACCCGATCTTTTGTCAAAGTATCTTATTTAAATTAAAACTCCCGTATCAGCAGCGGCTGAAGCATGCGGTTCTTGCCAGCTAAGCACAAATCATTGCTGCATTGCATTGTTTGCCAGGCCTTATGACCCCAAACTGGTCTCATCATCACTGATAGACAGTATAGTTTCCAGTGGCTCTGCAAACCCCGATTGAGAATCAGCTTCGGTGTGAGCATCAGATAGATCACTACAAAAATCATGTCTCAGTATTCAGGAAAAGTAAGTAACTTTTTTTTAAAATTACTTTCATACTTTGCTTACAGTTTAGAATTTTTTGTGTGTGAGATGGAAAATTAAACTTTAATATGACAGCAGGAGGTGGGATGGGTCAACAGACCAAGACCCTAGAAATCCTGTGGATTTGTGTCGCCTTTTGGAGTGGGAATTACAATACAGCCAGGGTGGTCTGAAATAAGGGGACATTCCCTTAAACTCCAAGGATCTGGTGACTTAAAGAGAGGAGTGAGGGTGACTGAGAAATATGGAACATACCCCAATTAATCCAAACATACAATTTGAAACAATGGTGTTTACAAAAGGCCAAGAGAGAGTTTGTATTATGCACCACACACAGTGTTGTAAACTGGAGTTGAGCTGTAATTTCTGCTTAACGATATTCTTCCAGCTTCCTTTTAGCTCTCTCTCTCTCTCCTTGGATGCAAAATTAAACCCATCTGGCAGTAAATGCCATGTGCTTGGAATACCAATGAAGACCATGTAATTAAAAAAGTGTATAAATGGCTTCTGAAACTAGAGACACAAGATGAACCTGTAAGAGACTATATGATAAGGGTGGACTCAAAACTTTGGGCATAGTGATTATATGGCTGTAAAGGGGCAATGTGGATTAAAGACTTAAAACTGACTTTGTGAGGTGATTTAAAACCTGTATAAGATTATGTATAGATGATATCTAACTCCAAACAAGTTGTCAAAAATGTCCCAGAATGTTTCAAACCAATGTTGGGGATGTCAAGATAAGGTGGACTCCTTTTTTCATATGCGGTGGACTTGGAAGAAGGCGAACAGTTGCTGGTTAATTCCCAAAATTTTAAAGGTGGATTTTGTAATGTTACCAGAAATGTTTGTGTTGAGTATTATGGATAAAGAACCGGAGAGTAAATACGGAACATTGCAGGAACATTATATATATATACATACATATACATATACATATATATGTGTGTGTGTGTGTCATGGCTGGCAGATCAGAGCTCTATTGCTCTAATAATAAATAATATTGCGTATTAGTTATATCTCTTTTTTCTTTTCCATTTTCCCTCCTTTTTCTATTTTTCTTATTTCTGTCTTTTTATTTCCTGAATGTATATTAATTTGATTCTCAATTATATTGTTAATGTAAAAAATAATAATTTAAAAAGGAATACCATAGGGTGTTGGGACTGAGCAGCTTATGGACCCATGATAGTATCTTTCACTCAATGGATGGAACATCTTCCTTGCAGATTGTTTTCTATGATGGCAAATGCTTTACAGGCAAAAAGCTGGAGATCTGTGGGCCCTGCCATAATTTCCAGGAATGGGGCTTCACAAACCAAGTCAATTCCATCTGCGTACAAACTGGAGCTTGGGTCTGCTTTAGTTATGCGGATTATCGAGGCCAGCAATATATCCTGGAGCATGGCGTATATCCCAGCTTTTACCACTGGAATGCACACAATGACCGGATCGGATCCTGTAAGCCAATTGGAATGGTTAGTGCACCTTTTCCACCATTGATAAGTGAGACTCATTTTCTGATGCTTTCTCCTTCTGTTTCCTTTTGGGGGGAAATCTATCAGGATTTTAAAGTATGCACACTTGCACTTCATTTTTCCAGTTTCAGATCTCCACTTCTGCGCAACCCCTTCTTACACCTCCCCAGATTCTAGATGGAGACATCTTACTCTTTTGGCCATTGTACAGTTAATGTGCTCAGTTCATGGATGCATCAATGGAGGTCCACAATTGTAGACATTTGACATGGTCCAGAATCTTGTAGTTAGTCCCAGCTAGAGGAGAGCCCTTGAACCAATTTGATTTACTTACATGTTGATTTACCATTCAACGGTTGAGTCAATTAGACTCCTCTAGTTGGGACTAATCACCAGGATTCCTGTCATGCAGCTGTACGTTTTTGGATGGCATGAAATTATTCATTCATGCCTTCAATTTTTCACTTTCTTCAGTTGAATTGTAGAAACAGCCACTGTGCATTCCCCATTGTGCAATGGAATTTCAAGCAGACACATTGGCAGATACACAGTTGGTTGCACAATGTTGGTGCTGAGGCAAGAGGTAGATGTCGGGCAATCATCATATAACTATGGGAACATAGATTTATACTTCCCAAGTACAACATATGATCTAGGACCTTAACTCTAGTGTGTCTGCACATAAATAAAACATGTGCAGCGTACAACATACTACTGAATGTCTTCCTTTGCTTCTATCTTCCATTAACTACTTTTCCTGATAGTAAGTATGGCCAGATATCTTTGAATCAAAGCCTCTCTATAGTGAGCACAAGCTGTTCCTTTGTGATGTAATAAATGTGATTTTGTAATGGAAAACATGTTACAGTGCAACTCTAAGTGTCCATTCAGAAATTGAGTCCAACTGAGTTCAATAAGGCTTTCTCTCCTGTAACTGGGCATACATAGGCTTGCAGTCTTAATTTACCAACATCACTTACTTCAAAAATATGCTTTCCAACCAAGTTGTTGTAAAGTTCATGAGTACCACAGGTAAAACGTAATGCATACTGTGGAAGGGATTCGGTCTGAGGAATAGCTTGGGAGCATTACCTTTTCAGGACTATGGCTCCCAGAATATCTCATCCAACATGGCCACTGTCAATGCTATCTGGTTAATTCTAGAAACTGTAATCCAAAAAAGAGGTTACACCTCCAATGTCTGCAGGGCTAGAGAACCCAGAGACTTCCAGATGTTAGATTGCAATTTTTAACTCTCCTGAGTCCATTGGTCATGTTTTCTAGGGCTGATGGGGGTTGGAGTCCAACAACATCTGGAGGAGCATGAAATCCCTGTAGTGACCACCAATGCTCATCAGTGGCTATTTGGTTTGTTACATAAATGGAATGTGCTAGATAGGTTCTGCAGCTTTTAGGATCTGTGGACAGCTAATCCATCTGCTGAGCCATGGCAGAGCAGATGGTAACTTCGTAGTGAAGTACCTCCAGTCCCTGGTCTCACTCTACCTACCTAGGTTGGCTAGTGGATACTCTTGGACAGCAATGGATTTTCTCTTCCAAATAAACCTTGCTTGTACCTTGGGTTTTGGTTGTGATGTGGTTCTTCACTCTTGACTACAAGCCAGAGTTATCCATACTCTCAATGCACATCTCACCCCCTGAACCAACACCTCTCCCATGCCCTCCAACATTTCACAGACAAAAACTGGAACACCTGTAGTCAAACAACATGAGAGTGTGGTTAAGATGACAAACATTACTAATAAGAATGAACACATTAGCTAGGGGAGGCTGCAGCACTTTGCTTTTGCCTAAGCCAGCTAGAAAGATCGGGATTCTGCCATCCTCTGATCTGTGACATAAATAAACCTATTTATTTATTCAAGATTCAGTCCCTGGTTCTCCTTGCCTCCCTGCTTAATTGAGCACTAACTGCTTTGCACTTCAGCATCAATTTGCAGTGACCAAAGTGCAAAGGGGGGAAATGGGATAGAGACAGAGAAACTAGGACACTTTCAAAATAGCTGAAAAAGTGGGATGGCAGAGGAATAATTAGGACTGTCCCAGCCACATCAGGGAAGTTGGAGAGTATGCCTTAAGCCCTTTTAAAATCAGATTGCCTTTCTCTGACCTAAATGAATCCCACACAGGCCCTTTCATATCCAGGAGTGTTTTCACGCTCTCCTTTCCCTTACTCTGTGAAGAAAGTGTAGTAGTTGGGAAGAACTACTACTATTGGGTTCTTTTTTGACCACCATCAGCCATTTTGGGCTTCGGCAAGATTTCACAGCTGCAAAGATTTTGTAACCTCTTTGATACCTTAAACTGAGCCGTCTCCTGTGTAATTCCTTTTATAAACCTATCAGATATCATGGAACCTAACAGTGTGGTTTTTTGTTTTTTATTTTTAAATGAAGAAAATAATACCTGTCTGTGAATCTCATACAGAACAAAAGTAGGCTGGGGGTGGGATTCCTAAAGGACATGACCTCATTTCACCCTTTCAACTTGCATAGCTGGGCTGCAGAAACCAAAGAGGAAAAGGGGGAGAGGTTTATTTTTCCTCCGTCTTCCCTCAGTTTAATAACATCACAGCATTTATCCTGTGTAAATAATCACAGTCTTGACTGAAAACTTAAGGAAAATTTGATTTTGGGTTTTAAGGCAAACAGTCTCGAGAGCTGTGTATCTTGGAATACCTTCCTAATATTTCTGTCCCTGGCGGCATTCTCATTTCCTTTCCCTACGTATGCATATCTGGGTCATTTGCAGATATCAAAGGTGACACTGTGGCCTTGTCTTTTGCTCTGAGCATTTTTCATTTTAGGTTTTAAAACATTTATTCCTCGATGGGTGTCTGTGTGTGTGTGTGTGTGTGTGTGTGTGTTTATTGCTTTCACATTGGTGGTTTATTGCAGGAACAAACTACCCCCACCTGCAAGATCTGAATAGTGACAGGCTGTAGGGTTGGATGTAAAATTTGTCTTCTTTCCCAAATTTCCAGCATTGAAGAGAGTAAGACATTGGGAATATTTTGCATCTAGACCTTTCTATATCTTATGTGTTTGCATTTCTTTGTTAACTTTACCTGTCCCCTTTCTTTGGATGTCTGCATTTCTGAACGTTTCTGTAATATTGTAATACTTTACTTCCATTTTAATTGTCACTTTTGCAAGTTTTTATACTGTAAGCTGCTTTGAGCCCCAATTTTGGGGGAAAGGCAGGATACTACTACTACTACTACTACTACTACTAAAAATAATAATAATAAATCGTATAAATTGTGGTCTGTCTATTTTGCAAAATAAATTGTTGAGGGTTTGTGTTCAAATACCTCAACCACGCCATACACTGGCTCCCAGTCTTGATTTGAAGTCCTGTAGGTGAGTGTTTGGGGTCCAGAGGCCAGGTTTTCCCTAAGAGCTTTCCCATGAGCCTCTGGACCCCAAACACTTGCAAACCCTCAACAATTTATTTTGCAAAATAGACAGACCACACTATAAATTGCTGGCATGTAAAAAAGGGAGAAGAGAGCCAGCATGGTGTAGTGGTCTGATAGTGGACTAGGACTCTGGAGGCCAGGGTCTGAATCCCTGCTTGGCCATGGAAACCCACTGGGTGACCTTGGGTAAGTCACATTGGTCCTGTACAGAGGGACCCTTTGCGGTGTCATGGCGACGTGCTAGGGTTCCCTCAGGGCGGCGCGTGCACATGCCCCGCAACCCTAGCACATTGCCATGATGTCATAGCTGTTTGACACCATCCAGACAGTGCACACAACTATAATGTCACTGCTGCGCAGTGTCCAGATGAAGCCGCGCAGCAGCAACGTGCTCGCGCCACCACCAGCTGTTTACAGCGGTGCAAAAAGGAGCCGCTTTTCAGTGCTCCTTTTTTCCGCGCAACCGTGCCACGCAATTTGGTTGCTGCAGCGCGGCTACATGAAAAATAGAGGCAGCCAGGAGCTGCCTCTTTCTGGCAGTCTGTACCCCGCCAATCTCTGCCTCAGAGGAAGTCAAAGTCTCCTTCTGAACAATTTTTTCCAAAAAAACCCCAAGAACCCCATGATCTTGCCTTGGGGTTGCTGTAGGTCAGAAATGACTTGAAGACACACAGCAATGACAACAAAAAGGAGAGGATGGGCCAAATAATACATTGATAATATATGACAAATCCTTTTTCTATATTGTGTACAGAATACAGTATTGTTTTTCTTATATGTGATAAATATTGTTTTTTAGGAGGTTGTTGTTTTGTTCTTTTGTTGTAGTTTTTTTGAAAACTAATTTTGTCTTATCCTTATCTACAGCATGGAGAGCATTATCGAATAGAAGTATATGAAGGGAGACATTTTAGTGGCTGCAGTGAGGAGTTCACCGAAGACTGCTCTTACTTGAGTAGGCAAGGCTGGCCCAAGAACTGGATCAATGCCATCAAAGTCTATGGGGACGGAGCGTAAGTAGCATAACGGACATTCAGGTAATATGGCTGCCCTTCCTCCTTGATCCTGTGTAGCAGACAAACCGTATGCTGGTGGGTTAACATAAAGGCAAAGCCAATTGACTGAACAGCTCTCCTCTAGTTGGAACTAACAATAGGATTTTAGCTCCACATTAAACAGCTTTACTTGTGGAATTCCACTAATGTAACCATGAACTTAATACATCCATTGCACAAGGTTCAAAACAGTACAAACTGCCGTTGTAAAGGAAATTTACACATGTGCATGGTGCTAATAAATTCAAACCAAGGAGTATCCATTATAGTAATGAAACTAAAGATGGTGTAAAATATGTGACCAAGTAGTCTTCCCGTTACATTTGAAACATCTCTTTTTAATTACTTCTTTATTATTAAGTACATTTGTTTCCTGTAAATTGGAAATAACAATTTAAAATATATATGGATGCATGTAATTGGTTTGTTTCCTCAATAACTAAGGTGTAATGACATCTTGAGAGCCAATGTGGTGTAGTGGTTTGAGCAATGGACCACAACTCTGGAGACCAGGGTTTGATTCCCTGCAGGAAACCCACTGAGTAGCATTGGGCAAGTCACATGCTCTCAGCCTCAGGGAAAGGCAATGGCAAACCTCCTCCAAACAAATCTTGGCAAGAAAACCTCATGATAGGTTTGCTTTAGGGTCATCATAAGTTGGAAACGACTGGAAGGTGCACAACAACAATAAATTACATAACAGTGTGATTGTACTAACAAGGTTAATTTAATTGCTTTTGTGTTATAGCTGTAACTCTTTTGTGCTTGTGGTAGCTTCAGGGCTCTATGAGAACCAGAATGGTGTAGTGGTTTGAGTGTTGGACTGGGACCCCAGGAGACCAGGGTATGACTCCTCACTTGGCCATGGAAACTCACTGGGTAACCTTGGCTGAGTCACACACTCTCAGCCTCAGAGAAAGGCAAAGGCAAACTCCCTCTGAGGAAGAGAAGGTGCTAAAATAAATATTTGGTCTCAGTCCAGCTGACTTTGGAGCCAGACAAAACATGATAACTTTTAAGAATTGAGACTAGAGGTGGGAACCAGAGTTTCAGACAGCAATTTGTGTCGGTTCTTCTTAGGCTGTCTTTGAAATGCCAAGAAACCTCATTGATAATCAGCATGCCTCAGTCCTGCAGGTAATATTTTAAAATCATCTAGGTGCTTAATAAATGAATAATATGCAGTTATTCCTTTATTGTAGCTCATCTTGTAGTTTCACTCAGCTTGATTTCACTCTTTTTCACAGGTGTTTTCCTTTTTAGCTGGATTTATTTCATAAATAATTATATTCATTTGAAGTTCTTTTCTTCTCTCTCCCTTCTCTTTTCTTGGCATACTTTCAAAGCTGTCCAGGTTTGTAGCTGGGGTGGGAGAGAGATGGAGGCATTGGCTGGTCAGATATGACTTCTGCCCTTCCATATGAAATCTTCCTTCATTTCTCAGATTTCTAGTATTGCAGAGACTGAAACACTGGAAATTATTCACATCCAAAACTCTTACATTAGTAATTAGAATCTTCACATTCCCTCGGTCACTTTTCCTACTCCTTTTCTTTGGATACCTAGACTATATTTCTAAATGCTCAAGTGAAGTTTAAAGTTACTGAAGTGTTAGAGATTTGGAGAATGCATTGGAGGGGAGCAGGATTCTTTTGGGGGAGCAAAATCTTCATTATACCTCTCTCCATTGCTTCACCCCTGAAGCTGTCTGTTTTGAAAAAGACCCAAATCCACATCTTTGCTTCCTCTAAAGTCCCCAAAACCCTTGCATTTCCCTAGGGTTAAAAGACATACACAAGGGAGGCAAGGTCTGTGAGGGGAAAGAAGGTTGCAGGGCAGCTGTTGCCATTATAGACTGCTATTAGCGTTAGTCTAATTACCCTTTCTTTTTCTCTTTTTAACATCAACAGCTAAATTACTTAATTTCAATTACCAACCAGTGCTAAGACCTAACAATTACCGGACACTGAGTATGCTCTTTAGTGCTTGAAACAGGCCACATAAGTAAGGTTCATGGTTGACATAGAAATTTAAATTTGTGAACATATTTTGGTTATTTTGTATCAAAGTGATAAAAGAAGTAGACAGAGGATTCTATAAAAAATAGTAAAGGTTTCAGATAGAATCGATTTGGTATAATGGCGGCAGGTATCAGATCCAGAACGCAGACACAGCCACAGGCTCCAACACAAACTAGAATCTTCTCCAACTCTAGGAGGGGTTCATTGGAGACATCTGATAAGCCAGATATAGCTATGACAATATTGAAAGAGTTAAGAGATTTTAAAGTGCAGATTAGACAGGAACTTAAAGATACAAGAGAGGAGATAAGACTGGACGTACACAAGGAAATTGGGGAACTGTCGAAAAAGATAGATGGGATGTCTAAGGATGTTGTGGAACTAAGAACAGAAGTAGAAGAAGTTGTAGTTAGAACTAAAGAATTGGATAGGAAAACGGAACGGTTAGCTAAAGACAGGGAAACAGATAAACAAAACATTTTGATCCAGGAAATTAGGTACAGTGGTGCCTCGGGTTACGAAATTAATTCGTTCCGCGGCCGCTTTCGTAACCCGAAAAGCCTTCGTAAGCCGAATTGCCATAGGCGCTAATGGGGAAAAGCCGCGATTCCGTGCGAAAAAGCCGAAAAAAGCACCAAAAGTTTTTTCGTAACCCGAAAAAACATTCGTAACCCGGAACAATGATTCCCTATGGGATTTTTTCGTATCCCGAAAATTTCGTAACCTGGGTATTTCGTATCCCGAGGTACCACTGTATAGGGACAGAAGTGTGAAAATTAGAGGACTCCCTGAAAAGGAAAACGAAAATCTTATTATACAATTACTCCCGGAGTTAGCTAGCTATTTGGATATACCGGACGAGACCTTAGATTTACAGTTTGAAAAAGCATTCAGGATTAATTCGACTTTTGCCAAAGAGAGGAACCTGCCTAGAGATATTGTCTTATGCTTTACGAATTCTAGAATACGAGAAAAACTATGCCAGTTAAATTATGAAGAAAGACTAGTTATAGATGGTAAAGAGCTTGAAGTATTTAGAGACTTACCAGCTAACATTCTGAAGAAAAGGCAGGAATACAGATTTTTAACCCAGTTACTGCAAAAATTAAACATTAGGTACAGGTGGGAGAGAATAGAAGGCATCTCACTAACTTACGGTCAAAAAAGATACAGAATCAATTCAATAGAAAAAGCAAAAGACATATACAAGAAACTGATAGCGAGGAAAAAGAAAGAGGAAGAGAAGGAAGATAAAGAAAAAGAAAAGAAGAAAGATGATAAAAGTAGTGCCGAATTAGTCTTTGAGGAAACAAGCTATACCCAGGGAATCAAGGGGGACAAAGATTTAGATGTGCAGGAAGTCTCGTTAATAGACTTAGACCCTGCGGTGCAGGATATTAGCAGAGACTCAAACTCTGACGAATTGTATTGATTAACTTAGATTGTTGGTTTATAGAAAACCTCATAATTATGACATTAAAAATTTGTTCTTTTAATGTGAGAGGGTTAAATAAAAGTCACAGAAGGAAAGAGACCTTTCATTATTTAGAAAAAAACAACTATGACATAATCTGTTTACAAGAAACAAAGATTAGAAACAATGAGATAAAATGTTTGAGAAACCCCAAATTAGGATGTTTGTATTTTTCATCTGATGAAAACAAGTGAAGAAGAGGGGTCGCTATTTATATAAGCAGAAAATTTGAGTCAAATTTAATCGTTAAGGATAAAGAAGGAAGATTTGTAGTAGTTGAAGTCGTGGTGGGCAACGTAAAAATCAAAATTGCATGTATCTATGGACCACTTGAAAGAAAGGACATATTTTTTCTCAATCTAAATAAGGAACTGTGTGAATGTAGTACTGACAACCTAATCTTAGCAGGAGACTTTAATGGGGTTTTGAAACCCAAAAGGGACAGGGAATCTAATAAGAAAATTCAAAATAATCAAGGAAAACTCCCTAACACGTTTTTTGAGCTGTTAGAGGAGCATGAATTAACGGACGTATGGACACATCTTAATAAGGGGAAAAAAGGATACACGTTTTATTCTGGGACACATAACTCGTTTTCCCGTTTGGATATGTTCTTCACAACAAAAAAATTGACAACAAAACTCAAAAGGATGGAAATAGCGCCTAGATTATTATCTGATCATAATTTAATAGAACTAACAATAGATCTGGGTTTTAGAAAAATGATAGGAACATGGAAATTAAATGAGAACTTGATTAAAGACTCCAAATTTGTGGAAACTATGAAAGAGGAAATGAAACAATTTTTTAAGGAAAATAATACAAATGGAATGAAAAGTAAGGTGGTATGGGACACCTTCAAATCAGTGATAAGAGGGATGTTAATTAAAAGGGGTTCAGAAATTAAAAGACAGAAGGACGTAAAACTAAAAAAAGATTTGCAAGAATTAAAGATAATAGAGGAGAAAATGAGAATACATAAAAACAGTAATAATTTGAAAAATCAATATGTAATTCTAAAAAACAGAATACGACTGGCAAACACGGAAGAGATCGCAGCTAAGTTAATGAGAATCAAACAACAACACTTTGAAGGAGCTAATAAATCGGGACGATGGCTAGCGTACAAATTAAAAAAAGAAACTGAAAAACGGATGATTAGTGAAATTAAGACAGGCCAAAAAACACTAACCCAACAGGAAGAGATAATAAGAGCATTTGAAGAATACTTCACAAATGTATTTAAAGAAGATAAGGACACCAAGGAGGAGGATTATGATAAAAAATTAAGTAACTTTCTTAATAGAAAAAACATAATACAACTGACAAAACAACAAATTGAGGAATTAGAAAAACCTATACAGGAGGAGGAAATAGTGAAAGGAATAAAAGCCTTGAAAGAGGGGAAAGCACCCGGGCCAGACGGCTACACGGCCTTGTTTTATAAAACATTTGTAAAAGAGATTGCCAGGGAACTAGAGAAAGTATTCAACAACATAACAGATGAGGGTGTGCCTGACACATGGAACTTGGCAAATGTGACTTTAATTCCTAAGGAGGGTAAAGATAGCACTGAGCTCGCTAGCTATAGACCCATTGCACTCTTAAATATAGACTCAAAAATTTATACAGGAATCTTGGCAAACAGATTGAAAAGCGTATTGAAAGATATCATACATACAGACCAAAATGGATTCTTGCCAGGAAGGCATGTAAGATCTAATATACGCACCATCCTGAATATAATAGAGCACTATACAATACATAATGACAAAAAAATGGCATTAATGCTGGTAGACACTGAGAAGGCGTTCGATAATCTAAGATGGAAATTTATGTTTGAGGTTATGAAAAGAATGGGGTTTGGATGCAGATGGTTATCAAATATTGCCCAACTATATACTGATCAAAAGATTCAAGTTTTAGTAAATGGACAAAAGACAAATTGCATTAAGGTAGAGAAGGGTACAAAACAAGGATGCCCCCTTTCACCACTACTCTTTATTATGGCACTAGAAGTCTTGAACAACTCTATAAGAGCGAACAATACAATTACGGGTGCAAAGGTAAAAGGTGTTGAATACAAGCTTCGGGCATATGCTGATGATATGCTATTAATACTAGAAGATCCAATCAAATGTATTGACCATGTTTTAGGAGAAATGAAAGAATTTGGGTTTTTTTCAGGATTCAAGATAAACAAAAACAAGAGTATATTGATTACTAAGAACATGAGAACGGAAGATGAAGAAAAATTGACAATAAAATCAGGAATTGAAGTTAAAAAAAAAGGCAAAGTACTTGGGTATATGGTTGTCGAATAAAAATATAGAGTTATTTGAAAACAATTATAAAGTGGTATGGAGACAGATCTCAAGGGACATGCAGAGATGGAATAAATTGGACCTGTCGCTGTTAGGAAGAATAAATACCATCAAAATGAATGTGCTCCCCAGGATAATGTATCTCTTCTTAAATCTGCCTATAATTAACAATGATAAGATAATTCTGACATGGGAAAAGGAGATTAGCAAATTTTTGTGGAAAGGCGGAAGGGCAAGGATAAAAGCTCAGATACTACGGAAAAGGAAGGAAGAGGGGGGCTCTGCTCTCCCAAACATGAAATTGTATTTTTGGGCAGCAGGGTTACTTTGGTTGCAGGACTGGGTGAGGTTAGAAAATAATAATTTGTTAAATATTGAGTCATCAAATCTGAGATATGGTTGGCATGGGTACCTATGGTACCGTAAAGACTTAATTAATAAGGACTTTGTTAATCACGTTATCAGGAAGCCCCTTCTAAGAACAGTGGTACCTCGGGATACGAAATGATCGGGTTACGAAATTTCCGGGATACGAAAAAGTTGGATTGGCAAAAACTGTTTCGGGTTACGAAATATTTTTCGGGTTACGAAATTCATTTCGGCGCGAAATTCAAATGCTGCAAAGTGCAGCTATAGGCTTTCCAGTGCTAACGGAAAGCCTTTTCGGGTTACGAAATTTTCGGGTTACGAAAGGAATGGCGGAACGAATTAATTTCGTAACCCGAGGCACCACTGAATTTGGAAAACAATAAGGTCTATGTTTTATTTCAAGATACCATACTGGGTTTCAACACAGGAGGCGTTATTCGGCAGATGGGAAAAAGCACAAAGCTGGATAAGATATAAGGACTTAATCAAGAGAACAATAAGAGGGGAAATAGAAATCAAATCCAGGCAAGAATTAGAATGCAGAGGAATCAAGGTCCAATGGTTTATGTATTATCAAATCAAATCTAAATTTAAAGAGGATCTAATAAAGGAAGGACTAGAATTACAACCAACTGAGCTGGATAAAATCTTCTGGGACACGGATAAGGGGAAGATTTCGAAATTTTATAAACTTCTAGCAACAAGGGAGCTTGAATCTGAAATAATAACATCCAATATGATAAGGTGGGCACAGGATGTGGGGCATCCGATTACGTTAGAAAGCTGGAAAAATTCTTGGAAAAAAACAGCTAAATTTACGGTTGCCCAGGACCTTAAAGAAAATATCTTAAAAGTTGCAAATAGATGGTACCTGACACCATCAAAGCTATCCAAGATGTTTAACAGCAGTAAAAGGTCATAGAAATTAAAGCTATGGACAAATTAACTGCTATACTAAAAAATGAGGTATACAAAAATGATTCATGGAAACCTTTTGAAGACTATGTCTACAAAAGATGGAATAAAAAAATGTAATAAGATTGCTGTATGAAGATAACAAGAAGACAGGGATCATAGATAATAATTTGTTAAAATAGGGCATTTTGAATTTGAAATTATGTTAACGTAAAGGCTGCGAATGTATGAACATATTAATATTTGAAAACAAAGAGTCATACCATAGCAAATTGTAACAGAGAACAGCATGATAAATACATACTGTAAGACTGAGCAAGGTTGTATTATATCTACTGATCATATGTCTCTACCTCTGATTGGCTTTGTATAATGAAGATGATACTGTACTATTTATTCGATATATATACTCGGAATATTTTGGAATTGGAAATATTTTGAAATATTAAATAAAGCTAAAAATAAAATTAAAAAAAAGACATACACAAACGTTTGAAGAAAAGAACTTCAAATGAATATACAGCTAATAAATAGATTGCAGCATTGTTCTCTAGTTCAAGAAATCTACGGATATTTTTGCTAATCTAAAGCAAAAGTCAGCATGTGGTATGACAGGATCCATTTAATGAGGGGTTTTTTTATGGTGAGCATGATTAATACAGATGATATCCTTCTTGCAATAGTGCAATTATTATTATTATTATTATTATTATTATTATTATTATTATTATTATTATTATTATTATTATTATTCCTTTGTGATCCTTTGCCAGCAGCCTCTCTCCTATCCTGTCTCCCACCCATCTTTGAAACTTTTCCCCTAAAAAAAGGAAAAAAAACTAAGAAGCAAGACTGCAGTGTCATCATCTCTCTGACCAGAAATGAAGTTTCTTTTGGAGAGAGGAACATGTCTCCCTTTCTGTGCGTAGAAAATCATCGCTGGCGTCTCAGCCTCTTTCAAGGAATGTGATTATGTCCCTGCCTAATTTGTTGTTATTTTCTGGTTTCTTTTGTACCATGCACTCTTCTTGGACAAAGAAATACACACCAGAAGGCATGTGCCGGATGTGCGCCTGAGAGAGGCAGAGGGGAGGGGGAAGCCAGAGCAGCATCGGAGCCAGGGAGTGCTTGGCTTGTGCAAGGCACAGCTGGAGTTCTGGTTTACACATCACACTTTCCTGCCAAGAGAGCATCTCTAAGGAGGGTAAAATAGCAAAACTTGTAGGCACACTGGCGGAAAGGTCAAACATGCCTGCCGAATGCCTCGCTGGGACAGAAAGGAAGGCTTTCTCTTGAAGAAAGTACTGTAGACTTAAGTCTACAAATGCTTATGCCTACCAACTTCTTTCTCTCAGCCTCAAAGGTACTACAAGAGCCCTTTGCATACTTTCTTCTGAAATGTGGACTGAGGCCCTACAATATCATGGACTCACAAGGTCCTCCTTGCACATTACACTTTAACTGTCCTGGTTCCATCCTATAGAATCCTTCGATTTGCAGTTTAGGGAAGAGTATTTAGCATCCCAGGATTCCATGGTACGAAGCCGTGATTGTTAAAGTGGAATCACAGTACTGTAATTGTGCAATGTGAAGTAGTCAAACCCTTAAAATACTCCTGAGAGGTAGGCACCCAACTTAAGACAATGGAGAATCCACTGCCTGTAATGTGGCTTTCATGAAAAAATACTTTTTGTGGGGTATAGACAACCACCCATTTCTGTTCTATGGGAAAAACAGGTGCTGTATTAGCAAAATAAGTCTCCATATGTTATTGGAGTACGGCTCCCAGCATTCCTCACTGGCTAGAATCAGTGGGAGTTGTAGCCCTACAACATTTGATGACCCATACCTTCCTCATCCCTGTTGTAGAAGGTCCCATGTTCACTGCAGATGGGTGCATGTCTACATTGTGTATTATTGCACACTGTGCATTGTTCTTGCAAATGCTCGTGCACAGTTGCTTCTGCAACATCACAACTCACTGATCAGGTGGTTGTACAATGGTCATGCAACTCTGTGAACAAAAATTTATGCACTATCTTAGTTGAGGATCTTGGCCATTGAGTCCTTTGAGCTGAAAAGACCCTCTTCTGGAATAAAAGGCAGGATATCATGATGATAATTGATGATGAATGTAGATATGGAGAGATATGTAAGGCAAAATGACTGTGAGATGCAAAAAGAACAAGAGCTTACAATGAGCCTTCACAGTGGCAGCAGTTGATGATGACACAGTCATCTTAAGCTTTGGTCACATCAATAAACATCTTTAATAATGAAACAACAAATCACTGCCTCCTATCTAGCTTAAATGAACAGAACTTGTTAAGGTCTAAATCAGTAGTTTGTAGACAAGTAGATGTGAGTTGCAGAATGCTTGTTGCGACAAGCAAAATGATGGAGGGAAAAAGGTCTAGAAGATATAGCAAGGACTGTTTCCCATCTATTTAGAGCAATTTTGGGCAACTGTGGTGAAGCTATGGGTCAATTTTCCAACCCTGAAGCTCTCAGAGAACTACACGGACTGCCAAAAATGCCAAAAAACAAGAACAGAAGTCCACTTCAGGTTTTCAAAAATGTTTGATATAAACAGTGCCAGGGTTGTTGCTTCTGGAGGCTTCAAGGCAAGGTAGTTCATCCCTTTGCTGAAAGAAGGCTGTTTGGGGAAACTAGTGGGATCAAAGGATATAAAACAGCCCAGGGGTCATATGTAGTCTAAACACCATACTTTCCCCACGCCTCAATCATTGCTCCAGAGGAGGCGTGGGGAGGAGGCGTATTGAAGTCACCGACGTTTGGTTAGCAGTAGCAAGTAAATTTCTGTACCATTTACCGAAGTACTAAGTGGTTTACAAAGTGTAAGCTAATTGCCCCCAACAAGCTGGATACTCATTTTAACAGCCTACAGAAGGATGCCAGGCTGATTAAAATGATATTGTAGCCATCTGTGAATATTGCTTGAAGTATTCTGACAATATAAGCCATTTTATTTCCATTCCATTCCATTATTTCTAATATCTACTTGTCTTCAAACTGCTGATTTTATTTCCATTTCAGGTGGGTGTTGTATGAGGAACCTAACTATCGGGGCCAGATGTATATGGTTGAGATGGGTGACTACAGTAGCTGTCATGAGTGGCAAGCTCCCAACGCAAACATCCAGTCTATCAGAAGAGTCATCAACTATTTTTAATCAAGATGAAAACTTTAATCATGAACCTTCAAAGCTCATCTCTGAAATAAAGATGATAAAAGTTTGGATAGTTTGTTTGTCCATTTTCTTACTAAGTAGACTAGTGACAGACCAAGCCAGCGGCTGATGGGAAAGTGGCATGTGCAAGAACCACTTTTGGTTGCTGTGTTGATAAGTTGACTTCATTTGTGTGGGGAGAAAAGGCTCATACTTGATATAACAATATACTTATGAAGAGCAAACAACATGCCTACAACTGCCTTATTTGAACTCTAGTGATTTGAGGATTTGGGTATAGATCCTGCATCAGAGGCTATGATGTATAACTTCACAACAACACAGCTACGTTGCTGACATTTGTGGGTTTTTCGGGCTATGTGGCTGGCATCTTCAGAGAATGCTTGCCTGGAAAGGAGATGGGTGTGTGTGTGTATACTTGTGAACCTGGGAAGGCAGAAGTGATTTGCATATGTATTGTTCAGATGCTGGCGAAACATCAGGAAGAAACTCTTCTAGAACATGGCCACATAGCCTGAAAACCCCACAAAAACTATCTGCTAAGGTTCTCCAGAGGTTCTCTAGCAGATGATGCCATCAGTGCGTATCTGGCTACAGGAACATGGCCATATGGTTTTATGATGCAGCCTTATCTTCTCCAGCAACAAAATGGCTGCCGGGGAGGGGGGGGGAACGACACTATTGCAGTGGAACAGTGAGTCCTAGGGGGGCTTGGATGTCCTAGGGGGACTTGGGAGGAGATGAATACCAGCCTCCAAAACAACCCAAAAAGTACACAGATATGTGTAAGATGGATGTATGCTTATTTTTTTAATAATGTTTATTAGATTTAAAAACAGGATGTATGCTTATTTATGTCACTATGGAAAAGGATTCAGGATATGGGCTGATCCTACTTTAAACATTCCATGTCCTCTCCCCACTATGGCAGCTTTCAAGTCCTAGGAGAGATGCTCCTGCTCCTGCTTCTTGTCAGTGAGGAGAAGACAGAGAGGAGAGGCAATTCCAACAATGAAACCAGAACAGCCATAACTTCATTGTCTGAACTGCTTCCCCACTCTGTCCCCTCTGCACTGGCAAGTAGCAAATGTGGCCCCTTCCAGAACATGAAAGCTGCTATGGAGGGGGGTTTTGAATGGTGCGCAAAGGGCTACAAAATGATCAAAACAGATGTGTTGTTAACTGCCCTTGAGCCGACCTTGGCTGTGGATGAGACATCTCCAAGACTCCCTCTCTTCCACTGCTCTGATTTATGTTTTGCCTGTGACCATCCTAATTTATAGTAGCCATCTGGTGTGCGGTCTTCCTCTCTTTCTTCTTCCTCAACCTTTCCCAGCATTATTGTCTTTTCTAATGACTCTTTCCTTCTCATGATGTGGCCAAAGTACAACAACCTTGATTTGGTCATCTTGGCTTCTAGGAGTATTTCAGGCTTGAACTGTTCAAGGACCCCTTTGTTCATCTTTTTTGCTCTCCATGGTATCCTCAGCACTCTTCTCCAGCACCACATCTAAAATGAGTTGATTTTCTTTCTGTCTGCCTTCTTCATTGTCTAGCTCTCACATGCTTATATAGTGATGAGGAATACAATGGCTTGGATAATTCTGATTTTAGTGTTCAGTTGTATATCTTTTCTCTTTAGGATCTTCTCTAGCTCTTTCATGGCTACCCATCCTATTCCTAGTCTTCTTCTTATCTCTTGATTGCAGTCACTATTTTGAACGATATTAGATCCAAGGTATGAGAAATCTTTATTTCAATTTTCCCATTGTCTAATTTTGCTGCTGCCTTGAGTCCCTATCTTGGGAGAAAGGCGGGTAATAATAATAGTAATAATTTGAATTTATGTAACTCCTTCATGGTCATTATTGTTGTCTTCTTTATGTTTAGCTACAAGTCTGCCTTTGCATTTTCTTTCTTGACCTTCCTTAGCAATTGGTCCAAGTCTGTGATGTTTTCTGCTGTAGTATTATAGTATAGTAGTATTGTAGTAGTAGTAATATAATATGCAGATATAGACATGTATAAACCACATTTATGCACACATTTGTCATTAACACATGGATGGGCTGGATCAGAAGATCTGTGGGCTGTTTGTCCCCCTGTGCCCCCCCACTTGGCCTACCAGAAGTGATGCAATGTTACTTCCACTGCCATTTTGTCCAATTGTGGGAGCTGTTTTAGAACGGGTTTGAGGGGATATTGGGGTGAGGGATACACTACCTCATTTGGAAGTGGTTTGGGGTGCTTTTGGCAGGGTTTTGTGTGAAAACCCATGTGAAAAATTAGGCAAGAAGGAGACTGGAGTCCTTGGGAGGCTTTATGGGGGGCTTAGGGCATTAGGGGGTCACAGTTAGGGATCCCGCAAGCTGCATTTTGGAATCAGAATTCTGGTCACTGTGTCAGTACTAGGATACCCTGGAAAGAAAAACATTATTTGCGGTGTGGATTCCTCAGAATTCTTGTCTTGTTTGTGTTGGGCATGTTGCATGATTGCTGTTATTTCTGCCTAATATTAATGATGCTGCAGAATCAACAGAGCCAGACCTAGAGGACTTAGGGCCCTCCATTGACATGGTACAGCTGGTCTCCTTCCCAATGATTCTCCCCTTGTGGCTCTGGGCTGTGGGAGGCCTTGGTGAATTAAATTGCCTTTGAAGCCCTGCCAGAACAGTCCTGCTTCTTCATCTAGAAAGGGAGATTTTCTTTTTGGAGAAATGACGAGGCAAAATGTGTTGCAGAAAGGGGAAGGGGAGAAGAGGGAAATGACTCACACAACCCTCTTGAGTGGGATGCACAGCAGACACGATTCAGGCACAAGCGTCCTGTACATCTCACGCTCGCTCTCGCTCTCTCATACTAAAATAACTTTTTGCTGCCAAGCAGCATTCCCTATGAGTCCTCCCAGGGGTGGCGTTGCTCTTGTTCTGAGGCATGCTAATCTGCCGTCTTGCTCAATGTGCCATTAAATATTACCGCTTGTTGGAACTGTACATTCTGGCTCCACCATGACCTCTTCCCTCACTAATTTGTCAGCAAATCACAGTTTGGGTTTCTGCAGAAATGGATTCAACAGAACAGTGACCAAGAGAAGGAGGAGGCGTTGATCCAAAAGCAATGAAAATGGGAGGGAAAGTGATTTAAAACAGGAACGGGTCATTCCATGCTGACTCTTTCTCCCTGGGTATGAACATGTCTGTGGCTGCATTCCAACATCCCCGTCAATATCCATAACCAGAGATATACTATGACAGTACTATGCAGCCACCATCCAGAATAGCAACATTGCTTAACAGATATCCAGGATATCACAACATCACAATGTTGTTGTGAAAGGCACAACATGCAACCACAATGTGCGATGTGCAACTGCAATGCACAACATTATTGCATGTGCAGCTCCGCTTTTGCCATTGGCAGCAGATTGTTGCACTATGATTAATAATTCACCCTGCAGACTTACGCATGCATATGTCACTAACATGACGCCAACTCTATGTGTGTGTTTTTGAAATCATAACTACGCTCCAAATAAAATTGGGCTGTTTTATACAGTAGAAAGCATCCACATTCCGAGACAGATCTCTTTCTTCCAGTGTGGCTCACCATAGCTTGACTCTCTCACAGGTAAACTCACTATTCTTCATAGTGCCTTTCACACCATATAGTTATAGTGATTCATTTCCACTTTCACTGCTGTGGCTCCATCCTATGGAATCCTAGGATTTGTAGTTTCATGAGATACTTAAAATTCTCAACCAGGGGGCTCTAGTGTTTCATTGAATGGCAAAACCACTGGAGAAGCCCACAGGCCCTATGGAGAAATGAATGTCATAGGCTTCTTGCAACTTTCTCTCTGCTGGCATGGGAAAGTAGGGACAATCTGCCACCTAGTGACTGAAAATGGTTCTACAAGCTACAGAGAAATTAATTAAGTAAAATTAATTGAACCACAAAAGAAAACAACCCCAATGTGTAGACCCCTAGATTTCCTTTTTACATTCTTGGAGATAATTGTGCATACATACACAGAGAGACACAGACATGGACATATCTTCATTATTCATTTTCTTAACAATGCTATTCTTCATTTAAGAATAATAATAAAAAGCAGAAACACATTAAAATTCCTCTTGTTTCCTATTGGAAAAATACATTTAAATTAATTTAGTCAAAAAGGGGGAGTAGGAGCAACAGAATGTGCTCCTTCTGAGAATAACATACAGTAATGTTAATCGACCTATAATACATTTGTAAGGAATAAATTTTATTCCAATGAGGGATAAAAGGAAGCCACCCAGTGACTTTAATTAATATTGTTCTCTAAAGCCATGCTGTGTTTGGAGATCCTTCTTCCATCATTCTTTCTGCCCTGTATAACTGGCTAAAATATATCTGAATGCCTTTCTGGAATTATTATGCTTGCCACCTAAGGGATTTAACATTTTTTAAAAGGAAAAATTGACCAGTGCCGTATTTGACTTCATCCTCACATATTCTAATTTCAGAAGGGGGAAAGCAAAACCTGAACTCCTTTAGAAACCCATTGTAACCTAGTCCGGCCCTGCTTATTCTGTAACACTGAACTGTTTGTACACGTGACTAGAGTTTCCAGCATGGCAATTTCTCCAAAATGTAAGTAAGCAGAGAACAAAAAGTGCTGAGACTTGCACAGCTGGGAACGTGGTTATCTTGGCCAGTGAGGGGAAATAATAACAATAGGGTCATGAAAACCTGTAATAATAGCAATCAGAGCAGAACTCAGGGAGCTTTGGTGTTTTATGAAGCCTGTTTTTACCAACTTGAAGTAGAAAATGCTGCTGATCCTTTTCTATTTCTAAAAATGGCATTATCACTTTTTGATGTAGGGAAATGACTCATTAATCAAATACATCTCTACCTACCTATATACCTAGTTATCTACCTACCTACATATAATGCTTACAATGTCGACTGGCACTTGGGAGCTCCAGGTTCAAGTCCCTGTTCCGTCATAGGTGATTTTAACCTCTTTTACAGTCTGATCTTACAGAGTTGTTGTGAAGAAGGCCATTTTCAATTCATTGGGAAATAGGCAGGGTACAATTTAATCAGTAAATAACTAATACATAAACAGATATCTAAAAACATATGCACAATATACACACTCATTGATGGTATACACTTCTCTAAAGCAATGAGAAATCTCAAAGGCAGATACACAAATGTGGGTTTCCTTTGGAAGAGAAGGTACCAGAGACTTAGGTGTTTTGACATACCTGGCTATTTTGTCTGTTTAGAAACTGGCCGAAATTGGCCAGAGCTGGACAAAGTTGTTCTTCAAGGAGTTGTCCAGCAAGATACCAAAAGACATCAAGCATCTGCACTTTTGTTTGAAATTCATTGACTCATAGGTGCTTGAGACGGATGGATCCATACATTTTCAGAGACTGTTTCTTGTAATGTTCAACCACAGAGTTTAGAAAAGTTATTTTTGTGTGTGATGTTTCTCAGTTCCTATGGCTAGTAGCCATACTGGCTGGGAGTTGAATTGGGGATTCTGGAAACTGATGTTCAAAAAATAACTTCTTTGAAAGAGTCAGTGTCATTCCTGTTTAATGTCCGAAGTGGCCATTGATGAGTTAATATCTATGATATCTGTGATTAACATGCTCCCGTCGTCCTTGATTAACTGTTAAGACCTGGGTTATGGGCTCATTCCTACACTTTACACATTATGAGGTGAGAGGGGTTAAATCCACAATTGTCCCACTTGGAAAAATTGAAGAATCACATATTTTGCTCTAAATCAGGACATAGCCTGGAGACGTCCCAGAGGAAATGTGAATAAATCTCCATCTCCCCAACATCCCGCTGTGTAAAATGGTACTTTGGCTTCTTGAACCATGAAAATAACATGCATCTGACTATAAATGGGGTCATTCGCTTTCATGTATATAGTTTTGGGTTTCCCTGAAAACTGCACCGGGGTTGCTGGAGGCAAATCTTCACTTTTGCTGGGAACATACAGTTTCTCTCTCTTATTTTCTCTACTCTGTAAGATACTTTGCATGCGTTCATCCTCCTCCCTCTCCACCTCTGCCAGTTAATAATCATACGACGGAATGGAAAACCTCAGGCTGTACTCTGGCTTAGATCTTTACAGTTTCCAAATGGGAATAAGAGGTGGATCTTCCAAGCATCTAATGCTATTTCTGGGCTCTCAGCCTGAGGTTTTCACAGATAGTTTTGGGGTACTGGTCAAATTGCTCAAACAGAAAAGCAACCATGTCACTATCCACTCTCTCAAACCTCAGCAATGCTGGTCTCCCCCAGACCTGTCAGGCCACAGATACATTGGGCCCTTGGCATCCGCTGGGGTTTGGTTCCAGGAGCCCCATGGATACTAAAATCCATGGATGCACAAGTCCCATTAAATACAATGAAGTACTGAAATGGTGCTCCTTATATAAAATAGCAAAATCAAGGTTTGCTTTTTGGAATTTATATCTTTTTGGAATATTTTCAAGCTGTGAATGGTTGAATCTGTGGATAAAGAATCTCTGGATATGAAAGACTGAGTGTATAAAACAGACCCAAGCACAAGCTAGTGTTGGGCTTGCATCATGTAAATCAGTACTCACCACTGTCATGCAACACCACCTTCTGCTGAATACTACCACCATTCTGTAACCAATTGTGTATTTAGCAGTGTGACTACTTACTGTCCCATTGTGCAAAAGGGAATGCATAGTGGTTGTTTCTGCAATCCCACTGAAGAAAGTGGTACATAGAAGGCACTGACAAGTATTTATGTAGGAATGTGCAACTGTGTGGCTGGAATCCTTCTGGTTAGTCCCAACTAGAACGAATCCCCTGAATCAGTGGTTGAATGTTGAGTCAACACATGTCACCCAAAATGCAAGGATCCTGAGAGGGCACCCACAATTGATATACAAACAGGGGAGTTTTATTAGCTCAAATGACAGCAACTGAGAGGGCTCAGGTAACTAAAGTGGGGATCAAGCCTGTGTAGTATGTATCTCTTAGTAAAAGGGTATCCCTTATATAAAATGGCAAAATCAAGGTTTCATTTTGAGAATATTTTCAAGCCATCGATAGTTGAATCCATGGATAAAAAACTCAATGGATATGAAGGACTATATAACTCATGACATTTCATTCACACAGTGACTATTGGCTGCCTATTGAATACTACGGCAAACAACAACAACCTTTCCTTTAGAACCTCTCCTGAACTAGTGTGGATAAGGTTTGACAATAAAACAGATATTTGAAGCTGTTATGAATGAAGAGGGCTTATTTTGGATACCATTTAGGCTGGATTGTCTTATTACCTGGATGTCGACATGCCTCGGGACATGCTCCTTGAATCATAGAATCATAGAGTTGGAAGAGACTGCTAGGGCCATCCAGTCCAACCCCATTCTGCCATGCAGGAAATCTAAATCAAAGCATCCCTGACAGATGGCCATCCAGCCTCTGTTTAAAGACCTCTAAGGAAGAGACTCTACCATAGAGACCCCAAAATACAGCACAGGGTATGAAGGGTGTACTGACAGTGCTGGCTAGGGCATTCTGGAAGCTGTACCATTAGAATGAACTCCCCCCCCTTCGCCCCAAGTCTTGAGTCTGTAGAAATACAACAATTCCTTTTAAAAAATCTGACTCTGAGTAACAGCCCATCTCAAAAGCAGTCCAGTAAATACTGAGTGTGTGTAGTCTACATGGAATATGGTTGTTTTTTTTAAAAAATGGAAAATTGAGAGTGTGTGTGCGTGTCATACAGAGCCACAGAGTTTTCTGGAGGAGTACACGGCTGCATGACAAGAATCCTAAATAGGAACACTCCTTTCAGGATATAAAGATATAGACAACTCCTGTTTTACTCAAGTTATACACAATAGTATAGTTGCTTGAGTGCTGGAAACCCACTGGGTGGTCTTGTGTGAGTTATACTCTCTTGGGCCCAGAGGAAATTAGTGGCACAAGACCCCTACAATAGAGTTATCTTAGGGTTGCCATCAGTCAGAAGGCACACAACAACAGCAAGATAGACAATGGTATAGTAGTAAACTCTAAAATGTAGACATTCACTGAAAAACTAAGAAAAATTACTTTTTTGGGCTGCAATTCAAAGTCCTGTGGCTAGTGGCAAGGATGGCCGGCAGATTCTGGGAATTAGTGTCTGAAAGAGAAACTTTTATGAACTTCGGCTCATTTTGACATTCCCTTCGCAATCCAGCACCCAAGGACAGTCCAAATGCATGCAGGTGTGCTATCTATCTAATGATTGATCGATCAATCAATCAATCCTCTATGTACCTGCCTGTCTCTCTGTGCCAAAGCACACTGCACAATGTTCCGTTTATTAGGTATAAATTCTGTGTGTGTGTGTGTGTGTGTGTGTGTGTGTAAGTGTTGCATCAGTTTGGAAAAATGTTTTAGCTCCAGTCCCTGTGTTGTTGCTCCACTACACCGCTAGTTATGCTTGTGGTGGGCCCAGTCTACAACAGCAGTACTTCTCCACCTTTGGTCTGCCAGATGTTCTGGATTTCAACTCCCAGTAAATCCAGGTCCAATGGCTGATGGTCAGGAATCCTGGGAGACCAAAACTGCTGGAAGGGACAAACTTTGAGAACTGTTAGTTTAGCACTTGATGATACAGCATTGCCCCACACTGAGGCTTCTGTGGGGTTTAGTGTATATTCCAGTCTTTTCAACAGCTTCCACCAGCCTCCATTTTGCCATGTGTTTATGCTAGCTGGGACAGTGATAGTTGAGGACAAACACATCTGGAGGCAACAGGTTGGGGAAAACTCGTTTTTGATCATCTGTATGGAGGAGGGAAACCCACACTGTCAAGGTTTAAGACTGACTGGAAGGCTCTCCATCTGCTTGGTCAGACAATCACAGTGACTCTTGTTTCCTTTGGAGCAAAACAGTGTGTGGATGCACATTCTCTTTGCCAGAGCAAAACCACTGATTACACTGTGAGTTGGAAGACTGTCTGCAAAACCAGATGAGTAAAGGAAGTTCAAAAAGGGCTACTTCCCCCAGCCATCCATCTTATTCAGACTTTGTCATCTTGGTTATACATGCATGCATGCACAAACACACACACACACACACACACACCACCACCACCACCACCACCACCACCGCACCATATTTAGCAGAGAAACCACCACTTGGCCTCATAGGCTATGCTGGAAAGGAATCTAACAGTGTCAGAGCATGAAGTCTGGAATGAATGGAAACAGATGTTTGTGAATCAGCTAACTGCAACTTTATGCAGGAGAAGGGAATGATTATTTACCATATACACAAAGGATTTTAATTTTTTTTTTCCTTCTTCATCTTTACACACAAAGATTTGCTCTCTTCTGTGGTATGTGTTGTTGTTCTGACAGGTATTTCGGTTGAATGGAAAGGAACAGAAGGGAGAAGCCATTTAAACCATGGAGAAGTGTTAGTTTGGTGTGTGTGTGTGTGTGTGTGTGTGTGTGTGTGTGTGCGCGCACGTGTGCAAAGATATAGCTGTGTTAGTCAGCAGAATCAGTATATAGAGAGATCTTGTACCACCTTTTAGACTAACTGAAAGAAAGAAATGGGCAGCATGAGCTTTTGTAGACTTCAGTCTACTTCCTCGGGTGCATTTAGTGGAGTGGAAACCAGGGACAGATATATAATATATTGGTATGTGAGAATATCAATTCAAATTAAAGAAGATGTCTGTCTGTATCTGGGCAAGCATACGTAAGAAAGAGACATTAGGGCATGTTCTCAGATGGAGCTGTTGTTGTTGTTGTTGTTCTGTGCAGTCAGCCAACATATCCACAGATTTTTTAATCCACAGATTCCAGCATCCACAGCTTGAAAATATTTTTAAAATAGATACATTTTAAAAATACATACAACTGTGATTTTGCTATTTTATATAAAGGACACCATTTTACTATGCCATGATATTAAATGGGACTTGAGCATTCATAGATGTAGGTATCCATGTGGGATTCTGAGACCAAACCCAGCAGATACCAAGGGCTCATTGTATTTTCAGTTGACACTAACTTACGGCAACCAACCATAGGAGTTTATCACACGGGGCAGATCCCATGCAGAAATGGGATTTTAAAATCTGGAAAAAAAAACACAAAAGCAGGTTGATTTTCAAATATGTCATGGTTAATAAGCAATAACACGACATTAACCCAAATGGAAACTTGACAAAGCCTGTTCCTTTGTACTTTCGGGATTTTCTTAATGTAAAAAGGAGTGGATTTTGTCTACGTTTCGTTTGGGTTAATGTCGCATTACTGCTCATTAACCCTTAAGTCATGTGAAAATCAACCCGCTTTTGTGGGGTTTGTCCACTTTCTGTTTGGGTTAACCCCCGATGTCATCTGAAAAACTACCTGCTTTTGTGGTTTTTTTCTAGTTTAAATTCAGTTTCTGCATGGGATCAGTCCCATATGATAAACTCCATTGTGTTTTCTTGCCATGGTTTATTCAGAGGGGGTTTACCATTTTCTTAGGAGGTAGAATGTGACTTGTCCAAGTTCACCTAATGGGTCTCCACAGTTGAGCAGGGATTTGAACCCTGGTCTCCAGCAATCCCATTCCAATACTCAAAGCATGGTGGCTGCTCAGATGAAATGCACCTGGATTTTCCTCCCTCCAGGAGCTCAGAGCAGTTGAATCTCGTGATCTGTGTTTTTCTACTGGTAAACAAAGAGCAGCAGGGGTTCCTCCCAAGGCTTGACAGCTGCCAGATGGCGGAGGGCTTTGCGATGGAGCAGAAGGACAGGCTTAGCCCATTGTACCCCATCCAAACTAGAACTTACATGCATGTAAACTGCATTTACACGTACAAAGTCATTAACAGGGTGCTGGTCACTGAGCAAGCAAACAGGAGACAAAAATGTTATGAACAGGATGGGGTTTGTGCCACAGTATCTGCAGTATACGCAGGATGGGTTTTGTGGACAGAGTAACCACTGAACAGGATGAGTTTTGTGCCATTGTATCTGTTGGCATTGTACAACCAGAATGGACCTTGAAAATCACCATTCTGCTAGTCTACACCTCAATAAATTCCCATAGACATGTTGTTGTACTTCTTTGGTTGTTGTGTAATGAACCAGTTCAATATCTGTTTACATTAAGTGGAGTTCCAAAAGTGTAACCAATTTCACATGGGCCTAAATGCTCTTATTAGTCCTGACAAGAGTGAGTATGTATGTGCCTTCAAATCACCCATGACTAATGGCATCCCCATGAATTTCACTGGAGTTTTTAAAGCAATACTCAGGGGTGATTTGTATCTGAATACAGCCTATGCCACTTAGTATTGGGTTTTTCGGACTATGTGGCCATGTTCTACAAAAATTTCTTCCTGACATTTCGCCAGCATCTGTGGCTGGCATCTTCAGAGAATGCTTTGCCTGGAAGAAATTGGGTGTATATATGCTGTGTGAGCCTGGGAATGCAGGAGTGATTTGCATGTGTATTGTTCTGTGCTGATGGCTGGCCTCAGGCTGGGAGACTAATGCAAAAGAGATTAATGTCTGCTAATTGGTGATCATTATCTGCTGGCAAAGCCCCTGACTCAGAATGGTTTCCCATTTGCATTTGCTGAGTCCTTATTTTGCTATTCCTCAGGACTGGTAGCCAAGTTTTGTTCACTTTAAGGGTTTCTTCTTTCCGGTTGAAATTATCCAGATGTTTGTGGATTTCAATGGCTTCCCTGTACATCCTGACATGATAGTAATTGGCATGGTCCAGAATTTCAGTGTTTTCAAACAGTATTTTATGTCCAGGATGGTTTGTGGCATGTTCTGCTACTGCTGATTTTTCTGGCTGGCCCAGTTTGCAGTGTCTCTCGTGTTCCTTGATTCTTGTTTACACACAGTGTTTGGTGGTCCCTATGTAGACTTGTCCGCAGCTGCATGGTGTGCTGTAAACACCTGCGGCTGTGAGAGGGTCTCTCTGGTCCTTGGCCTCAGACATCAGAAAGGCTGCCAGGCCCAGGAAAACCCAGAGAAGTGAAGACAAGCAGCCGCCAAAAAGCAAGGTATTTTTACCATGCATCAAAGGAGTCACAGACAGAATAGGCAAAGTGATGAGGAAGTATAACCTGCAAATGGTTCACAAACTGATGAAGAAAATCCAGCAACTGCTTCGCTCAGCCAGAGAGACCCTCTCACAGCCGCAGGAGTTTACCGCATACCATTCTGCTGCAGACAAGTCTACATAGGGACCACCAAACGCAGTGTGCAAACAAGAATCAAGGAACATGAGAAACACTGCAAACTGGGCCAGCCAGAAAAGGATTTACCAGTATTGACTCATGGATGAATCAACCTTAGTCGGGGCTAGCCAACAGGATTCCAACCATACAGTTGTACATTCTTGGATGGTGTGTAAGTATTTGTCATTGCCTTCAATGTACCACTATCGTCACTGAGATTGACAAATCAGAAACTATTCAGTCCTCATTGCACTATGGGACAATAAGCAGACACATTGGCATGTACAAATCAATTGCACAATGTAAGTCCAGTGGCCCCTTGGTATCCACTGGGGGCTGGTTCCATAACTGCCCATAGTTACCAAAATCCATGGATGCTCAAATTAAATAATAAAATAAAAACTTTATTTTTAGCCCACCTTTCCTGGGATCAAGGTGGGTTACAACAGCGAAAAACACAATACAATCAATAGACAATAAAATTAAAATACAGGAGTTACAAAAATTCCATTATATGCAATGGGGAAATAAAATGGTATCCTTTATATAAAATGGCAAAATCAAAGTTTGCTATTTGGACGTATTCTTTTTTAAAAAATATGTTTTCAAGTCATAAATACTTGAATTCATGGATATGGAGGGATGATTTGATGTTCTTTTGTTGTCTGTTTTATTGAATCATTTCCTGTATTGCTATGTATTTTATATGTATTATCCTACTAGAGAGGCCCCTTCCCCACCACCACTCCCTTTGTGTCGTGTCTTTTTAGATTGTAAGCCTGAGGGCAGGGAACCGTCCAATTAAAACGATTGTATGTACAGCGCTGTGTAAATTTACAGCGCTTTATAAATAAAGGTTAATAATAATAATAATAATAATTATTATTATTATTATTATTATTATATTCAGTGAAGGGTGGTTTAGTAAAAACATGATATAACTTTCTACACAAGCATGATATAGCCTATATCCTGATAAGCTTTGTTCTAGTCTACATGGAAGAAATATAATTCTTAGCATCTAACAAGTCTTAGGGTGCATCTACACTTTAGAAATAATGCAGTTTGACACCACTTTAACTGCCATGGCTCCATCCTATAGAATCCTGGGATATTTAGTTTTGTAAGTACTAGCACTCTTTGGCAGAGAAAGCTAAAGATCTTGTAAAACTACAAATCCCAGGATTCCATAGGGTGGAGTTACAGCGCTTAAAAGTGGTAACAAACTGCATTATTTTTACAGTGTGGATATACCCCAAAAAACCAAAACAGAGTTGCTTACAACATTGTATTTCTTTTTCTACATGAAAAATAAATCATAATAATTTTCAATAAATAGTCTGCAAACTAGTATTGCAGATTATATCTAGATTAAAATATATAACAGGCACAGGAGGGTTTAAAGTATGAATTAAATTGTTCTCAAGTTTACAGTTCAAAGCAGCTTTTGCTTCAGTTGGTTTTGTTACACAAATGTAAAACTCATTAGTTATTTTGAAAATGCCACCTTCCTTTCCATATGAACAATGATCTTCTGTTAACATAAACAGTATGGAGACAGCCTGACTATGACTTAAACCTTGCATGTGAAAGTATACTCTAACATACGTTTGGCAAAATGAAAAACCTCTTAATGCTTTCAATGTTAATTCAAGAATGTGATTCCATCAATGCAAATGTGAAAATATCTGAGTGCAGCTTTCATTTCTTGGCTCAGATTGCAGGGATGAGGCTTGGGGATTTCAAAGTCAGAGGGTGAGTTTCTGATTTCTGCATTTTCCAGAGTTGACAGGTATGTTAATAAGAGCCATCTGCATGTGCCCAACCTGGGGATTTGTTTAATTTCACTCCTCTTCATGAGCGGAAGGAACAAAGCCAACACAGTTCTCACAGGGAATGAAGTCTGCCTTTTAGAGTCCATTTTGAGTTTGGGAATTTACTTGTCAAAATTCAGAGGTCAAAGAAGATTGGTTTTTAGAGATGAGAATGGTCAACAGCAGGTTTCATTTATTTGTTTCTTTGTTTTGTATAGATATGTAAAACTAAGGGTCCTTTCCCCCATTTTTCTCTGGTATAAGTAAAACTGATGTCAAGCAAGACCCTTGTTTTATGCTGACATCCTCTGGCTTGTTTTCAGTTATCCCTTTGGGAATGTATTGCACAAAATCTGAAAGACTGGGCAACAGGCCAGTTCACTGCCTGGAAGTGAAGGGCTTTCACCAAAATATGGGATGCATTAGTGTGTGCAGGTGTGTATTAACTCAAAGAGACTCTGGCTACTCCCAGCCCTTTCCTATAATGGCCGTTCCAGTAGGAAGTTACATGTTGTTGGAAGTAAATTGTAAATTACTCAAAATCCACAAAACTAGATACCTTTATTGGTACAAAATACATATTGCAGGCATTCGAAGCTCCACTGGCTCCAATTTGCCTTGCATGTGCCCAACCTGAAAATTGCTGGACATATTTTTTATAATGCATCAAGAAAGTTGGACACATTGAAACACTTTTCTGTCAGTGTCAAAGATACAAAAATAGATGTCTCAGAGAAAAGGACCTGTGACTCTGGTAGTGTCTGTGCTCTCACAGCGATGATCAGTGTTCATTGATTATATGTGAAATAGTCCAGGTACAATTTATTTATTTATTTCAAGTAATTATATCCCGCTTTTCTCCCAAAATGGGATTCAAGATCCAAGCAATCTCTCTCTTTCCTTGCGCTGTGACAAGTGACCTCTTTGGCCTCTTCCAGAAAGGACAAAGGTGTTGGGTGGTGGCACTATTAATTGCTGTACATCCCACTTTTTTGGGGGGGAAATCAAATGACATTTTGACAGTCACATAACATTTTGACAGTCATGCAGACATGTCTCCTTTCTACTGCATTTTTGTTAGGTCAACACAGCATTTGGATGAGAAAATAAGAAGTATCAGGAAGCAACATTAAATTATTTATTTCATTTCCTTTCATTTTTATGCCACATTTTTCCCAGAAGGGGAACCCAAGGCGGCTCACAAGATATAATGGAAACTGACACAAATTGTGGATAATCCATAATTGCTCATCATGTGCTTTACCGGAGGAGGAGGATACCTCCATGTATAACATGTATGACAGTGTGGTTTAGTGGTTTGAGTGTTGGGCTATGACTCTGGAGACGAGAGTTCAATTCCCAGCTTTGCCATGAAACCCACTGGGTGACCTAGGGCAAGTCACATGCTCTCAGCCTCAGAGGAAGGCAATAACAAACCTCATCTGAACAAATCTTGCCAAGAAAACCCCATAACAGGTTTGCCTTAGGATCACCATAAGTTGGAAACAATTAAAAGGCACACAACAGCAACAAAATATGTATGGCACCTGTCTTAGATCCAAGTTTCTGAGCACAATCTCCAAAAAAATTGATTTCACAATCTGACGTGATACTGGATCCACCTAACCTAGGATCTGCCAGTTGAGAGTAACTCAGCACTTAGGTACATGCTTGGACGAGAGATTTCAGCTTCGTACAACCAACAGGCCGGAAAGGAAACTGCAGTGACATTGGCCATCTCAGTATGGACACTTCTTAAGAAGAACAGACTTGAGATGGTCAAGTGATAGTATATCCTTCAGCATTTCACAGATGAAAACTGGGTCACATGTGGCCAAGCAACACAAGATGGCAAATGGTATCAATGAGGCAGAAGACACAAGCTATGAGAGGCTGCACAAACACACAGAGCCCTACTGCCGTGCGTCACCTGTACTTTAAAAAGCACAAACAGGTCAGAAAGAACATAGAAAGCTATACGGCTTTCTATTAGCTTTTATTACTAAGGTTTCAATTTGTCTGTCTTTCATTTTTAAAGCAACCTGCTAAATGACCCATTGCAACTGAATGGTCTGTAAGGCAACATGTTGCTCTCTATATTTTATTTAACTGCATTTCCCATTATCTCTCACCATTAGCTATGGTGGCTAGGACCTATGGACTTACAGTCTAACAGCAATTTTAAATCTGCATATTGTTCACCTCCCCTCACTCTATATAATACAGTGAAACAGAAGAACATCTATAACTAAACATACAGTCGACCCCCCACACACACACTTGCGGCTTTGACTTTTGCAGATTTGATTATCCACAGATTTGATTAATATGTTCTCCCTAGGAATCTCTAGGTTCTCCAGCATGGCTCTGCTGGAAGTTGACCAAAGAATTACACTGGATGACCTAGAGATTTCCATAGAAAATACTTATCTAGACATTTGTACATCCTCCAGCAGGATTCTGGTGGATGTGGGCCATAGAGTTGTACTGGAGGACTTACAGATTTCTAGAGAAGTGTTCTTTCAAGTTAAAAAAAGTAGTGCTTTTTGTTTGAGATTTTCCCACTTTCATGGGGGTCCTACACCCCTAGCCATAGAAAATGTGGAGGGCCCACTGTCTTTTGACTGTCACTGGCTACAGCTAGACAACAGGAGAGGGCTGATCTTCTAGGAAAGTTTGCCTGGCAAGACTTTAGATTGTGTTTCATTTGATTAAGAAGGGTCTTGAGACTGACTACTTCGCCTTTGGGCAACGTCGGTTCCACTTGCCAGAAAGAACAAACATACCTTTGTTATTCACTGAAGCTCATAGCAGTTCTAATCATTTTGGATTTGGCCCCATAAAACAGTAGTTTTATCCCCTTTCTTTTTAAAAGTAATGCATTTATTTATTTTGTTGTCAAATTTAAACAGAGGTTTTGTCCAAAACTCTTTTGCTTCTTGAAAACAAAACAATGCAGGATCAAATGCCGGTTTTGTTTTTTTCTCTTGCTTTTATTTCATTCCAACTGAATTGAAGCTTGCGGTAGAAGTCTGGATGCTCACTTGCCAAGTTAAAGAGAAGCTGTGTTAGCCAGGGTAGTGTTTCTTCTACAAAACATATACAAAGGAAGGATTCTTAATAGAGTTGTTATGGCTGTTGAATATGGGGATAACCTTTTCTGTAGTGTTTTGCATGGTACTAACTAAAGTGTGGTGCAGTGGTTGAATTTTGGACTAGGGCTTTGGGAGACCAAGCTTTAAAGCACAGAACAGTGATGGAAACCCAGTGGATAACCTTGAGGAAGTCCCAATCTGTCAGCCAAAGAGGAAAGCAATGACAAGCCTTCTCTGAATAAACCTTGCCAAGAAAACTCTATGAAAGGGTTGCCATATGTTGGATTTGGCATGAAGGCAGATAACACACAACTAATGATGTATACAAAGGGACCTTGCAGCACATTGGGACTAACTGAAAGATAGAAATTGATAGCATGAGCTTTCCTAGACTTGAGCCTACTTCCTCAGATGCATTTAATAATGCAGAATCAGATAGAGATGAAGAAAATTTTGGAAAACTGTCATTTTTAATGGTTTGATGCAACCACTGAACCCAGATTGCCTTCTGTACTCCTGTGTGTACAGCCCTGACAGGGCTGTTTGTGAAGACAAAGGAAAGAGGCGTTTGCCACTTTTAATTTCCTTCCGTATCATCCTCAGACTAGTCACTTGCTCTCAGCCTCAGGAGAAGGCAATGGCAAACCTCCTCTGAACAAATCTTGCCAAGAAAATCCCATGATAGGGTCACCTTAGGGTCTCCATAAGTCAGAAATTACTTGGAAGGCACACAACAACAACAACAACAACGGTTCTGTAGGATGGAGAGTGGTTGCTTAAAACATCATTGAAAACTGTTGATGGATAGTGGATGCTAGCCACAAAACACACTGTTACTCGTTTAGTAAGCATTTGTGAGAAACAGTTTGGAAACTAGTTTGTAGCTAGTGAAGGAAAAAGAAATCTCTCTGTGCATGTATGTTTTCCAGCTAAATAGAAAACAGCTCTGTGGGAGTGAGACAAGTTCAAAGCTGGTTATTGTTTTTGTTTCAGGGAAACCCGATGTGACTTTCAAAAGCTGCACTGTCAGGGTTTTTGCTTACCTCCCCATGTTCAGTTTGTATGCATGCTATGAAGGTTATGTATGGATGTTACAAAACAACCTTTAAGTCTCATGCATTTAATTTTTTTAATTGTTTTATTGTATATTGCCTCAGGGGCATTACTGGGTTGAGATGCAATACATAAATGCTTTAAATCTATCAATCACTCCATCTCTCACAACAAAACTACTATTCTACAGTCATTCCTGGAACCAATTCTGCAATTTGGTGAAGTAATTACAAAACAGTACATTTTACCCATGGCTGTAATGGTAATATTAACTCCTTTAAGCCCATGAACAGAGCTGCAAATACATAGCCATGTTAGTCTGTAGAATCAGTATGGAGAGAGATCTTTTAGCCCCTTTGAGACTAACCAAAAAGAAGAAGTTGACAGCATGAGAATTTGTAGTCTTCAGTCTACTTCCTCAGATGCATTTTGAGAGCTGCAAATAATTACTGTACATGGCTGAATAGATCAGATTGGTGCTAAAGTCTCAAATGTTTGCACTGGACATATTTGACTATGGTATGATAAAACTTGTCTGCCAAACTGACATTATGACACGACTCAACTGTCCAGGCTCACTGCTTGCATATGGGTTGCTGCCTTCCTGACCTCAAATGAGGCACAGCTGGAACCAATTTGGCTGCCATGTCTTCATGGCCCTCCAACTTCCCTGTGGCTCCTGCAAAATAAAGCAGGAAGAATCTGCTGGTAGATTAATAAACAGGTTTTGCCCAGAATAATTGGATTGTACTTCATAGAAAATCAGCAGCCCATGTTCTTTGCTCTAGCTTTGCCCACCCACTTGGTTTGGAATTTTTGGACTGATTCCCACAAAATGCATGTTCAGGAACTGATTCCCGCAATGTGAAATGTTGATTTATATGTGTGAATTTGCCATCACGGAACAAAACACAAATACAGATGCAGACACACACACACAGAGGTTTTGTACAATACCAAATGTCATGCTTAAAAATTGTGAATTCACACAGTCAGCTTCCAGTTGTGTGTACAGTATACAGCCATATTGACAAATTCAATTGTTCAGAAGTCAACCAACTTTTTCTTTCTGCTTATTTAGCAAGCAGCACAGATGAACCTTTTCTCTAATGCCATCCTTGAACTCTTTTCTCAGTCTCCCATGTTTATTAACCTGTCTAGGTGCTTAATGACAGGTCTTAGCTTGTGCTGACACACAAAATGTCACTGTTTCAATATCTTACATCTTCAGATGTGTGTGTGTCTGTGTCTGTGTGTGTGTTGGGCGCCTTCAAGTAGTTATCGACTTATGGCAATCCTATCATGAAGTTTTCTTGGCAAATTTTGTTCAGAGGTTTGCCATTGCCTTCCCCTGAGGCTGAGAGAGTGTGACTTGCCCAAGGTCACCCAGTGGATTTCATGGCCATGCTGGGAATCAAACTCTGGTCTTCAGACTCATAGTCCAACACTCAAACCATTATGACACGCTGGCTCTTTGAAGGGGCTGAGAAAGAGGCCTGTGAAAACCTAGAGAAATGTTGCCAGTCTCTGTCCTCCTTTACTCTACGCTGAGCCTACCAGTCCTATCACTGAGCAATGTGATAATGCTCTGGTGGCGCAATGGTTAAATGCTGATACTGTAGCCATAAGGTTGTGAGTTCAATTCCAGAGCTCCAAGGTTGACACAGCCTTCCATCCTTTTGTAGATCCGTAAAATGAATACCCACCTTGTTGGGGGCAATTGGCTTTCAGATTGTAAACCATTTAGACTGAGAGTGCTGAGTTCACTATTACGCGGCATAGAAATGTAAATGCTATTGCAATGTGAGACAAATGCTCCAGGCATCCACATAGCTGTGGCACTGAAATGCGCTTGCCATTCGTCCCATCATGTGAGTATGTTAGGTGCCTTCAGAGTGGCCCCAGAAATTTCATAGGGTTTTCTTAGGCAATGGATACTCAGAAGTGGTTTGTTGTAAGCTATATGTCTTCTGAAATATAGCCTACAGCACCTGGAATTCTTTGGCAGTCTCCTACCCAAGAAGAAAGCCAGTGTGGTGTAGTAGTTTGAGTGTTGGACTACAACTCTGGAGATCGGGGTTCAGATTCCTGCTCTGTTACTGGGTGAACTTGGGCAAGTCAAAGTAAGTCAGCCTCAGATTAAGGCAAAGGCAAATGTCCTCTGAGCAAATCTTGCCAAGAAAACCCCATGATAGATGTGCCTTAGGGTCACAGAAGTCAGAAATGACTTGAAGGCACACAACAATAACAATTCCTATCCAAACACTAAACAGAGATGATCATGCTTAATCATCCCATCTTCCATTCCCTTATAACAGTTGAGGATTCTCTGGTTTAATAGAGGGCACGATCCTCTATTACTTGACACTGTCCTCTATTCCCAATGTTACCCATTACCCATTTTGAAGTAACATTTAATTGCCAGTCTAGTTTGCTTTTGTGCATGAAACGGGGTGACAGGATGGGAAGCTTATCGTTCGCCTCAGGTAGCAAAGAGTCTTGATCTTTCTGTGAACCATGAGCCTTCCTTCATTGCCAGGAATTATTATTATTAAGCTTTATTTATAGAGCGCTGTAAATTTACACAGCACTGTACATACACTCTTTTTAATTAGACGGTTCCCTGCCCTCAGGCTTACAATCTAAAAAGACTCGACACAAAAGGCGAAGGGAATGGTGGTTGGGAAGGGGATGTTGCTGAGCAGTTTGAATCATAGCAGTTCCTATTATTTAATTCAGCTTTCTTTAGGACCATGTAGAAATCTGAGGGGTGGTATTTGATCCCCTGCAGAGCATGAACAGACCGACAAGTTATGCTCTGCACAACTGTATGGATCTAAGAAACAGCAAAATAAAGTTTGAGGGAAGAAGTGGAGAAATAGAAGGAGAAGGAGAAGGAGAAAGGGAAGGAGACGGTTTCAAAGCAACCGAAGGGTGTAAGAAAAGGAGACAAAAGGCAGCTAGGATCTCTAAACAGGAAGACTTTTAAACATTCAGCCTTCCCCCCTTCCTCTTGAAAATGCTGCAGTAGTTACAATGAATTGTACTAAGCTCAGGCTCCAGATCAACATCAGCATCTTCTTGGGATGCCAAAAAAGCAACAAACTCCTTGGAGAAAGTGAAGATTCAGAAAGTTGGGGGGAAAGGCACTATTTAACCAGAAAAGTGCCCCCTCCCCGCTCCATCCTTGTTTCTTTTTCTTGCTTCTTATCATGGAAGGAAATGAGTTCTGCTGCCTGGAAGTGAGTTTTTCAGTTATCAAACTGCTTTCCTCTCAGGGGGCTGTATCCTTCTGGCATTTCCTTTTCTCCCCTTGCAACAATGTGAATGGCCCTGAGTCCACTGGGCAAATCCTTGCACTTTTTTTGTGCTCCTTTTTAATTTTTGGACAAAGTTTGGGTTTGAAGAGCTAAAACTTTTCAGGTGCTCCTTTGAAAGGCGAAAGGAGTGTGTGTTGGATGACTTGGCTATTCTCCAAAGGCTTGTGCCCCCATCAGAGGTTGTGAGCAATAGAAGATCATCCCTTGGGACTAGGATTTGGAATGAAGTAAGTAAAACTTGTGTGTGTGCGTGCATGCTATGTAATAAAATGTTAAAATCTGAGAGATTGCTTAAGAGGAAATATGGAAATTGTGCCCGATGTGAATGTCTTGGGGGGTGTTTGTGTGCAATCTTTGTTTTCTTATTATAGCAAAATGATAACAATAAAATTATACTGGTTAGAAGGTGAAAGAGAAATGCACATTCGTAACTAATTGTGGTTGAGAATAGTACCATCGGGATAGGAGCAGGGTATTGGAGAGATCCTTTGCACCATTTGGATAAGTACTTTCCTCTCTGGGAATGCGCAAATATTCACAAAGGCTGCCTTTAATGGAGAACCAGGATTGCTGTGGGGCAGGGAAGTATAATTCCTGGAGGAAGAAGAATTTTCTCATAGAATCATATGTTCTTTATATAGTCAACCCTCTGTATCCACGTTGTTTTTATTTGCAGATTCAAGCATCCATGGCTTGAAAATATTCCAAAAAGATATAAATTCCAAATAGCACACCTTGATTTTGCTATTTTATATATGGGACACCATTTCCCTAACCATAGTATTTAAAGGGACTTGGAAATCCACAGATTTTGGTATCCATGGTGGGTCCTGGAACCAAACTCCCAGCGGATAACAAAGGCCCACGGTATAAATTATGTTATTAATATATTCCTTTGTGGGGGTCATCGTGTGTGTATCTAGTGCACACCTTTGCACCATGACTTTCACGTTCTCAGAAATATGGGCTGTAGAGTCACTATTTATTGCTTATAAAATGTCATTGGAAAGAGGCACCATAGGAGATGAGGGGGAAAGTGCCATTGGCGGGTTACACACCGCCATTTAGTACGTAATGAATACGTACTAGGGTTAGGAAGGGGCGGTGCTTCTGCACCCCCCTAACCCTAGTACGTATTATGTACGTACAATATGGCGGCGGCCATTCCACATGGCCGCCGCCATATTTATGTATCGGACGCTGTGCGTCTGCACGTGTCGCGGCATCTATGATGTCGTGAGTCCCCCCCTGGTGCCTCACGCCGTCATAGAGGCACTGCTTAAAGAAGCTCCATTTTGGAGCTTCTTTTTATGTCCGTGCGGGAGCCGCGCGGTGTGACTGCTGCGGCTCCTGCACGGAGCAAACAGCGGCGGTCTGTAACCCGCCATTGTGTTATCCTTGGAGCAATCTTGGAGATGCAACCTATGGATGGTAGTCATATCCAGGGGTAGCCATGTTGGACATATTTGTTGTTTACTAGTCTCGAGTCAACACCAACTCATGGCGACCCTGTGGATGAGACAACTCCAAGCCCCATTGTCCTCTACTGCTCTGCTCAGACCCTGGAAATTCAGACCCATGACCTCCCTAGCTGAGTCCATTTGGCACGCAGTCTGCCTCACTAAATTTCCCAGCATCATTGGAGTTTATCAGACAAGGGAAATTGGAAGTAAAATCCAATGGCAATCTGAACGCAATCATGGGGTTTAATGTTATTGCGTGATAGACTACCACACACAAATTTGGGCAATGGGAAGTCAGTCCGAGCGCAGTCATGGGGTTTCACATTATAGACTGCCACACGCAAATTTGGGCAATGACATGCTATTTTTGGCCAATGGGGAGCCAGTTCGAATGCAATGAGCATTCACGTAATTTCGCTAAACTAATGACTTTACGTGAATGTGTTCTGGCCCAATTACTTTTCATTCGAAATTAAGAGAAATTCCTCACGTGTGATAAATTCAATTCTCTTCTCTAATGCAGTGATTCCCCAACTGTGGTCCTTCAGATGTTTTGGACTTCATGTCCCAGAATTCCTGACTGTTGGCCAAACTAGTTGGGGCTTCTGGGCATTGAAGTCCAAAACACTTGCAGTACCAGACATTGAGAACCACTGCTCTAATGAATAATGGCTTCTCATGGCCAAAGTACGACAGCCTCAATGTTATCACTTTGGCTTCCAGAGAGATTTCAGGCCTAATCTGTCCATGGCCCATTTGTTTGTCTTTCTGGCCATCCATGGCATCCTCAATACTCTTTCTCCAGCACCACATCTCAAAGGAATTGATTTCCTTCCTATCTTCTTTCTTCACTGTCCAGCTCTCACATCTGTACATCATGGGGAATAAATACAATGGATTGGACGATTCTAGCTTTAGTACATTGTGCCCTTGGTATCCGCTGGGGTTTGGTTCCAGGACACCCTTGTAGATACCAAAATCCGTGGATGCTCAAGTCCTATTAGATAGTAAAATTATGTCCCTTACATAAAATGACAAAATGAAGGTTTGCTATTTGGAATTTATACTTTTTTGGAGAATATTTTCTAGCTGTGGACGCTTGGATCTGTGGATTAAGAATTTGTAAATATGGAGGACCAACTGTATTATCTTAACTCTTTAGGATCTTGTCTAGTTCTTTTACTGCTGCGCTTCCCATTCCTAGTCTTCTTCTGATTTCTTGACTGCAGTCACCTCTTGGCCATATAAAAAAGTACAAAAACATCCAAAATCTACAAAAACTTTATTGGGCCAGCCAAAAGCTTCAAAAGCTTGCAATATATATTTTGGATGACTCAGTCAAGAGCCAGAGTGGCATAGTGGTTTGAGCATTGGACTAAAACTATGCAGACCAAAGTTTAAATCCCATCTTGGCCATGGAAACCCACTGGGTGACCATGAGCAAGTCACACTTTCTCAGCCTCAGAGGATGGCAATGGCAAACTACCTCTGATATAACTTGCCAAGAAAACCCCATGATAGGTTTCCCTTAGGGTTGCCATAAATCCACAAATCCACTTGAAGACAGCAATAACAATTAAGGTATCACTGGCGCGGTGGTCTTGCGCTGCAGCAAAATGGCGCTTCTTCCTGGGCACTGGTAGAGGCAGCGCGAGGTGCGCACTCGTGGCGCCACTTCCAGTGCACGACGTCCGGACGCCATGCGTCCGCGACATCAAAATGGCGGTGCCCATCTGTATGCGGTGCTGCCATTTTGACGTACTCGTCACGCACGAGGGGCAAGGCACGTCAGGAAGCGCCGCCCCTCGCACGTAACAACGGCGCCCCATAGGGCCCGTCCAGAACGCGCCACTGTTTTGTGGATTTTGGATGTTATTGTATGAGTAGTAGAATAAGTGTGGCATAGTGGTTTCAGCATGGGACTCTGGACACCAGGGTACGAATCCTAGCTTAGCCATGTTGGGTGACCATGGGCAAGTCACACTCTCTCAGCTCCAGAGGATGGCAATAGCAAACCCCCTCTGAAGAAACTGACCAAGGAAATCCCATGATAGGGTCGCCATAAAATGACTTGAAGGCACACAACGTAGTAAAGCAAACAGAGGAGATTTGCTGAGAGAAACAAGACGTCACCCTGTGTGTCTAGTGGGATGGGACAGTTTTTCCCAGGAGGGAACTGTCCAAGTGAAAAATGGGATTTGAACCTTGGTCTACTGCAGAAATAATCCAGTTTGACACTGCTTTAACTGCTCTTGCTCAATCCTAGGGAATTCTGGGAACTGAGAGTTTTGTGAAACTCCTTAGCCTTTTCTGTGACAAAGCTCTGGTGCCACAACAAGCTACAATTCCTAGAATTCCCCAGCATTGAGCCAGGGCAGTTAAAGCAGTCTGAAACAGGATTATTTCTGCAGTGTGTTTTGGACCAAAGCCTCCTTCTCAAACTGAGTGCCAAAACATACTGCAGAAATAATCCAGTTTGAGACCACTTTAACAGACTCATCAATGCTAGGGAACTCTGGAATTGTAGTTTTGTGAGATATTCAGCCTTCTCTGTTAGAGAGCTCTGGTGCCACAACAAACTACAATTCCCAGGATTCCCTAGCACTGAGCCAGGGCAATTAAAGCAGTTTTAAACCGGATTATTTCTGCAGTGTATTCAGGCCCTGAGACCTATAACTATCCCCCTCCCCCACTAACAATGCATC
>NC_056527.1:9486656-9594602 GCF_019175285.1 Sceloporus undulatus | reverse complement strand
TCAGAGGCTTATTCCATAACCAAACCCTTTGGGTTTAACACTTAACAGAGGCTGATTGATATCACTATCATCATTGTCATCATCATCACTATCATTTTTAAAACAAGGCAGACCTGTTATCATTAAAAGCACCAAAAATACACAAAAAAGACACTTTGGGGGGAAAAAACCTTTGGAAATGGGCACCCACCCACCCTCCTCCTCTTCTTCCTCCTCTTCTTCCTCCTCCTCCTCCTCTTCTTCCTCTTCCTTCTTCCTCCTCCTCCTCTTCCTTCTCCTCCTCCTCTTCCCCCTCCTCCTCTTCCCCTCCTCTTCCTCCTCCTCCTCCTCTTCTTCCTCTTTCCTCCTCCTCCTCCTCCTCCATCCCTTCCTCCTCCTCCTTGGCGTCATGCGCCACGCAAGGGCTCTTTTCCCTCCCCCTGGCTGTCCCAGAGGCTCACTCCTCCACCTTCTCCTCCGAGGCTCCACCTCCCTCTTGAGGCTGGCCAATGGCAAGCTGGGGCTGCAAACAGCCCCGCCCCCACCCTTCTGCCATTGACCAGCCAGCCTGAAGGGGACAAGCGCTCCCTATATGGCTCTGTGCGCGTGTGCATGCGCTAGCAGGGCAAGCACGAGCTGGCGCTGGCCACAGCCCCAGGGAAGTGTTGCGGGCGGCGCGAGCGCGTGAAGAAGCAGGAAGAGGAGGAGGAGGTAGGTGGGCTGCACTCCGTGTGCGTGTGCAAAAAAAGAAGGAGAAGGAAGAGGATGGGCTGTGCAGCCGTGCGGCTGCGCAAAAGAGAAGGAGGTGGGGGAGGAGGAGGTGGGTGGCCGCTGCGGGAGCGTGCGGAGGAGGAGGAGGAGGAGGAGCGCCACCTGGCCCGCAGTGAAGGCCAAATCCGGGCCCCAACCCGTGAATTGGCAGGAACTGGACCGGGACCGGGCCGGTTCCGCCAAAACCGGGACTGTCCCGCTTGCAGGCGGGATATGGCAACCCTAGTTTAATATTGTAATAATTTAATTCCTTTAATGTCATTATTATTATTATTATTATTATTATTTATTTTTTACTTTGATTTAATTTTTTATGTTTTTAATTGTACTGTTTTTAATGCTGTGAAGCCACTCTGAGTCCCAGTCCTGGGAAAAGAGCGGAATACTAATAAATATAATAAATAAATATGATAAATAAATGTAAACTTAATATGTAGATAGTATAAAGTTAGAGATAGTAAGGTTAGTACGTTATATATCTCTTTGGGTTTGTGGTTTTCTTTTAGCTTGTTGTAGTTTTGGATAAACTGATGGAAATAAGATTAGATTAATAAACGGGGGGAAAGGAATGGAAAGGAAGGAAACAAAAGCCGGATGAAGAAAAATATTAAACACCGATCTGCTGAAGGTGGGAAGTACTATTTTTGTAACTTAAAGAATGGTGTACAATACTTATATGCGCGTGTTAATCGTTTTAATGTTTGAAACCAATTTAAAAAGAAGAAGAAATATTCCAGTTTGACACTGCCATGGCTCAGTGCTATGGAATTCTGGGATTTGTAGTTTGTCATGGCACCAGAGCTCTCCAAAAGAGAAGGCTGAGTGTCTCACAAAATGACAATTCCCAGAATCCAACAACACTCAGCCATGGCAGTTAAAGTGGTATCAAACTGGATTATTTCTTCTGTACGGATGCAGCCGAGGTGTTCTGGGTCAGGTGGGGAGCTGTACCACAGAAGTGGTTTTGCATGTGTGTTTCCACGTTGGCATTTTCTAATGTGAAGCAGCCCTGAACCCTCACAGCCCACATATTCCTAGTATCCTAGGATACTAGGACCTTTCTTCCACTCTTCTTTTTAGTCTAAGCCAAGGAATTCCAAATGTTCTGAAAAACTTTGATTTTTTCCCCACTTTTCTTTTTTGAAGCAGAATAAATGTATGCAGACTTCAGATATGCATAACATTTTCAGTTTTTAGTCTGGTCACAGAATTTGATTTGATTTGGCAGAAAGTTTAGAGTGTCTGTTTTTCATTGGAATTGCATTGGCTACAGCCAAAACCATTTGCCTTCCCTTGAGTAACAAGGTGATTTTGGTTACTTATAAGTAGCAACCAGTATTTGTGGACAGATATGCAAAAACAAAACAAAAACAGAAGAAAAGACAGATGAGTCTACAAACTCTTTCAGGATTGCTCATTCTTGCAAACAAGCTACTAAAATGTGGGCTATACAGTGCAACTGTTTGGTGGATTTGTAATTGGTTGTAAATGCTTTCCAATGGGTGCTCAGCAATGGCTCCTTTTCATCCTGGAGAGAAGTGACCCGTGGGGTCCCACAGGGGCCTGTCCTGGTCCCAGTGCTGTTCAACATCTTTATCAATGACTTGGATGAAATAATAGAGGGCATGTTTATCAAATTTGCAGATGACACCAAATTAGGAGGAGTAGCAAATACCCGAGAGGGGAGGATCAAAATTCGAAATGACCATAATAGATTAAAAAGTTTGGCCAAAGCTAACAAAATGAATTTCAACATGGAGAAATGTAAAGTACCACACTTAGGGTGGAAAAAATGAAATGCATAGATACAGGATGGGGGAACCCTGGTTTAAGGGGACTACTGTGAAAGGGATCTAGGAGTCCTAGTAGACCATACGTTGAACATGAGTCAACAGTGTGATGAGGCAGCTAACAAAGCCAATGCGATCCTAGGCTGCATCAATAGAAGTATAGTGTCTAGATCAAGGGAAACAATAGTGCCACGCTATTCTGCTTTGGTCAGGCCTCATCTGGAATACTGTGTCCAGTTCTGAGCACTACAGTTCAAAAAGGATGTTGACAAGCTGGAGTATGTCCAAAAGAGGGCCACCAAAATGGTGAAGTGTCTGGAAACCATGCTTTATGAGGAGAGACTTGGGGGCAGAACAGAGAAAGCCAGATTGGGGCTGTGGCAACACTGTTAACGCTGTTGTAGTATAATGTTTTATATGATGTCCTTACAGTGTAATACAGTTGTATGCATGATTAATGTAGGAATATTATCCATTTGACACTCAGATTTTCTCTTCCTCCTCCTCTTCTTCTGTAGAGACGACTACTCCTCTCTTCTTTGTTTGCACCAAAGATGACAACTGAATTTGGCTTGACACAACCCATTCTTGCAAGCTCTACTCCCATTCTTCATGTGGCTTGGAGCGCATGAGCCTCATCATCCCCAACCACTGCCTCATGGTGGAACCTGCAGAATGGGGAGCAATAGTTCAGCACTGAAAGTTTGCACTGAACACCAGGGAGGCATCAACTGGCTCAGCCTCAGTCCAGATGGCCAGTGGCTACTGACAGGGAGTGAAGATGGCACTGCACGGCTTTGGAGCACGGCTGACAGCCAGTGTCGGGCCCGTTTTCAAGGTATGGAAAATATACCTTTTGCCACCAATCTGATTCTGAGATGATCAAATGGTAATGATGTCCACATGGCTATGACAGAGACCCGAAGCAGCTTTATTTTGGCAGTCTGTAACAGGCCAACACTATTCTTTTTAGCTGAGAGAACACATCTCTAGGAATCTTCAGGTCCTCCAGTGTAACTGTGTGATCAAGATCTGCCAGAAACTGACCACAGAATCATGTTGGAGCACCTACAAATGCCTAGAGAAGTGTTTTCTCTAGGAACTTCTAGGTTCTCCAGAACAACTCTATGGTCAACTTCCAGCAGCATTGCGTTGGAGGACCTAGAGATTTCAAGAGAGAACATATATCAAATCTGCAAAAGTCAAAGCCATAAATGCCTAGGGCCAACTGTAGTTACATTTACGTTGAAAAGGGGATGTTTACTACACTTTTTAAAAATTTACTTGTGTGTAATTACTATCAATGCCTTGATTCCAATGTGGACAAATTTGGTCTTTTCTTTCTCTTCTTGCATATATGGCTGTTTTGATGACATGTAGTGGAGTCCATGAAAGCTTATGCTGAAATATATCACTTAGTTTCAAATGTACTGCTAGACTCTCTTCCTCATGCTTTTTCTTGTTTTTACCTAAACTATCTTTTAAAAAGTCTTCCTGGACTTCTCTTGATTTCTTAGTTCATTTGATAAACTGTTTCACTGGATGTCTGGAGGGTTTATTTGATTTTTTGCAGCTGAATAAACACCCCACTGGGTTGATGCAAACTGCTTCATTGCTGGCTCAGATTGTTTTCATATTCCAAACAAGATATAATGCTTTACATACAATTCTGATAGATTGGCCTCAAATGATTAAGACTGTAGAACCAGACTACAGAGAACAGAACAAATACCTGGGGAACAATGAAGTTGTGAAGTACTGGTCTTAAAAAAGAAATAATAATTGAAACAAAGAAGGAATTGTCAAATAGTTTTGAGTCAAAAGAAGCTTGAAATATTTGAAGTGTAATTTTCTTTCTTTCTTTCTTTCTTTCTTGCATTCTCCCTCCACTCCCATTAAAAATAGGGACTATGTATAAGAGAGTTTGAATCTAAGGTCACCTGGGTTGCTACTTTTATAATAATTTAACAGATCCATTGATCTCTGTAGTTCTTACTGCTTCATATGCATAGAATTCAGTTGTTACTGTTTTGGTGTTAAAATATAGTGCTGCAATGGGTTTATGTTAAAAAAATAGGAAATGTTTTCCACAAAACAGAATAGTTCTTTTGATTTTATAGTTCTTGTTTTGTTAAGAAAAAAAATGGAATAAGAACACAGACTAAAAACAGGGTTAGCAGTCACTTCCTCTTTCCAGAGAAGATAAGAGTATTGCAGTTCTGTAAATGGGCTGGAAGGTTAAGGATCTGTAGAGCAGGGGAGCAACTCTCCAGGTATTTTGGATTGTAGCTCCCATCATACCTCCCCATCAGCTATGCTGGCTAGTGCTAATGGGAGTTATAATCCAAAAACACTTAGAGGACCACAGACATGTCAAAGCATCTACATTTTGATTTATTCCCCATTAATTCTTTGAGGAATCTATAGCAGATAACTAAATACAGTAGTTCCAGAACCCCCTGTAGGTACCAAAATCTGTGGATGCTCAAGTCCTAAAAAATACAGTGGCATAGTGAAATGGTGCTGCTTGTATAAAATAGCAAAATCGAGGTTTGTTTTTTGGAATGTATATCTGTTTGGAATATTTTCAAGCTGTGGATGGTTGAATCCATGGATAAAAAAATCTGTTGATATGGAGGACCAACTGTATAAAACAGATCCAAGCACAAGCAAGTGTTGGGCTTGCATAATGTAAATGGCAGCAGCATAACAATGGTTATTGATATCACCATTGTTATGCTACACCACTTTCTGCTGAATATCACTACCATTCTGTAACCAATTGTGTATTTAGCAGTGTGATTACTTATACGATATAAAAGGTGGCAGCAGATAGCAACTTAAAGGAGTTACAGAGGGCAATACTGATTCCAGATGTATAGTTCCGTTTGGGGGACACTGTGAAGTAGAAAATGGTTCAGTAGCTGCCCTAGGATTGTGGCATGGCCAGTTTATGCTGAGGAGTCAGGTGAAGTCCAGACAGTGTCTGTCTGACCCCAAACAAGACCAAATTGGGGGTGCCTGGGCAGGCATATAGGGCAAAACATATGCCGGGGCAGTATTTGGGATGTGAAATGATTTCCAGGAGGAAAGAATGTGCAAGGAAGTTGAGAATGGCTGGAAATCAAGGCAAATGTCCTTGGACAAAGAAATATCGCTCCTGGAGAGAAGTGTACTTGGATTTTTGTTCAATTGTAAACACAAAGTTTATCACCCATCATCACTCCTATCAGTGCAGGGATTAGGCAGGTTTTGATCTTGATTGATCTATCCTGGCTACATGCTCTTGAGCTCCTTCATGTTGAGCCACCTGGGTCTCCTATGGTAAGGCAGTTTTCCACACTGGGGTTCCCTCATGGCTATGTGTTCTAAACATCCCTTTTTGATATCAATTTGATAATAGCACGCAGGAGGGGTGCAGAGGGCTAGACCTTGGGATAACACATAGTTAAATCCAGTTGATTCAGTGATTCTACTTTAGTTAGTATTTTAGTTAGTATTCTGCTTTGGTCAGGCCCCACCTAGAATATTGTGTCCAGTTCTGGGCGCCACAATTCAGAAAGGACATTGAGAAACTGGAGCGTGTCCAAAGGAGGGCGACAAAAATGGTGAAGGGTCTGGAAACCATGCCCTATGAGGAACGACTTAGGGAGCTGGGGATGTTTAGCCTGGAGAAAAGAAGGTTAAGAGGGGATATGATTGCCCTGTTTAAATATTTGAAGGGATGTCATATTGAAGAGGGAGCAAGCTTGTTTTCTGCTGCTCCAGAGAACAGGACCCGGAACAATGGATGCAAGCTACAGGAAAAGAGATTCCACCTGAACATTATGAGGAACTTCCTGACAGTAAGGGCTGTTCGACAGTGGAACAAACTCCCTCGGAGGGTGATAGAGTCTCCTTCCTTGGAGGTCTTTAAACAGAGGCTGGATGGCCATCTGTCAGGGATGCTTTGATTTGGATTTCCTGCATGGCAGGGGGTTGGACTGGATGGCCCTAGTGGTCTCTTCCAACTCTATGATTCTATGATTCTATGATTCTAATAGTAGGATTTATGCCCATGTGAATTGCTTAGACTTGAGGAGTTCCACTTTTGAATATGAATGGCCCCTAAAGTACAGCCATGTGTACAGCATATCCTGAATTACTTTTCAGAGTATATGTACTCTCTTTCAGTTCTCTTATTTCTGTGACAATCATAAAACATAATGCTTCAGATACAATCCAATTTTTCTTTTCACTGCGTTGTTGCCACTGATTTTTACTGATCACTTTTAATTCTGTACGTTATTTCTAGGGCATGAAAGCTATATCACCTTTTGCCATTTAGAAAATGAAGTTGCCTTCACATGTAGTGCCGATCATACAATTAGGAAGTGGGATGTGATGACAGGTCAGTGTTTGGCTGTTTATCGAGGACACACATCAATTGTGAACAGGTAGGTTTTACATTGTAGTCTTCACTGTAGATCCCTCCTTATCCCCATTTGATTTCAGTCTTCTCTGGTATTTATTTTCTTATTAAATGTAGCAGTCCCCTCCCCTGTGTTTATGCTGCACAGATGAATTGTCATAAATTTGTGTTTTGCGTGTTCTTGGCTCCATGATTAGTTATATTAGAAGCAATGCTGACACAGCTGTATTCTGGGGACAAGAGACCAGCAGGAAAGCAAGGAGGAACTGAACCAAATCCACTGCTGGAAAAGAAATTCCAGGGAAGAGTAGTGGGGAGGGGGTAACAGGACCCAGCTCAATTGGTAACAGCTGCACCTGATAAAGGGACTGAAAAAACACTGTGCTAGGAATACCTTTTGGTAGTAAAAGGATTCTGCTAAGGCTTTGTGTAGAGTCGGAATTCTGTCTTGTCACTGATTACCTCCAGAGAAGCTTAAAGCCAGACCTTGTTATATTAAATGTATACTTTATGTCTAAGCTGTAAATGGTGATTTCTTGGTATCTTTTGCCAAATAGATACAGGTGATCACTGCCACATGATGGCCACCCATAAGACTCTCTTAGGGCTACTTTGCAACATTTTATCTGCAGCATTTGGCTATGGGTTGAGTTGAATGTTATCACACTTGAAATTGTGATGCTGTGATAAAGCATGCCTTTACCTGTGCCCAAATATTCTTTGATCAGTTCTCTGTGATTACACCACAATGAATTTTCAAATAATCATTGTGTGTATGCCTGACTATAGCCACTGTTATTTGCTTATAATGTTAAGACTTTAGAACAAGCCTGATTTCCCCTCCTCACCCTGTGTTTATTCTGTTCCTATTTATATAACTCTAGAAATACAAATGAAGTCCTGGATGAACCACTTAAATAATTTTGTGGAGTGGAGTACTAAGTCTGGTTCTGTATATCATTGTTAATTTTAAAAGTTTAAAAAAGAAGACTGCAAAGATGATCAAGACTGCAATTTAAAGCATTTGGACATAAATCGGAGGATTGTGGTGCAAGTGTCTTAAAAGCAGAATTTGGGAGAAGTTTGGTTTTTTTGGACTAGAATTGTCAGGATCTCCTAGTAAGCATGGTGTGTGCACATGCACAAACACAGAGATGCAACATTTAAATAGTTAAAATAATCTTTAAAAATGGGCACATCTGATTGCCTCTGCTTACTACCATGGCCATAGATCAAGAAGCCATTGTTTGGGGTTACACAAGGTGGAATAAAGGTAATAATTACAATGAAAATGCTAATAGTAAAAGCTATTTGATGAAATCCTTCATTGAGGAAACTGACTCAATTTTTCCTTAGAGCCTTCCATGACCTATTTTTTGAAGGGTAGAGGTAGGCACATGGGCACGCTTTACTTATTTGCCATCTACTAACTTTACTTCAGCAAGGACATTAAATGAACATTTTGATATGTGGTTCTTTTTTTCTATTTTAAACAGGATCCTGGTTTTCAAAGATTATCTTTTCAGTGGCTCCTATGATAGGACAGCACGTTGTTGGAGTGTAGATAAGGAGAAGCCAATCCAGGAATTTCGGGGCCACCGAAACTGCGTCCTGACATTGGCTCTTTACTCCTCCAGGGATGTTCTTGAAGATTCAGAAGAAGAAGAATTGGAAGAGGAGAAAATGAGCAGGGACTTCCTGGTAACAGGGAGCACAGACTGCACTGTCAAAGTCTGGTGGGTGTCTAGTGGGCGCTGTCACCAGACCCTACTGGGACATACTGGGGCTGTCTTGTGCCTTATACTTGATGCTCCAAACAGGGAGCTCTTTTCAGGCAGCACTGATTACACCATTCGGACATGGAACATTGTGACTGGTGAGCAGTTAAGAGTGTTCAAAGAGCATCAAGGATCTGTCATATGCCTAGAGGTAAGAGATCAATAACGTTTATACCAGAGAGCCTGGAATATGTGCTATTTTGGATTACAGCTCTAGAATCCTACAGCAGCATGGCTCACAGATTATGCTAGCTGATGGATGATAGCTATAGTTATAGAGCAAAAACATTTCCAAGCTGTGGGTTATACCAGAAATGGGCAAATGTGGCCTCACCCATTTTTGCAGTTCCCAGGAACCACTGTAAAAAATTACTTCTACATCGTATCATGTCTCCCCTGACTAATTTAAATGGGAAAAACATTTAACAAAACAAGAAGAATTTTTAATAACCTCTGGCTTCAACATGAAAAGGTGCTGTTGTGCATCTGGAGGAGGGAAAATTGGCTTCCAGACCCTCTGAAGTTACTACCCATGCTCTCCAAGCATGTGTGAAACATGTAGGCACCTACCTCTGTGGCCCTTGTGGTCTCTTCCAAACCTATGATTCTGTAATTGTAGTCCTCTGCTGATGAATTATGGAGCAGTGCCTACAGTCATGCAGAGAAGGGTGTGTGTGTGTGTGTGTGTGTGTGTGTGTATAAAAGCATGTACAGACGATATTGCATTCAGCCCTCCATATCCACAGATTCTTTGTCCATGGATTCAAGCATCCATGGTTTGAAAATATTCAAAGAATATATAAAGAAAGATTGATTTTGCCATTTTATATAAGGGACACCATTTTACTATTCATTGTATTTAATGGGACTTGAACAGCCATGGAATTTGGTATCCCTGGGGGGTCCTGGAACCAAACCCCAGCAGATACCAAGGGCCTGGTGTATTTTAAAATTTACCACTTCAAAACAAAAAGAAGCAGCATTATTGCCCATTATTGTCATTTTGATGTCACTTCCTGCCAAGCTGTTTTAACTGATGTTATTCCAGTGAAATGTTTTTATTGTTATTATTTTGTATTGATGAGAGGGAGGGTAGAAGGGTGCAGGTTTTCAGGGACTGTTTGATTATTATTTTCTGTGACTTTTGTATTTGAAATTTTCCTTGCTGTTACCTGCCTTGATCCTCAAATGGGAGAGGCGGGATATGTGAATGGAGCACATTCATGTGAGCTGTAGGCAGAAAGATATGTCAGACAGCTCCATTTTAGATGTCTTTGCTTCATATGCAAAGGATGCAGAAATAGCTCTGAAAATGTATGTAGAACATACCTCTCAACTGCTCTTGTATATTGGAGCATTGCTTCTCAAATTTACTGGTGTGTCACACTGGCATTTCTTTCTCCTAATGTTCCAGGTACCATATTTGTGCATATTATTATCATATTTGCATAGTTTCTTGGAACCTCACCATGGACTGGCAACTGATGGCTTGTGGACTGGGACTGGTCCTTAGACTACCACTTTGAGTAACACTGTCCTAGAGAGCTCTAGTACTCACCTTAAGTTGGAGAGGATGCTTCTGTTCAGTAATGGAGCTTAGACTTTTCATGTAAAAATGCCACACCTGATCTTTAACATCTACAAATAAAAGGATCTGAGGTAGTCCTGGCATATTGGGCTGGAATGTAAGGCACCCTGATTACTGTGTACATGTGCGTAGGCATACATGGCTATTTTTGTGTTATTGAGAAAGTGTATTATACTCAGCAAAACTCAGTTTCATGAAACAGTTTCCAGGGCTTTGAACAGGCTCTTGTTTATTATCTCAGGCTACTGACTGTAGGAATAAACTGATGTTCTGATGTCTTGAAGAAAGCCTGGGACAATAAAGGATAAGTTTGAAGATCTTTAACCAAGTGACTGACTGACAGACTTTATCACAGGGCAGTTTAATTGGTTAGTCTAGCAAGCTATTAATCCATAAGAAATTGTTCCATGCAAAAGGCTATCAAGAGGATTCATGATCAGTCTCACAGTTATTGTTTCTGTCAGAAACGCAAGCTTGCTGTAATAAGTAGAATCTTGTCTTAACAGCTGTTGTTACTATGGCTGCTTGTCTTGTGATGGAAATAAGTAGATCCCAATTTCCAAGGATGAATCAATAGCTGTCTTCGTTATGCTATCTGACGGGTAGAACATATTCTTTCTGTGCATGTGTAGCAGGGATAGAGATCATGCAACTCTCCAGTTGTTGACATGCAAATTTCAGCAGTCCTAGCTGGTATAGCTAGTGATGAGGGATACTTGGAAATTCCAGTCCCACAACATCTGGAGAGCTGCATGATTCCTGCTGATGTATAGGTTATTTCCCCTTAATAATCTGACACAAACAATACTAGTGAGACTGATAATGAATCCTGTTGATATGAAGTCGAAAGCTTTCATGGCTGGCATCCATAGTTTTTTGTGGGTTTTTTGGGCTATGTGGCCATGTTCTAGAAGAGTTTATTTATGATGTTTCGCCAGCATCTGTGGTTGGCATCTTCAGAGAATGATAGTCTCAACTGGAGTAGGTCCATGGTAATCCATGGAATTTATGTAAGTATTGATTCACAATTATAAGTTGATTCAGATGAATTACACTACCTATATGATTCAGGAGAGTCAGCATGGTGTGCTGGTTTGAATGTTGGACTAGGACACTGGGAGACCAGGGTTCAAATCCCTGCTCAACCTTGAGCAAGTCACACTCTCTCAGTCCCCAAGGAAAGCAATGGTAACCCCCACACACAAATCTTGCAAGAAAACCTTATAATAGGTTCACCTTAGGGTCTCCATAATTCAGAAATGACTTGAAGACACACAACAACAACAACAACAACAACAACAACAACAGCGATATGATTCAGGCCATTGACTACATTGGCTTTGGGGTGGCAATATGGGAATATCTCAGAAGAACTGGTATCTCTCTTGTTACCAAAATGGTGGGGGGACTTGGGGTCCCCACCAACTGTCAGTGTCTCCTTGAGGGAATTGTTTAGCTCAGAGGAGGCCTGCAAAAGGTAGGGTAATGTTAGGGATCGTTTCACCTGTGTATAGCAGTACTAACTGTGGGAGGACACACAAGTTTGGTGAATAAAGTTTATTTAGAAATATGGAAGAGAGCACACAAGTAACAATTCTGTTTGAGACACCGGACAAGGTTAACCGGAATGGAGGTCTGGGAAATGGATAGCAGAGGTTTAGCCAGGCAGGGGAGGAGGAAGAGAGGGTTGATCGGGAGGGACAGGGAACTGAGGTGCGAGAGGACCCAGGGGAGTCCAGAGGACAAGGGAGTCCTGCCCAATGGCGTGATATAAAAGGAGAGGGACAGGTGGACATGAGGAGGGGCAACGAACGCAGAAGACTGGGGCGTGCAACAGTGGTCGCGGAAGGGAGAGGCTGGATCCTTAGGAGCCCAGGCCGAGCAGGCTGTCCGGTGACCCTCCAAGGGAGACATAGCTTGTTGAGGTTTGGACCCCGCTTGGAGGTAACATTGCCAGACCCAAGAGAGAAAGACACTTCAGGTATCTGGAGGAAGGAGCCTGGAGGAGGCAGTCAAGGGAAACACTAGAAGGAGAGCGGTGGGACCCCCGAGCCAACCAGTGGGAACAGCGTCTGGGGCTGAAGTTGGAGGACAAGGCAGAGACAGAATGGCTAGAAAAGTATATGGGAGGAACCCACGTGGAAGAGGAACTCGGGGACCAGTGAGAGAACTAGGACCGTGGGAAGAACGGAATGGCCAACAGTGAAGCAACTGGAGGTGTGAGGAAGTTACTGGAAGATAAGTTGTAAGAGTTGTGTTGAAAGTAAAGTTTGAAGCATCCAAACAACGACTGGTGTGGTTTTTGGGTTTAACAGACCAATTAGTTGCATGTGTGCCAGAACTATGTCCCAGGGAGTTAATGCCCCTCCCACAGGAGAGACTGTGATATTTACCAGTCATGTCGAGGAATCCACAGAAAGCAGGGTTTTGGTAGATGGTTTTAACTCTAGATTAACAAAACAGCGATTGGAGGTAGGATGACTGAAAGATAGATGGATAGAGAAGTTGGCTGGGAACCTGCCAAGAAGTAAGTAAAAGATGTGGTCTTACATGCATTAGTGCAGTGGAACTACCTTTGTCTTGAGTGCAAGAAGATATGTGGAAAGCTTGGGAGGAGGACAGGGTGATCAGCAAACCCATTCTGCATTTATTATGGCATTATCTAGACCCTCCACATGTCTTCAGGCTAACATGCCTTTCCCATGGGAAACTTCCTAGTGTTCCAGAGATCACCATGACCTCTTAAAACACACCTGGCTCTAGATATGAAAATATGAAACCCCATATGCAGTGTCTGGTGTGTTGGGTGTGTTAACAGTCTTCTCTGGGATGTTTCTGGTTTAGCTATAAACCTGAGATGATGAAGAGCAGAGTGTAGAACTATGTTAGCTATGATGCACTAGTTTTTGAGGTCAGTGCAGTAGCCTTTATTGGCAGATTAATGCTAATATTTTATGTGGTTTGGAGAAATAACCCTTGTTATTTCAAAAATATTTTAAGGTTCACTTTGCAAGGATTTTGGCAATTTTTCTATTCTTATTCTCTTTTGATAGTAATGCATTGCTAATAGACACACTTACTCATCTGATTGTAAATAATAGTAATATGAACGTGTCATGATTTTTTAAAACAACAGCTACTGGTAAGGTTGTAGCCATTTGCATTCAACATTTTCAAGCTCTGGTGCAGACATGCCCTAAGAGGTACAAGTCCAATTGTACTCTCTGCTTTCCGTGATGTGCTGTGCTTTTCTCCAACAGCCGCTCTGTTGGGAAATTAGCCAGAGTGAACAAAGCTTTTCCCTAAGCCAGCCAAGAAAAACACAGCAACAAAACCATTGCAGCTTCTTCAAGTCACAGGCGGATTATAATTGGGAATAATGTCTCCCCATTTATATATTTTTTAAAAACACAGCCATTTGTTGACATTTGGATTCGTTTTGAAAAAGTTTTGTCAAAAAGGATTCCCCCACACCTTGACTCATCCCCTGTGCTTTCTAATTATGGAAAAATGATCACTGTTCTTGTTGATAAAAGGCATGCCAGGCTTTCTAATGAAAGGAGTTAGAAGCACATTGGCAATGATTGACCACTTTGTTTTATCTTGACATAAATGAAGCAAAGATCTGGTCTAGGCTACCCTGCAACTTGCTTGGTATGTGTCTCATGATATAGGATACCTTAAGGCTAAGGCTGCCGTTGTTTTTCCATTCCATTAGCCAAATGAATGTTGTGGGAGGTTGCATGAAACATTTTTTAAATTTAAAATAATGGATCACTTCTGGAGGAATGCATTCCTTCATGGTGGGTTGGGAGGGGTGGCTGTGGAGGAACCCACAACACTTTGAGCCTGTGTAAATGAAAAAAGTTGACCAATTTGGGGGTGAGGGGATCTATGAACATTTTATGCAGAGGAAAATTTCCTTTAAAACACCAGTTGATGGGGGAAAGTGATCATGAAAGATTTTTATAATGGAATTTACAGCTTCTTAGAGTTGTATAACTGTTCTTATATTTTTTTTAAAAAATGCTTTTTGTTACTTATATTTGCTCAAAGTTCTGCTTGTTTCTTAGCCTGAGCAAAATCCCAATTTATTCTGGCCAGACCTGTGTTAACCCTAACCCAGTGCCTTTTACATTAGAAGTGCATACTAACAAAGATTCTTTATATCTTATTTTTCTGAGGTATCAATATGCTAGTGTCCTGCTTGTGGATTTCCCTGGAGGCAAGTGGATGGCCACTGTGGGAACAGAATGCTGGATCAGAGAGGACTTAGGTCTGAGTCAGAATGGCTCTTCCCATGCATCTGATACTGAACTTACATTGGTATCTTATCCCTCCACATAACAAAATTGTGACTATTGGAGGATCTATGTAACCTTCCAAAGTGCATGCCTTAATAGTAATAGAAATCTAGAGCTTTTAGAATGGTTCAGAGTGATTCATATACATATTATTGGGAAAAATCTATGAAGTAGTATGAAGGAACATGATGCAACTGTCTTGCTGAAGCAGACATGAGTCTGATCAGTGCCTTAATGTGAGGCGACCAAGGAGGTCTGTTATCTACTTGAATTCCATGGAAGAAAGAAGGAGGATTAAAGTTGTAAATAAATATCTTGCTGATAACCTGGAGAGCGGGGAAGGCTTGCTCTGGGGAAGGTCCAGTTCTCAGCTTGTTTAAGTGAATTGTGTATTATTAACTCTTTAAGAATGACTCTGCATTGCTCTAAGTAGTGCAGAACCCTGTTCCTTCTTGCTTTTGTCCAGTTAATACTATGGACTCAGAGCCATGCAAGGCAATAGGGCATAGTGTCACTTAGCCAAATATACTACCTTAGTTCTTTTCCAGTGCTACTCAAAGTGGTTGTCTGTGGACCAGTGCCAGTAAACATATCTCCTAGTGGTCCCTGGAGATCTGCAAGAAAGGAAGGAAGAAACAATTGTAACCACAAATATGATGCCAGTTCCTGCCATGTTTTGGGGGGGAAATACCACTCATCCACATCACCTGGTTTAAGAAACACTGCTCTGTTCCACAGTGTGTGCATGTTCCTACAAGTGGCCTGTCCACTTATGATAACCCCATGAGTTTCATAGGGTTTTCTTAGGCAAGGAATACTCAGAAGTGATTTTGTCAGTTCCTTTCTCTGAAATATAGGCTATAGCATCTGGCTTTCATTGCAGTCTCCCATCCAAATGTTAACCAGAGCTGATGCTACTTAGATTTCAAGATCAGACAAGATCTGGTGCCTTTAAGGTATTTAGGCCCCATTCTGCAGTGCTCCAGCTCAGTTTCCCAACTCTAAACTTCTTCTTCTTCTAATCAATTAATGCAACTTCTGTTCTGGACCAGTGGCTCTAGTGGTAAAATGGGACAGAGTTCCACTAGCTTTAGAGGATCAGCTCCTAATTACACTAGGAGAATTAGTCTTATTTAGTCTTTGATCTCAGAGCTATTTGTAGCCTTACTGGGAATCACTGCTGTCTGCAGAACATAAGATAAGAAATCTGTATTGCAGTTCTGTAGGCAGTATTGGCCTAAATTCACTTGCTAGTCCCAACTAGAGTAGACCTATTGAATCCATGGCTGAAAAGCGAGTTAGCCCTTCCATAAATCTCATTGCTTTGTTGAGTCTGTTCTATGTGGAACTAGCAACTGGATATAGGCCATTGTTACATCTTATTTTTCTTCCTGAGGAAAGTGCGGTCTGAAGATGACAATGGCTTCCAAAGATATTCTCTTATGAAAGTGTTTGCTTCTTCTCTTTTCCCTCTTAGCTGGTGAATCGATGTTTGTATTCAGGGAGTGCAGACAGGACAGTGAAATGCTGGTTGGCTGATACTGGGGAGCGAATCCGAACATACAAGACTCACAAGCACAGCGTCAGTACTTTGAAATACCATGCTGGGATATGTAAGTTTCAATGGAGCTCCCTTTCTTGTGTTGGTTCCTTATATCTTATATCTTTACAGGGCACAATTCTGCATGAGTTCAGATAGAAGACACAGCTCTATTTAGCCAGACTTGTGAAATTGATCTTTGATATGTTATCAAAAGATGTCTCCCAAATCTTGAAAGATAAAGCTCATTCAGAGATGGGCAGAGTATAATCTTGGGGTGTATGCACCCCCAAGGCTCTTTTTTTATTCCTTCATGCTTCTTCAGACACTCCTTTGTTTAGCCTCAAAAGTAGGAGAATTGCCTCTCCTAGGACCTTACCATAGGGGGAAAATCAGCGGTTATCTCATGCAAAACGTGATATTGCAATTAAGAATTTCACACACATCGCTATTAAACAGGCAATAAACAGTAACAAATCATTTTTGGGATTTCCCCTTGAATGATTTGTTGTTGTTTATTGCCTGTTTAATAGTGACGTTGTATGAAAATCTTAATTGCAATCTCACGTTTTGCATGGGATAATCACTGTTTAAACCCCCAATTTTGCCCAATTTTCCCTGTGTCCCTAAAAGAGGAGTCCGAATTTACCTATTTGAATAGGTTGCAGGACTTCTGTCACTGTTAAACATAAAAACAAAACCAATACTGTTTTTCAAAACTGGAATTGGACATCTCACCATTTCTGGATGGGGGGGGGGTTGGCAATCTGTGCAGCCTCTGGAGGGTCCCAGGGGGAAAAAAAACTGTCCCCTGGACATGGCACAGCTGCTTATCCTTGATGTAGTAGAAGACTAGAAAGAGGTGAGATTAAAGAGCTTTATATAGGATGTGAACCAGGTGACTGTTTCAAAAGCTTGGAGATGGTTGATGTTTTACAAGTTAATCTTCGTGTTTCTACCACCATTGTTTTGGGTCAAAGCACTTTTCCAGGGCATTTGTAGCACTTCCGTGCTGTATTGTAAAAATGCTAAACTTACCCCACAGAAGCAAAGAAAAAAGATATAAACGCAAGATTCCAACAAAAGTCTTCCTGGAAGATTGTGCTATTATACTAGAGCAGGGGTAGGCAACCTGCGGCCCGCGGGCCGGATGCGGCCCAGCGAGGCCTTGGGACCGGCCCCAGCCCGGTCCTGCCGCCGATTGCCACCGGGGCCTTTGGCCTCTCGCGCGAGGGGCATGGTGGGGCAATTGTCTATAGAAGCCTCAGAAACATGCATTTATCTTAACATTTTTTAAAAAATCAGCAAATTTTTTCTGCGTGTCCTCCATTTTTTAATAAAAGTGTCCTCCATTTGAAAATTTTGTCCTACATTTGTCCCGGTTTATTTGTTTATTTATTTTTTTAAAAATTATTTAATTATTTATTTTTTGGCTTCGGCCCCCCAGTTGTCTGAGGGACAGCAACCCGGCCCCCGGCTCAAAAAGGTTGCCTACCCCTGTACTAGAGGTTGGATAGGTCACAGTTGAGCCAATGGCCTTACTGGTTGGAGGGTTCTGGGAGTTGTAGTCCAGAGAAGTAATTTTTCCAAGTTTTGCCCTAGCATGACCAAAGTGCTAACACACGGGGGTGGGAGGTGGGGTGTTGGTAAAGTGCAACCAGTGGGGCTAAGCGCAGCCATCAATCCCATTTTGGTGACTTGCCCATGCCCAAATACTTTGCAGAAGTTTCTCTTCCTAGAAGTACTCTTTTGGGCTGCATTTATACTAATACAAATCCACAAATCCATAACAATATACAGCCCAGCTTCCCATGATTTGCACTTAGATAGATTGTAAGCCTGAGGGCAGGGAACCGTCTAATTAAAAAGATTGTATGTACAGCGCTGTGTAAATTTACAGCGCTTTATAAATAAAGGTTAATAATAATAATAATAATAATAGCAGTTTTGATACCTCTCCTGTATCAAAGGTTTTCCTTCTTCCCTTCTGGCCTGGACATGCAGTTGGAAGTGAAAAGATGACATGTAATATCTCAAGGGGACCACCCTTAAATATTGACAGAGAAGAAGGAAGCAAAAGCCTTGAGTACACAGACCAAAGAATGATAGAGGGACAAGCTATAGGTATTTTCTACCTCCCTGTTGTCCCATCTTGCACAAATGTTGGAAGCCTCTTTGCTTCCAACAATCCAGAATGGTGAGTCATTTGGGACCATTCCATGGAACTCATTTCTAGGTGCTTTTAACAAAGTGATTGATAAGAAGGAGCAAGCTTTGTGTGTGCGTATGTGTGTGCGTGTGTGCCCTTAATCCTGCCTCACTTGACATTTCTTCACTCTAGATAATTTCCTCCTACGTTAATACATACATTAGAAACACAAAGCATAATTGCAAAGTTATGAGTATTGGTTAAACATTAAAACTTTTTTTGTCATCTGCTTTAGCCTGAGCCTACTGAATGACTCAGTTTCCACACCCAGATCTAAGACATAAATAAATCGTATATTGGTATCATTGCTTGGAATAGTATGGTAGCAGTACATCTGATAGTCATGGCACCATTTCAGATTATTGGAAGGCAGCGGTGGTGGTGATGGTGGTGGTGAGATGCCTTTACAACTGTTTGTCAGTTACGTTTCTCAGTTGTGTTTGCCAGATGAGCCTGTAACATTTGGTGGAGACTGTAGCTGAATACCTTTTCAAAGTACACAATGACCTATGTCATGGAACGAAAAAGAACAACACATTCCACATAAAAATGTCTCCTTGTGAAAGAGGATAAGATTAAAGATGACTGGCTCTGTTATTTAAACAATGAAAATTGTGGTTGGAAGAAGAAATATGTCTTGCTTGCTAACTGATGATTCATTGTTTATGTTAACTCCCCATGGTATATTTGTTCTACAAGCCCAACTGATAGAAAAAGGAATCTTTGCTTTCTACTGTTCTCCATTCATTTAACAGAGGCTAAAGGTTAGTCTACATGTAAGAGTACTATGCAAATTGGTGCGTGCTTTCACACATTTGCATTGACAGGTAATTTTCTTCACTTTCCTGTGCAAATTCACATCTATTCGGATCTATTATCTCATCCTCTGCTGAAAACGCACAGCCTTCCGAATGCATGAAAAGCAGATGGGCGTGCGCATCTGCACAAAATTTTGTTGTTGTTGTTTTTATTGTTGTGTGCCTTCAAGTAGTTTCTGATTTATGACAAAACTAAAGCGAACCTATCACAGGGGTTTCTTGACAAGTTTCTCCAGAGGGGGTTTGCCATTGCCTTCCTCTGAGACTGAGAGACTGTGACTTGCCCGAGGTCACCCAGTGAGTTTCCAAGGCTGAGTGGGGACTTGAACCCAGGTCTGCAGAGTCTAACTCCCAACACTCAAATCACTACACAAACTGGCTCCAATTGTTCTTTTTCCTTGTATATTTTACATTTTACTTTAGTTAGCTGCCTGGTAAATCCTTTTGATTCAAAATGAGATGGATGCAAATACTTTGTTAGTTTTTTTTGTGGGGAAAATCTCTGATCTTTATTTATTTTTACAGTGTTTACAGGAAGTGGGGATGCCTGTGCCCGAGCTTTTAATACAAAGAACGGCATCTTGCAAAGAGTTTTTCGGGGGCACAAGCTGGTTATTAACTGCATCCAGGTGAGTTGCCAGCATTTGTTTTACTTCACAACCTGCAGATTGGAGGCATTTGGTTACAAGTCTTTGGGCTAAGAATAGTTAAACGCAAGTTGTATCATAAGTACTGAAGGGGTCCCTTCTGTTAGGTACTGATGGAGCTTTCTGTGCAGTGGAGGGAGAGGTGATTGGTTCTCTTGTGGGGAAAATATTTCTAGGGAGAGATTTTGTTCCCTTTCGTGTCACTGCATTTCTCGGTCACCAAATGAAGCTGGTGCATTTATTAATAAGTTTTATCCCCATCCATAGACACTGTGTTAGAAATGTAGAACTTATTAAAATTAGTTTTTTGAATTACTCTTTTTAAAATCCTTCAGCCAGTGGCTATGCTGGCTGGGATATACACTCCCAAGATTGCACAGATGACAACTGAGATATTGTAACCAAGTAACATCAGAGTGTGGTCAAGGTGCCAAAAATTAATGGGGAAGAACACACAATTTAGGGGGGGGGGCTAGAGCAGTTTGCTTTTGTCTGAGTGTACTGGAAAGGGCACAATTTTGCCTTTGTTTCCCTATTTGACTGAGTGCAAATTTCTTTTGCACTTCTAACTCAATTTGCACCAACTAAATTAAGCAGAGGACAAAGGGAGAAAGTGGAAGAAGGAAAGAGAAACTGGAAAACTTTAAAAATACTTGGAACAACAAGTAGTTGTAGTCCCAAAAAATAACTTTTCCAAGCCCCATTTTTGGGCTGATTCACATTGACCAGAAACACACAGGGCTCCTTCACACTTACCAGCCATGTTTGGCTGTTGGTCAAAAATGGGGATTTGTATTTCTGCAAGTCCAGTCCAGTCCTCAGGAAGTTCCTCTTGTTTGTCCATAGGCCTTCTCTAAGCTCAGGAGTAGACAAACTCCTTCTTTCCCAGTATAAACATAAAGAGGTTGTTTTTTAGAGTGCTTCCCAGCCTCCCATTTGCACCACAAAGCCTCCTCACTCCAGAGCTCAGGCCAAGGACTCTTTAACCCTCTGTCTTGATACAATAGAGCTGTGGAAAGTTACTATTTTGGATGACAGTTCCTAGAATCAATGGTCATGTCACCTGGGACATGAGAGGAGTTGAAATTGAAAAAAGGACCCTTTCCAGGCTCAGAGCAAGCAGGAGAAATGGCATTGATACAGTAGTTTTCTTTGTTTCTTTAGTTGTGACAATTTTCTTTATTTCTTTATTTGTGAGCGAAAACAGACACATGACAGTGAGTGCCTTTCCAGCAAAGCCTCTATTGAGGTTTATTTTGGATGGACGGGGATTTCATTGTATGAGTGCAAGAGCTCTTAGTTTTTGTGATAGCTCCCGCAGGGGCAAGCCAGCATGTAGAAATAATGATGCCTGCTCTTAAGGTTTTGCTTCATTTAAACCACAGTTACTAAATATTACTTACTGATCATGGCAATAGGTTTGTACTGGAATGGATCAAGAATAATCTTACTAGAGTAGGAGGACTTAAGTTAGTCATAACTTACTGGCCCCAGTGACAAATCTGGATCCTATTCAATATAAATAAAATCAGGATTGCATCAGATGTCACAATTGTTTTTCAGACTGACTTCGCACTGATAGAACCATAGAATCATAGAGCTGAAGTCCAATTCCCTGCTCAATGTAGATGTTTTAACTGGAGATCTTACTACATTGAGCAGGGAATTGGACTTGGTGGCCCATGAGGCAACCTCCAGCTCTAAGATTCTTTGACTCTATGGTTCTATCATGCTGCTAGCTCATAGTCAGCTTACAATCAACAATAACCTCATGGTTCTTTTAGCATGTAGTGCATGTAAACCATTTGGTTTTTATGGCCTAAAATGTAAACATTTGCATGTGTCTCTATTGAATTTCATTTTATTCTACCCAATTTTCTATTTTATCTAGGTCTTTTTGAATTCTGTTCCTTTTTTCCAATATTTTAGTCACCCCTCCCAGTTTTGTGTCATCTGCAAACTTGATAAGGATTCCCTCCACCCTGTCATCTAAGTCACTGATAAAAATGCTTCCAGTTAGAAGTGCAGCCACTTATGATTACTCTTTGAGCATGGTTTTCCAACCAGTTATGGATCCATCTGACAGTTTAATCAGTTTGAAAATCAAAATATTATGAGACACTTTATCAAATGCTTTGCTGAAATCCACAGAAATGTCATCTACAGCATTCCCACCATCTACAAAACTAGTGACCTAATAGAAAAAAGATATAAGATTAGTTTGATAGGATTTGTTCTTGACAAACCCAGTGCTGGCTCCTACTGATCAATGCAGTGTCATCAGGATACTTGCAAACTCCTTTATAAGTGTTCAAATATCTTCCCTGGTATTGAGGTATTGAGGTCAGGTTGACTAGTCTGTAGTTTCCTAGATCTTTTTTCTCCACCAAGCATGGGAATCATGAGGCTCTCCACTTGTTGTTGGACTACAGCTCCCATCAACAACCAGCCAGCATAACCAGTGGTGAAGACTGCTGGGAGCTCTAGTTTGACAAAATCTGGAGGGTCTCACAATCACTATTCCTGCTAACACACATTTGCCTACAGTTAAATGCCACTGAGCTTAGCAACTACCTCTGAGTAGGATTCATATTTTGGAAACGTAACTTTTCCAGAACAAACATGGCCAGTGCAGTCCTTCAAAGCAGCCATACTGGCTAAGGGATTCTGGGATCTGTAGCCTAAAAGTTACTATCCCAAGCTCAGGTAGGATTGTATTATCACACTTAATTACTCCTGTGTTTGCTGCTGTTCCACATTTCTCATTGCTTTGCACTTGGGAGAATAAAAGGAATGTCTCATGCTGCCTTCAGCTCCTCACGAACAGATCCGCTTCCCCCTGAAAACACTGTGGGCGTCTTGACAGCCAGTTATGTATAAGTAAGAGAGACATTTCAGCTCTGCTCATACTGAGAGTGGAGTGAAGTCATCATCATGAGTAGGATTTGTGTGTGGGCCATGCATTCATTAGTCTCTGGGAAGAGAAGCTGAAAGGGACCAGACTGCTTTTATTTAGGGGGAATTGTGTAGGGGGGCTTCTTGTGAGGAGAGGCGGATAAAAGAAAGATTAGAATCTTTAAAAGCCCCCATAATTTTGAATTTTTCTCTTGGTGGGTGGTTGAAATTCCTCTTTCTTGTTAGTCTGCATAGAGCAGCTGTATTCAACCTACTAACCTGGAAATTTCTAGCCTTGCTTCCCATCTGAGGCTATGTTTTAGAATGATCAGAAGCCTTAATATAACCAAAGCCTAAGTTCTGGAACTTGTTTTCAGTTCTGGAACTCAGATATAGTCTGCACTGCTAGACTGATGTGAAGAATGCTGGTCTAATTTGTGGAGGAATATGGGGAAATAATCTACTCTGAGGATGTTATCACACGGGAAGAATTTCTCTTAATTTCGAATGAAAAGAAAGTGGGGCCAGAACGCATTCACGTGAATTTGTTAGTTCAGCGAATTTACATGAATTCAAATTGTGTTTGAATTGACTTCCCATTGCCCCAAAATAGCTTGCCAGTGCCCAAAATTGTGTGTGATCACCTCTCACACAATAACGTGAAATCCCATGATTGCATTCGGACTGACTTCCCATTGCCCAAAATTGCGTGTGGTAGTCTATCATGCAATAACGTTAAACCCCATGATTACGTTCACATTGCCATTGGATTATACTTCCAATTTTCCGTGTCTGATAAACTCCTCCGTTAACCCTTCCCATATCCTTCAACTCTTCCGATTTGGCAGGGACAGTCCCAGTTAACCCTCTGTTGTCCCACTTTTTTCAGCTGCTTTTAAAATGTCACAGTTTCTCTCTCCTCCTCCCATTTCCTCACTTTGAATTCCACTTACTTGAATTGCTACAAATGGAGTTCTGAGTGCAAAATTAGTTTGCATTCAATTAAGTCAGCAAGGGAGAAAAGCAGGAGGGGCAGAATCTTGCCCTCCTCAGTAGGGTCAAGCAAAAGCAAACTACAATAGCCTCTCCTAGCTTGTGTTTTCTCCCATGTTAGTAACTTTTGCCCTCTTGAGTCTTGTACTACAATCTAATGTTACTTGGTCACACATTTCCTGGTTTTCATTTGTGAAATGTTGGAGGGCATTCTGTCCACCTCACTACAATTACAGTGGTCCCTCCACATTTGCTGGAGTTAGGGATGAAAGACCCCTGTGAATGTGTAAAAACTGCAAATAAAAAAACCCAATGTTTTTCCCCCCTAAGAGAACACCTCTCTAGGAATCTCCAGGTCTTCCAGTGCAAGTCTGGTCTGTGTTTTCTCTAGGAACTTCTAGGTTCTCCAGCACAACTCTATGGTCAACCTATGGCAGTGTTGCGCCTGGAGGACCTAGAGATTCCTAGAGGGAATATATTAATCAAAACCACAGATAATCAAATCTGCAGAAGTCAAAGCCGCAAGTTTGGAGGGCTGACTGTAAGAAAACACATAAGACACCAAAGTTCTAGTCCATTCCTTTCCCTGTTGTGTTAGCTTTCTGTTTGTTAGGGAGCTTTTATATACAGGAATGCAAGGAAAGTTTTGATTCCATCTGCACAAATCTGAAATGCTGTAGTTTTCTCTGTTACTTGGAATCTGTCATATCCTTTAGGAACTTAACAGCCATGCTGGATTGGGTCAAAGGCTTATTTAGTCCAACACAAAGTGGCCAAGCAGTTACCTGTGGGAAGCCCATCAGTGGGACATGAGTGGAACTACTGCCTCTGTCTTATGATGTGTAGAGCCATATTGTCTATTATAATGGAGGTGACATATAGCACTTCAACTAGTAGTAGTCATGACTAGCAGCCATTTCTACTTCACTGTGTTGCGTGTGTAGACCAGGCAGTGTAAAAATAATAAAGGAAATAATGTGTTCGCATTCCAACATAAAATCATGGAGTTGGAAGAGGCCCTATTGGCTATTACCTCCCCTCTCCTTTTAATGCAGGATCTCCAGCTAGTGCTTCCCCTGCAGGTAGCTGTCCAGCCTCTTTTTGAAGATGTCCTGAGAAAGAGACATCTAGGTTTGGGCATAGAAGAGTGGGGAAAAAATCTGCTCTACAACTTGCAGGTTTTGAAGTTTTGCAATAAAAGGAAGCTACTTCTTTGCTTCTCTGCTGTGTTGCAATCGTTGTGGTGGCTAAGCTGTCCTAAGCATGGCCCTGTTGTTCCAGATTCACAATGAATTATTGTACACAGCTTCCCACGATGGCACGCTAAGGATCTGGGACATACGGCAGATCTATAAGCGGAACAAGCGTCGCTTGAAGGAGAGATCTATCCAGGGCAGGCGCTCTCAGAAAGGAACCCTCTCTCGTCTCTTCAACAACAAAGTGGGCTGCATGGTGCACCAGGAAAACAGAACGGAGCAGGAAGCGGTGGAACTTGTATGATGGCTGGGCATGTGTGGGAGAGACTGAAGCTTTCTGTCAGCTACAGAGAATATGCCTGAACTATTTTTGGCTTCTGTATGTATATTTTGTGCCTTCAAGTTGTTTCAGACAAACAAACCTATCACAGTGTTTTCTTGACAAAATTTGTTCAGAGGGGCTTTGGCTTTGCCTTCCTCTGAAGATGAGAAAGTGTGACTTCACCAAGGTCACCCAATGGGTTTACATGGCTGAGTGGAAATTCAAACTCTGGTCTCCAGGGTCATAGTCAAATACTATGCAATGCTGGCTCTTCGTAGATTTCATCTCATCTTGATATAAACCCTGCTCTTAAAGCCTAGCAGGAGCTTTAATTTAACTTCTTGGATTTGCTGACTGCCTGGCATTGCCAAGCAACCATCAGAGTTTAGCAAATTTGCTTTTTGGACTGCAGCTCCCAGAATCCCTGAATAGATGGTTGATTCTGAGAGTTGCAATTGGAATCCACATTTCCAAGCTGGGAACACGGCAGTCACAGTATAGGGCTGTTGTAGAGCCCACAAATGCTGATGGAACAGTTTATTGTTGCTATTTGGGAATTAATTACAGGGAAAAGTATTTAACACTCCTGAAGGTATTTGAATCTGAAGAGCACTTGGAAACACTGCTTTTACATCACCCATACCATGTTTTGTTGACTACAGGGCCCTCTCCTGACATCCTACACCTACACACTATCTCTTTGCCACTGAGCATGTGCAGCATTTTAAGCAAATATATGTAGCATCTGGGTCTGTAGATCCAGTACCACTGGAAGAAGCAGAGAAAGTGGAAGAGTAATAGAGAGTTCAGGTTGAAGAAGACAGACTTTCTGTCAGTGAGGGGTGGGAAGCATGATGTACCGTAGTGCTTCAGTGATATATTGGAAACAAGGATGCTGTCCTTTCCTCCAAATTTTGCTTTGTGCCAAGATTTGGAGAAGTGTCTAAAAGGGCATACATGGGCTTACAAGGAAGATCAGTTGCTGGGCACTGAAAATGAACTCAGCACCTTGGACATAATTCCCCTTCTGATGCTTTGAGAGGTTTTTCAGCAGAGCCAGATGTGCAGAGAACTGAGGAGCTGGTGAGTGCACTGATTAACAGATATCTATAAATCTTTCTCCTTAATCTCTTAGGGATCATTTACACTAGTGGACTATGCAAATAATCTCACCCATGCATTTCTGGGTTTGTTGTTCACACTATAGAACCGCATCTCTGTGAGTTTGGTTGCTCACACGTGCCAGCACTCGAATAAAGATGGAGATGATGATGTGAATGTATTCAAAGCATGTTCAAGTTATGCAGAGGTTCATCTCAGTTCATCCCAGATCTGTTCACATCAGTTATTCACACAATCGAGAATCTGAATCTTTTAGAAAAACTTGGAAAGAAATACCACACCAATGATCCCAGGTTAAGTGGGTTTTTTTTGGCAGACCCCCCCCCAATGCATTCAAAATGCAAGTGAACAAAAAAGATTCAACCCACATTGTATCTGGGTTATTTTCTCCATCTGAATAACCTCTGAGCAATTTTAGGGTGCATCAAAGACTGATTTAAAAGACCAGAAAGTCCCAGATTTTGTTCCTGTTCTTTCTGATTTTATTTTGGAGATCCATACACGTTTTGTTCATCCCGGCATATTTTCTGTCAGCAACCAGTATGATCAGAGACTTTCTATACCAGCTCTGCAAGTCCATTTATTTTAAACCAATATAAAATCAGAAAGAACAGGAACAAAATATGGGATTTTCAATCACTCTGGATGTACTTTCGGTGTTTTGAAAACAGTATGCTAAACGAATGTGATAGATGCATGAAGACTGATTCAGCACTTTTAGTTGCTATTTTTTTTAAAGCCAATAAAAGCAGGATCCATATGCAAAATGTTGTAATGTTGCTGCAAGGAACAATCATAAGCTGCCTACAAGTCTGCACTCTGCACAGCTACCTTTGTTGAGAATGTTATAGAAACTGAGTGGGAGTCAAGCCTGGTCTTGCAGAAGCATTACCAATGGGAGTACTCTTTGACTGGGTGTCTGTATTTATCCTAAAAGCACTCTGTTACCTTCAAATGCTTAGGTCCTGGTTTGCCAAGAGGTTTTTTAAATGTTTTCTTTCTTTCATTGTTCTAGGCCCACAGTCAACTAGGAATCTTCTGATGTACTTAGAATTATTGCATTGGAAGAGACCCCAAGGGTCATCAAGTCCAACCTCCTTGCCATGCAGGAATTCACAATCAAAGCACCCCTGACACATGCCCATCCAACCTCTGTTTAAAAACCTCCAAAGAAGGCGACTCCGAGGGAATGTGTTCCACTATCAAACAACTCTTACTGTCAGGAAGTTCTTCCTAAGGTTTAGGTGGACTCTCTTTTCCTGTAGTTTGCATCCCTTGCCCTGTGTCCCATTCTCTGGAGCAGCAGAAAACAAGCTTGCTCCATCCTCAGTATGATACACCTTCAATTATATAGCAATAGCAACTTCATTTCTATACTGCTTATCAGTGCACTTAAGCATTCCCTAAGCAGTTCATAAGCTAATTTCCCCCAACAAGCTGGGTATCATTTTAGTGACCTATTGAAGGATGCCAGGCTGAGTCAACCCTGGAGCCCTGCCTGTGATTGAACTCACAACTTTATGGCTGTGAATGGCTGCGTTACAGGCATTTAACCACTGCCATCAGGGCTCCCTCTTAACCTTATACAGGGTTATCATGTCCCTTAACATTCTCTTCTCCAGGCTAAACATACCCAGCTCCCTAAGTGTCTCCTCATAAGGCAGGGTTTCCAGACCTTTCACTATTTTGGTGGATCTCCTTTGGGCACGCCCGAGCTTGTCCACATCCCTTTTTAATTATGGTGCCCAGAACTGGACACAGAATTCCAGCCGAGGCCTGACCAAAGCAGAATAGAGTGTCATTATTACTCCCTTGATCTAGATGCTGTATGCCTATTGATGCAGAACTTCTATTGATGCACTTCAGATCCTTTCTATAAGCTCTTTGCATTGCACAGTTCAAAAACTCAGGAAGTGTCCAACAAAAGCTACTTTTCAGGCTAACTACTCCCAATTAAGTTTTGCCTAATTTTGATGTCCTGGGGTTAATTTTCCTTTCCTGAAGATTGGCCTGAATACAGGAAGGTATGCTTGAAGCTCTCAGTGGGGTTACTCTAGGACAAAGCAACAAAGAGTCTTGTGGCATCTTACAGACTATTCATTTCATTACAGCAGCAGCTTGAAGTGACTACAGGTCATTTCATCAGTTGCATGAAGTGTTATCCAGAATTTCAGGTTTATATGCAGTGCACATGGGTGGGAGGGAAGGAGAGTTATAGACAGTGAGGTCAGAGAGAAATTAAGTTTAGAAAGTACTGACAGTGACAGTAAAATTGGCTAGTCACAAAACCATTGCATAAACATCCTGGCACCATGTAAGTCAATTAACAGGATTTAGTCTGGGACTGGATATGCAGAGAAAGTAGCACACACCTTGCTCTGTAAATCAGTCTGTGCAAACAACTCTCCACCCTGTTCTTAAACCAAGCAGAATTTAATGTGAAATAAGATTTTCAGAGGTACTCCTGAGGATGTATGAAGTGTATCCCCCTCCCCATTGATTAGCACACCTGTACACATCTGGTAGTGAAAGCAGAATGTCCAGCAGACTTGGATGCTGTGGCTCTCAGTGCCGAGATAAACTACTCTTCCAGAAAAGTTGCATGCAGAGTTTCCTGTTTGCCTTCAAAATTCCCGCCACTGTGCTGGGTGTGTGGGGATGCAATTTCAGTCTTGATGCAGTATTTGCAGGCATAGGGAGATTTTGAGTTTTGTGGGAGTGAGGATACTGGGCCATTACTCAATACCTCTGTCATTCTGCAGATATCAGAAATCTCCTCAAGTGACTGGATGGCAGGCCTGGGAAAAAGGAGGCAAAGAGATGGAAGCTAGGAAGGCAGAAGAAGAGTGATGTGTGTGTTGAGTTGCTAGCTTTGAACCATGAAAAGCTGGTCTTCCTGATTTCTGCATATCAAACATCTGTTGAAAGTTGATGCTGGCATTTCAAAGACTGGGTTGTTTACTCTCCTTCTTAATGGGCAGGCTTGCTTTTGTGAGGATAGAGTGGAAGCATTTTAGTCCTGAGTTGTTTATGGGTGGAAGATGGAGAGGGTGTTTTGGAACTGAGAGAGATATATTTTAGCTAATCTCCATGGGATTCATGATGGAATGGGATCTGAATTAAGCTCTTTCAGAAGTGGAAGTGATGTAGATAGGTTCCTTGTTAGGGAGGAATCCAAGAGCTCTGCTTTCTCTTGTTTCCTAGACATGCTTTCAGCAGAGATAAGTATTGCACTATCCAGATGATGTGAAGGAAGGACCAAGTCACATCAAAGTCTAGCAGAGTAATCTTGATCTCTCTGGACTTGGGATGGAAACAAAGGAGTGCTTGGGAAAAGTAGGCCCTTTTTTGTAGTGCAGCTTTCAGAATGTCCCCATCTAGGATGGCCACTGATCTGGTTTGTTAGGAGTTTGGGGAAGCTGTGTCCCTCCACAAAAAAGGAAATTTCCACAGCTCTGCAGATCACTTGCTAATTTGTGCAAGAGGGAGACATCTAAGGTGAGGCTTTGGAAGGCCTGTTTCATGAGTAGTGAGGTTTCTTGATCTAAGGATGAGCTTCTTATCTTTTTTCTCTCTCAATCTCTCCCCCAGCATTTGTTTTGATAATCACTGAGCCATAAATATGTAACTGTTATGTTGTGAACTTTGTTATAGTACATCATGTGCCTGAAATGAATGCTTTAATCATTCCGTGTACTTTTTTGGTGGCTATCTTGGTTGTGTACTGTAACTCAGCTGTTGTCCATGAAATGTTGAATAAAATGTATTGGTTATTAAGGTTTGGTTGTGAAAGTCACATTGAATTTACTCATGGCATATGAAGAAAGCCTTCTGCACAGTGCTGGCACCAGGTAAGTATGCAAAGAACTAAATAAATGTTTTAATAGGGAACTCCTATCTCTAGAGTTGGAATGTTCCAAAGTATATCTCAAGCCTTGCTGCAGAGTGGAAATGAAGGAGGACAGGGATTTACAGTGGAAGGAAAATGCTTTATGCTGTCTCCACTGCTGGTCTATATTTACTTCCGTTTTGGAGGCATCACTGGGGATTAGGAGAGTTTTAGATCCTGTGCAGAGTTACAAGGTAGTGAGAAAGAATGAACTGTATCCTTGCTAGTTGCTGGTTTAATAATAATAATTAATAATAATAATAATTTGTTTTATTTATATACCGCTATTCCAAAGATCATAGCGGTGAACAGCAAGTAAGCTAATTTGCCTCCAACAGTCTGGGTACTCATTTTAGCGACCTCGGAAGGATGCAAGCCTGAGTCGAGCTTGGGCCCTTTTGCTGGTCTTGAACTCGCAACCTTTGTGGTTTTGAGTGAATGGCTGCAGTACAGGCATTTAACCACTGCGCCACCAGAGTTTAAATCTGCTTCCAGTCAATTCGCTGTGTCAGATCTACATTATAGTAAGTTCTGACTCTCTCCTGAATCTGCTTCAGATTATTTTGGATCCAGAACAGTCCTTGGAATGCTACAATATTCTTTTTAGTTCAAATCTGAACTGGACTTGTGAAGCGCACACAAATGTAAAATAAAAGTAAGGGGGTGTAATGAGCTCCGGCCTCATCTCCTATTCTTATTCTCTATTCATCATCATTTTCTTTCAAAGGGAATAGTCAGAAGAGCCCTTATTAGGAGAAGTCACCCCCTTGTCCTCAATTCCAGACTAATAGATTGCAGCACTCTGAAGTCAACGCCAAACTCTGTGTGATGCTTATGAGATCCAATTTGGCCCTTAATGAAATGTCGCTCCTGTCCTGTATAATACCAATTCAGGTGGTTAAGTGGCAACTGAAATGGAGCCAAACTGCCACTACTGAGAGACAAGAGGAATGCTTTTGTATATATCTGTTGGAAGAAAAGCCCAAAGGCTTGTAGGAGTATAAAAATGATGTCTGAGATCTAGCATTGCACTGGTGGAATGTAAAGCTTTGGCGGGCATAGTTACATGTTTTAGCCTTCCTTGAGCATTCTACCCACTTGTTTTCAGGTTGGACATCTTTCCCACAAAAGACATTCAGTGATGGGGGCAGCCAAGAAGCAGTTGGCTGTGTTCCTATAGGCAAGTGGAGGAAGGAACGTACAACTTGTCTGAATTCAAAGTGCTGGTAATAACATGGAAAGCCCTAATGGCTTGGGTCCTTGATACTTGAATGCATGCCTTTCCCTGTACCTGCCTGCCCAAGCTTTGGTCTGTTGGAGGAGCTTCCTCTGTGTCCCATCTGTCAGAACAATAAGCGTTGTCAATTAGTCTTGATAGTGCTTAATAGTACAAATCTGGTTTTCTACAGGGATATTTTTCAGGTTGTATTTTGGTACCGTGATTGATTTAGTTTTCTTCTTTAGGTTTACTCTAATTTTTTTTATATTAGCAGTTCTTAGTGTCACATTCTGCCTCTGAGGAATAGTTCTGGGTTGAATTGTAGTCCAAAAACATCTGGAGCACCTCAAGTCCACTACCCTGTGTAAGAGGGTGGAAATATACTGTAACTTTCCCTTGAAGGCTCCACTCATTCCTTTTTTTCTACATCTGTCCCACTCATTCCCTTTGTTTCTGCATCTCATTCTGCCTCAAAAAATTATACTGTATCTTTGAAATTAAAAAAAAAATGGTTCTGTCTTGTTGGTACTGTCAAGCAAGAATGGTGGGTGAGCATGAGCCTTGTAGTGAAGGGGCATCGAATCATAGAATCATAGGCAGTGGGGTGTGTGTGTGCTAATGGGATGCTGTTGAGGCTTCCCGCCAATTTTTCTCCCTCCTTGTTTGGGGTGGATGAATGCATCTTTTATTTGCTTTCCTGTTCCTGAACAGATTACAACATTCTCACGCTTCTGCCAATTCCTCTTGCTGTGCACATTGCAAATACTTGCACAATTCTTTCCAGCTGGAGTGGCAGCTTTTGGGTTCCTGTCAACATTCGTGTGAGAGGCACAGGGGTAATGGCTTCCACACTAATTAGCTTTCACGGTACTCATAAATCAGACGGCTCACCAGAAATGTAGCATTGAGAAACAAAGTCATCCTGCTGCTGCTGTTGTTTTTAACGGTGAAGTCTTCATTAAGAAGAGAGCCCAGCCTATAAAGTGTAGGCTGCTTGGCATGTCTCTGCTCCGTGTTTCTCAGTCATCTTTATAATGGGTTGGATCCAAATTTAGATGTGGGCAACTGGGCTGTGGAAGTGGTTTTCTACACCTTCCTTCTAGTCTTTCCAGTGCCCTGAAAATGCCACACATTAGGTCAGGGATTCTTAGAGAAATAACTGAACTGTGATGTGCATGGGAGGGTAGATGGTTCCCCAAAATCCAGATGGAGGAAATTTGATTGGAGCCCTTTTGTGAGAGGAATGCAGATCCTAGATCCCAGCCTCCAGATCTCAACCCACTGTAGGGCAGTATGTGTGTATGTGACTTATGGCAACCCTGTGGATTTCATAAAGGCATAAATACTTAGAGGTGGTTTGCCATTACCTTCCTCTGAAATATAGCCTGCACTGCCTGGTATTCCTTGATGGTCCCTCTTCCAAAGATGTGATGAGACCTGGTGCCTTCAAGGTATTTAGCTTTAAATTCTGCCCATATGAGAGCCAGTGTGGCATAGTGATTTGAGTATTGAACAGTGACTCGGGGACCAGGGTTCGATTCCCCACTTGGCCATGGAAACCCACTGAGTGACCTTAGGAAAGTCCCATGCTCTCTGACTGTGGGGAAGGCAATGGCAAACCTCCTCTAAACAAACTTTGTCAGGAAAACTCTATGATATGTTTGTTTTAGTTGCCATAAGTTGGAAATGACTTGAAGGCATGCAACAACAACAAAAATTCTCCCCATATTTACGATGCAGGATGGAAGCCTGAATCCTGTTGTTAGTCCCAACCAGAGTAGATCCATTCAATCTATGGAATATGCCTGTGTGCTGACTTACCATTCAATTGATTTGATGGGTTTACTCTATTTGCCATTGACTTGAACTGTCAGTCAGATGGAATTGTCCCGTCATTTCCCTTCATTTTTGAATAATGGAATAACCTGTTAATATTAGTGACAGGACAATTGCATTTCGCTGACAGGATAATGATCGAATACATGTGATGTTTATGAGTCTTTTGTGGATAAGGAAGGGAGAGCGATCCGTTTAACTCCCATCCCCATCTGATAATCTCCATAGTGATGTTTCATAGCTGTGTCTCCTGAGGCCACCCCCAACCTACCTTTTAAGCCACATAGCCCACCCACCCACAATACAGCAATTTTTGAGTTGCTGGGTGGTTTACCAATGATGCATTCAGCTACAGCAGTCGAAATAACTGCAGGAATAGCAGTAGCATTTACATTTCTATACTGCTTAATAGTGAACTCAGCATGCCCCCCAAGAAGCTGGGTTCTCATTTTACCAACCTATGAAAGGATATATGGCTGAGTCAACTTTGGAGCCCCTGGGATCAAACTCACAACATTGTGGCTGCAATAGCAGCATTGAACCATTGTGCCACCAGGGCTGCCTAGGAAAGGGGCTAGATGTGTCATCATTCACGGCCCTGCTATCTTGCAACAAGGAAATGGCCATACTAGGGGGCTGGGGCCTATAAGGTTGGTTTTGGGGGGATCTTTGATCATTGCAATGGTGCAACGACTGTGAACTGTCATATCATAAATCAGATTTACAACATTGTAATTGTTGAGTGGGATGCCAGCCCCTCTACTTATGCTAAGGAACTAAGAAACTCTGAAACTTGTAATTCTTTAGACCAGCGCTTCCCAACCTGTACTTCATGGAGCCCTTAGAGCTCTGCAAATACAAAAGTGGAGCCCTTACAGCTCTGCAAGTCAAAAAGTTTGGGAACCCCTGCTTTAGACATTATGTCTACATTTGTCTTGTCCCCTTAAACATCAAGTCCAAGAGTTTCCTGTACATCCTTACAGATACAGGGCAATAAGTATGCATAAATATTTTTGAACACAACTTCCACTTGCTGGCTTTGGAAAAGCAAAAGAATAAGCAGGTTCTTTTGGCTAGCTTCAAAATCTCCTTTGGCTTCCTCTGAGGTCATGACTTGCAAATTTGGCTGGTGCTTTTTTTTTGGTGGGGGGGGATGTACATTGCTCCTTAACCAGTTATCCCCCCTGTCCTGAACTAAACTACGGTGGTAGCAGGTAAGGTTCAGCACAACCTTAGAGAAACCTTGATTATAGAGTGTTACCACAAGTTGCAATGCCAGGGACTCTGCTTTCCTGTCTCAAATAAGCTGAAAATGTTTAATGAATCCCAGACACCATCTAGTGGCCACATTAATTCAGGTTCGGGCAGTTTTCATAAAAACAGTACATTTTCATGTTCACAAGAATACTGTATATACAATGGGTACTTGTTATCTGCTGGGGTTTGGTTCCAAGCCCTGCCATGGATACCAACATCCATGGATGCTCAAGTCCCATTGAACACAGTGGATACAATGGGTAGTAAAATGATGACCCTTATATAAAATGGCAAAATCAAGGTTTACTTTTTTGGAATTTAATTTAAAAAAAGATTTTCAAGCTGTGGATACAAAGAGCCAACTTTACTCATGTACTAAAAATTTTAGTCAAAAACTTGACCCCCAAAACCCGAGTCAATGTAGCCACTCAGGTCAATCAATGTAAGTAGAATACAGTCATCCCTCCATATTTGCAGCTTTGATATTTGCGGATTTGATTATTCACGGATTCCATTAATATGTTCTCTCTAGGACTGTCTAGGTCCTCCAGTGCAACTCTGTGGTCAACTTTAACTAGAAGTTGCACTGAAAGACCATTTGTTGCTACTCCAGTGCCATTCTATGGTCAGTGTATGTTGGACATTGACCACAGAGTTGCACTAGAGAACCTAGAGATTCCTAGAGAGGTGTCCTCTCAGGTAAAAACAGTGTTTTTGTTATTTGCGGTTTTTCCATATTCACGGGGGTCTTCTTCCCCTAACCCTAGCGAATATGGAGGGACAACTGTACTTTATCTCATATAAAAAAGGAACCACCCCCTGGCGAAAGGCAAGTGTAATCTGTCCTGGAATTACTGACCTCCCTCTACTCTCTCATCCATCCAGCCTTTATTGAGAGCACAAACAGTTATTTCCTTTGCTTCATCCTTTAGCTCCTTCATTACATGCTCCTAAGTTTTACTCTCAGCTCATCCATGAATCCTATCAACATCCATAATTTTGGCCACAAAACTGGACCTTGAGTTATACATGAGGTTGACTTATAGTCAGGTGTATATGGTAATTGTTTGGGTGCAAGAACCAGCCATCATGTTCATGTAAAATTGCTACTGCATCAGAGACACTATTTGTAATTCTTTTCTTTTAAATGTGTGAAGACTGATTAATAAGGATAGTATATAACAGAGGTGGTACAATCAAAGTTGGTCCCTTGCGTAAGATTTTCTTGGGAGATACACATTTTGAACATGACAGGACACGCACTGGATATACCCAAAGCAACTCCGCTCAGCTTCTAGTTTTGTCTGGGTCACCTGTAGTATACTACAATTTACCAACAATTCTTTGCATCCTAATGTTTATGGTTTCTAAGATAGGTGCTTGTGTAAAACAAAACATTTAATGAATAATCCCTATTATCCAGAGTGTGCATGCACCAATATTTTGTGAAGCTGAAGGCTTTCACAGCCAGCATCCATAGTTTTTTTGTGTTTTCCAGGCTATGTGGCTGTGTTGTGGAAGAATTTATTCCTGATATTTTGCCTGCATCTGTGGCTGGCATCTTCAGAGAACGCTGGCATGGAAGTGTGTGGAGTACTAATTAAATAAGACAAGAATCCCCCTCGCATATTCCCAACAACTCACCTCCAGGCTTTGCCATTCAACACAGTACAACACATGAATTAACTCCACTATTAACATCTAAAAAACCCCACTTCCTCCCAACCAAGGGTCCCACAGGTATATACACCCCACACACCTCCATGCCACCATCCTCTGAAGATGCCAGCCACAGACGCAAGTCAAACATCAGGAATATTTTTTTTTCAGAACGTGGCCACATGAAAGCTAGAATCCTCAAACACAAGTTCCAGATAGTGTATCTGCTAGTTATGCTTGTGGCTGTACTATTTAAACTCTTGTGTAAGGACATATCCAGTACCCCTTTACACAAAGTATTTCTCCACTCCCCCAGAAGACGCCTCTGGCTGTGTCCCCAAAATCTCAGCATGGCTACCAGAATGTTCCCAGAATGAATACCAGATTCATAGAAGCAGGCTGATGCCACCACTGCAAAATTATTAAGCTTGATACTGCGTTAACTGTCAAGAACACCTACCAATGGAAACCTAGTATTTGTAGTTTCTTGTGGCAGCAGAGCCCCCTGACAGAGAAAGCTAAATATCTCTCAAAGCTACACACCCCAGAATTCTATAACATGGAGCTATAGCAGTAAAAGCAATGTCAAACTAATTCTGCAATGAAGATACAGTCACAGAAGGGCCTCCAGCCTTTGACCTTACAAAAACTAGGAAAGGTCTGTGCTGGAGGCTTTCCCAAGAGCTACTGATGGTTTGGAATTTGTAATACTGTACTATGAGAATCACAAATCTGGAACAATATGGTTCCTATTTTTGTGCATTTTCACATTATAGGGGGAATGTAATTTTGGGATTATTGAGTAGAGGTAACCTACTTTCATTCTCAACAGTATTGAAAAGGCAGCTTTGGAGAGTGCAACTCTCTCATTTTTGCCCTTAAAGGATGGCTTACAAGCTTTTTTTATTTACCATCTCGACATTGTCACCTCTACCAAAAAGTCTGCCAATGGCCACGATCTTGCATTGTGTAAATCTACATTGATGAAGCTCAATGGCAGTTAATACTACATCATCCATCTGGTGAATACTGATTATGTATGCCAATGTGCCTCCTTATTTTCCTAGTATGCAACAAAATGCACAGTGGCTGTTTCTGCAATCCCAGTGAGGAAAGTGGTACTCTGAAGGCACCAATAATTATGTACCATTCAAAATGTACAACTGCAAGTGAACTTGTTACATGTCATGTGGAACTCTGCTTGTGCAACCATGAACTGAATTATGTCCACTGAAAAATGGCCAAAAAACAATAGTACAAATGCACATATAAAGGAACTTACAAAGGTGTTTGACACAGAGGATTCCAGCTCTGTCTTCTAAACATCCCTCAAATTGATAACTAAAAATGCAATTTAAACACTAAATATGTATTTATATCTCACAAATACTACAAAATGTGCATCTGCATCTGCTCTAGGTATTTCCTTTGGCGAGGATCAAGAGAGAAAAAGCAACAAAAGGAAGATAGGGCATTTCCTACCCAGTAGTCCAGAATAGGCCAAAGTCAGAACCAAGGGCGCAGAAAGGGCCTATGACAGATAGGTTGAGTCACATCTCCCCTCTACACTTTATCATCCTGTTTAAATCTGACATGAGCAGTATTTAGCTTTTCAGAATAAAACAACCTCCAATAAATGTGATGAATATGATTTTTTTTATTGGTTGTTACTGAATTAGGCAAGACAGAGACTGAAAAAAGGAGCTGTTCCAAGTCCATGCACAATAGATGCACAACAGGCCTTAGGATGGAAAGGAAAAAGTTTTGTAAAAAATGACAGCTCTACACAATTGGGTCCATATTTCTAAGACCCGAACACATCAATGCTAATTCAAGTAACACTGGTATTATGTTTCCATTTTGTAGTTTTTAAATCAATCTGGGTAATGTGACAAGATGCAAAATGGCTTTTATTATCTGCTACTTAAATAGGTGGATTCACACCAATATATATTGAACCTCTCTATAAAAATATCTGTCTGTAAATATTTTTGTTCTACAACTGGCATTACTCACCAGTGTTTCTCTAGATTACAATTAAATAACAATAGATTTTACACAAACCAATGAATAAACTTAAGGCAACTGGCAAAAAGATAGGGTCAGGCATATCTGCAATCCAAGTATTCAGGCCCAAGGTTCCAGTCTAGACTAAAATGGCTAATATCAAGATCATCAGGACTAAACTGAGCCACTGGTTTCACAGTGGGACTTACATGCAACTAATCATATCTGAACTAGAGCACAAACCAAGCTGGTCCAGATAAATGTGACTGGAACCTTTGAACGTCTTGCTTACTTTGAATGTATTTGCAGGTTTTGTATATATGAGAGGTATTCATTGATGACAACTTCTTCTTCTTCCAGAGTTAAGTCCAAATAATCTTCTTCATGTTCTGGAATATCCTCTAAGATTTCATTGACAACTTCTACTTCCATGTCTTCATCTGTTGAGGCTCCAGATGTACCTAGAGATAAGTAAGAAATATAGTACACTACACAGACTCTTCTTCCCATGTTCATTATTTAACACAAAACTGATTCTATTCCAATGGTACCTCTGCATCAACAGCTGAATTTGTGACTAAACTTGGAATCAGAGCTGGAAGAAAGCACAAGGGCCAACTAGTCCAATCCCCTGCCATGCAGAAATACAATACAGCACTCCTGAAAGATGCCTAAGCAATCTCTGTTTAAAGATCTCCAAAAAAGAAGAGAAGTTCTTCCTAATGTTTATGTGGAATGGCTTTTCTTTAAATTGAATCCATTGGTTTGTGTTCTAATCTGTGGAGCAGCACATGGTATATTGCTCTACCATATACACGAAAATGCTTTAGATATTTAAAGATAGTGTTATCATTATTCAATCTTTTCTTCTCAAAGCTAAACTGTCACTCCTCAAAGGGTAGGTTTCCAAACCTTTGATCGTTTTGGCTGCCCTGATTTAGGCATATTCTGGCTTGTCAGTATCCTTGAACTGAAGTGCCCAGAGATAGTATTCCTACACTGCTGTTGATGCATCGGCTTTTTTGGGCAGACAACTGACTCAAGTTTAGTCTGCAGTCTACTGAGGTTCCTAGGTCATTGTCACACGTACTACTTTCAAGTCAGGTGTCATCCATCCTATATTTGTGAATTTAATTTTTTCTGCCTAGATGTGGTATATCTATCCCTGCTGAAATTTATTGTGTTAATTCTGGCTCAGTATTCCTACCTGTCAAGTTCATTTTGACTTCGAATCCTGGCCTCTGGGGTATTAATTCTTCCTCCGCTCCCATTTTGTTTCATCAGTAAATTTGATAAGTATGCCTTTTATTTCATAATTCTGTTATTTATAAATATGCTATACCATACCAGGTATTGAACTCTGAGTCACTTCATTAATCACTTTTCTCCAGGATGAAGACAAAGCATGGTGAGCACTCTCTTGGTTTGGTCTGTCAACCAATTATGAATCCACTTAACAGTGGCACCATCTAGTTCATGGTTAACCAGCTTGCTTGTAAAAAAATATCATGGGGGACTTTGTTTTATAGAAATCAAAGACATATTACATCCGTAGCACTACCTGATCTACCAAGCTTGTAACATCATAAAAAAGATAGGATTAGTTTGCTGTGACTTGTTTTTGTGAAACTCATGCTGACTCTTAGTAATCACAGGCACTGCTTTCTAAGTGCATATAGACCGACTATTTAATCATCTGTTCTAGAAGCTTTTCTCGTATCAGTATCAAACAGATTTGTCAGTAGTTGCTTTCATCTTTTTTGCCCTTTTTGAAGATGGTGACAACATTTGCTCTCCTCCAGTCACTGGGCAATCTCCTTTTCTCCAAGAATTCTGTTATTTGGCAGTGGCTTGAGATTACATTTGCAAATTCCTTTAGTACTCTTGGGCACTGCAGAAATAATCCAGTTTGACACCACTTAAACCGCAATGGCTCAATGCTATGAAATCCTGGGATTTGTAGTTTTTAGAGAGCTCTGGTGCCACCACACACTACAGTTCCCAGAATTCCATAGCATTCAGCCATGCCAGTTAAAATGGTGTCGAACTGGATTGTTTTTGCAGTGTGGGTGCAGCCTTAGATGTAGTTCATCTGCCCCTGGTGACTTAAATTCATTTACAGTAGCTAGGCAATCCATCCCATTGCCCAGTTCACCTCTGTTGATTAGGATCAAATCCAAAATAGCGTTTTCTCCACTTACTGGATAATGAAACTGTCTGTAAGGCTAGTGAGGAATCTGTACTGGCAAAACCACCTCTGAGTATTCATGGGGTTGCTAATTTCAGTATTCAACACCATCCATCATCATGGTATCAAGACTTTCCAAATTTGGAACTTGCTCCAAAAGGTTTAGACAGTGTTTGTGATGGCACACACATTAATCTCAACTGAGAACATATTGAAAGACTTTTTGGCAAAATATATATTTTGCTGATGAGCTGTTTTCTACCCGAGAATAAATGCTGTATATTTTTGAAAAGACAACTAAAGATTCATACCTCAATATACCATCAGAGATAAATATCTGTGATTGCTATTAGGGAAGAAATGACTATTCAAATTCTTATGAAGGGAAAAACTCAAGAAAAAGGCTTCTGAATGTACAAATACCCCAATAAGGAAAATTCTTCTTGATTCCTTTTGTCACCACCCACTACAACCATAGTGCTCAAATTGCTCTTTTACCTGCAGAATCAGTTGGAGAATCTTTGGATGAACTGGATTCATCTGAGGGAGTGGTGCTGTCTAAAGAGGTCTGTAAATCAACTGGGAGAGATCCCCCATAATGAGCCAGTGTTTGTGCAGCTAGCTGAATGTTGCCTTTGAATACTTTCAGAGCTTGTTCTGCTGTCTCTGGATTAAAGCCCATATACACCAACTACACAAGACAAATATAAAGAAGAGGTACATATTATAGGCGGTCACAAATTTGATGCCCCCTTTCTCCAAAGAGCTCCAAGGTGGTAATTTCATCTCTAAAAAGTTCCATGAACTAGGTTTGGTCGGCAGAAAGAGAGAGATTGCCAACCAACCTCTGACAGAGATTTACAACTGCACAGGAATTCAAAAGTGAGTTTCCTCACATCCACCTTGGACAGTCTAAACATGCCTCCAGGTATACATCTTAAAATATTAAGGCTATCACATTGGCACACAGTAACTGCCCAGACTTAGTTCGGTCTCTGGCAAAGCAAAATGGATTCTTGTATGAAGCGATCATGAGACATTCCTCAGTGAATGTGGAAGTAATGAATCGCTAAGCACACATGGGTTAAGTCAGCAAAGTAGGTGAGGCAAAACACAGAGTCCTGAGAAAATGGGTGCCAGACAGGAATTGAAGGTGAAGAAATAAAATATGGCAGCATTTTAAGGGGAGAGGGTAATGATGCAGAGGAGAAGGTAGGCAAGGGACATGGGGCTACTGCATGGAGAAATAGCTGTTCTGCTCTACATCTGCAAAGCCCTGTTTGTATCATGAGGATGGGCTAGCAAACTGGAGAGCAGGTGGTAGCACTCTGCTTTGCAGCTGCACAAGAATGGCTCAAAAGGCTTGGGCTCATCATGAGAAGACAATGCACATACTGTCAGGCCACAAGTTTGGTCATGGTGAGGGAGGATGCCTTTTAGTAGCAACTTGGTAGCACTGCAGTGTCATGCATTGGGAATACAGGCAGACCATGTGTCATCAATGTCTGCCTTAAAGGGAGAAAACAATAATGCTTACATGGCACCAAAACAGGAATCTGAAAGGCTTATTTAATATCATTTATTTATTTCATTTCTATATTGCCTTTCTCCTAGAATGGAACCCAAGGCAGCTGACAGATATAATAATTTAAATTAAATATTATCCCTCCCCTACCTTGCCCCCATATATATTTATACGCTAGGCTTACCTGATTAATACTTTCCTGAAGAACATGAAACTGGTTCCCAGGCACTGGATCATCATCATCTGGCAGGAGTAACTGGGGATTGTCAAGCATAAGCTAAAACAAGAAATCATAGCATGTATGTATAGATCTGTATAAAACATTATGATAGCTTTATTTTCATTCCCCAACATGGAATTTCTGTTTTGCACAGCTGTTACATACTGGGTCAGTGCTTTTACTGAACTATTTATCCATCACATTAAAATCTTATTTTTAGTGACCCCGCTTCCTGCATATACATGGCATTAGGGTATTTTTTGCCCCAGTGCATTCCACTGACTAACCTCAAACTAGAAATACTAGGTAATATTATTTAGTCAGTCACTACTCTTTGTTTTAACATCCATTTTTCTATTCTCTTGGGACCAAAAAGCAAAGAGACAGCCAGACAGAACTTGTCTCTCCCTGCTCCTTATCTGCTGAGTAAACTTTTATGGCTGAAGTAAGTTTATTTGGCAGGTCTAGCTGTGGGAAGACTTTGCAGGCTGTAGCATAGGAGCAAATTTAAGTGTAGAGAAACCTTATTTACCACCTCAGAGCTGACATGTTTAACAGTATGAAGAGGCAATGCTATTATCTGTCAAGTGAAGACCAGGTATAAGAATATATTATTTTTTAAAAATATTTTAATTAAAAAAGGAATAAACCTTGTTTCCAATGGATGCAGGCTTTTGGAGCACAATTAAGAGCATTTACCTTAACTGCTTGTTCAAGGTCTCCTTTTGCCTTGTGAAGAGCTTCTCTCGCTGCTCGCTCTGAATAACCCATACTCTTCAAAGAGTTTATATCCTCTAACCGCTTTCGCCTTTTAGCTCTTTCTTCCCTCCTTATTTGAGCCTTCTCCTGTAGCAATAGGACAAGAAAATAAAATAAATAAAAAAGAAAGCAATTTACTAATTAATTTGTCCACTTAGGCATCTCTTGCAACTTTAACAGATTTTTTCCCCCAACACATTGGTTTCCAATACATTTTGTTCACTACAACTCTTTTGGGTGAAAATACTCTATGGTCAAGATCCTACATTGTGATTGTGAGGTGAAGTTTGATTATGTATTCAGTTATGTCATGCTGCATAACTGAACACAGAACCAAATGTGCAACTGAAGGAGTACTCATTTCATCCATGTGAACAGGGACAAACAGCATCAGCCAAGAACATGCATCTGTATACACAACTGGACCACATATACAACTCTGCTTCCACAGCACCTTGAACTGAATCCAGACCTTTGTGCATGAGGAAAAAAAAACACCTTTGTAAAACTTACAAAGAATTGCTAGAACTGTTGGTCCTCCACATTTGCAGATTTGACTTTTGCAGCTTTGATTATTCACAGATTTAACTGGTATGTTCTCTCTAGGAATCTTTAGGACCTCCAATGTGACTCTGCAGGAAGTTGACCATAGTCACACTGGAAAATCTAGAGATTCCTAGAGGAAACACTTTTGTAGACATTTGTAGATGCTCCAGTGCAATTCAACTTCCACATATGGACTGGAAGACCTAGAGATTCCTAGAGGTTAAAAAAAAGTTTTTTATTTGTGTTTTTTCCATTTTCTTGGGGTCCTGTGCCTTAACCCCAGCAAATGTGGATGGCTCAATGTATTTATTCTTTCTTTGCATTCCACTACTTGCTGCACCACAATGCAAAACTCATCCTTATGGTAAAGCATGAAACCTTCCCGGCACTATACCTCTCTCCTGTTAGAAATATGACTAGCAGCATGATCCACATTCCCATCACAAGCTCGGAGTCCTAGACGAGCTTCTTGAGCAGAGAATCCCAGAAGTAACAAGCTGTTGATCTTGTCAGGATCGATGCACAACTCTTGGAACAAACCATGTGCCTGCAAAGAGAAAGATGAGGACATGGGGTAGGAGGACTTCTACTGAACAATGTGAAGAAAACGTGAAGAAAACTATTTGGAGCCTACAGGCTGCTTAGGACAGAGAACACTATGCAGTATGATTGTCATGCAGTGTTCACTGGGGATACCTCCCAATTTTTGTAATAGGCCTCAGGTGGTGATTGTGATACAAAATGATGGAACATACCCTTTGAAGATGTTCAGCAGCTTCTTTTTCTCTGCCATTATGATAATGGCTTATTCCTTGAAGCAAATAAAGCCTTAGAAATAAAGCCTTCTCTCTCCCGGAACTTCCCTAAAAGGGGGAAAATATTTACAAATGGATCAAGTTGCAATTACTAAGAAAAGCATTTTTATTTACTGAAAGGCAGTGCAACTTACAAAGTCTGCATGCGCCTGCATGCATAAGGGTGAAAGAAGAGGGCCCCCAGAGTAAGGAACAAAAATAATAGTAAGGTGTGTGTGTGTGTGTGCGGGCGCGCGCGCGCGCACACACACACACACACACACAGAACAGCATACAAACTCTGACTCTGCTCTGGTCTTTTGAAACTTTGATGAAGTGAAGCAAAGTAGCCTGCATTTTCTAGATAGGAAGAGGCCACTGAAATAGACTCTGGTTACAAAATGAGCCTAAATAGTAGTATTACACCAAAAAGCTAAACTTTGTGGACAATAATTGATATGCAATCTGATATGCAAAGGAAATACTGCCAAGCCTACTTTATTTAGAATTTGTAACATTGCCCAATTTTCTCAAAATGTCACCTGCAAGAAAGTGTTCTTTTTCAGAAATCACCCTCAGCTGATGCTGCACTTCTTTCTCTTTCAGGTCCCCTTTGAGGGCACATATTGGGCACAGTGTGCAATGGAAATGGAGGAAAGTTATCAAAGTGCCATGGTTCCCTCATGAAGCTCCTTTTCGCCCAGCTGTACTATCATGTCATTTTCTGCTGTTCCCAGTGTTTGTACAAACCTCAAGGCCGAGCTCCGCTCAGCCCCCTCCCTGGAGTCATTTAAGAAAAATCTCAAGACTCACTTATTCCGCCAAGCCTTCCCCCACATGTCCTGATTGTCATCTTCTCCTGTGTATAGCGTGTTGTTTAGATTGTTTATTGATTTTAACTGGTTTTAATTATTAGGTATGAATGATGGATTTTTAATGATGTATTTTATTATACGGTTTAATATGGGGGATTTTCGTGGTTTAATTTTTATCTGTAATTTTTGTTCTGTGCTGTATTGTATTTCATTATTATCTTGTAAACCGCCATGATCGAAGGAATGGCGGTATATAAATAAAATCTCATTCATTCATTCACACACAGAGACAGGTTGGTTCTCCAGCCAACCATGCTACAGGTCAAACCCTGCCCCTGGGAGCCTATCAATAGGACATTTTGGGGGGAATGGGGCATCAGAACAGACCTGAAAAGCAACTTTCTTCTTCTGGTCTGCTTCTATGATATAAACAAATGGTCTGGTCTGGAATTATGGCACATAATTTTAGTGCTTGTTATCTTGCTATGGTCTTAGGTGAACTGTCAGCTGAAGGGCTGGGAAAGAATTTTACATGTGTTTTTTTTTTCTGGGCTCACTGATGTGGGAATTTTATATTTATTTTATTTACACCCTGCCCTTCTTCCAATTCAGGATCCAGGGGCAGCATACAACAAATCCAAACAAAGCTAAAACCTACCTGATAAAAAAAGTTTTAAAACCATTGAATAAACAATTCTACTAAAAATATCAGATTTCAACAAGTTTTTTTTAATTAAAACATAGGAAAAAGGATAAAAGCATGACATGCCCCTTTAAAAACCCTTGTATGGTGCAAAAAGTTAAAAAGCAAATGCCTGCCTAAATAAAAAGATATTTGCTTGCTGCTGGAAAGAGAGCAAAGAATGAGCCAACTGAACCTCCCCAGGAGGGAATTCTAGGCTAGGAGCAGCCACTGAGCAGGCCCTCTCCCTTTCCCTCACCAAACACACATATAATGGGGGGACAAAGAGATAACCCTCCTCCAAAGAACTTTGCCCTCTCTTTAAAGGATCCTGAACCCCCTTTGAAGGATCCTAAAGGATCTTCCTTTAAAGAATCCTGAAAGTGTTGCTTCCAAGCCCCAGACTAGCTCAGGGTATGGCATACATATTACACATCAAGATCATGGGAACATACTGTATTCATGCTGCAGTGCACCAAAGAAACTACTGCTATCTTCAATGTTATCCCAACATGTAGACTGGGTCATGCTGCTGCACAGCAGGCCGGTTATCCAATGCCTGGATCCCTGCCCTATGTTTTAATTTTCCTCAAGTCTTTGCAGATGTTTAACTGAGATTTCTAGAGCTGCGCCTGTGTTGTATTAATGTGATGTCAGAAGGAGAATCCAATAATCTGTTTCACAGATGCAGGTGAATTTATAGTAGTGATTCCCAAACTCTGGTCCTCCAGGTGTTTTGGACTTCAGCACCCAGAAGCCTCAGTCACCTTGGCTACTGGTCTGGGATTCTGGGAGCTGAAGTCCAAAACATCTGGGATGCCAGAGTTAGGGAATCACTGATTTATAGCATTAGTACTGGAATCCATGCATCTTCTATGTAAGTACTACCCTTCTAAAGTTGTATATTCACATATTTAATTCCAAAAGAGCAAGAAGCTGTCCTCAGCAGCAGGGACAACTAGCTACTTTCTGAATGGCAGGATTCTAAAGTTCTAAATGACAAGGACACTTGTTAAAAACAGAAACACACACTCCTTGGCTTACTTTTATAGTGACCAGCCTTTCATGGTTCTCTCCATAACACCTTCTGAAGCAATCGTGGGCTGCAAGAAGCTTTTTCTCAGCGTCATCAAGGCAATCCAGCTGTCCTAAGTGGAAGTAGCACCAGACTATGTCCAGCTGTAGAACTGCATAATTATCAACTGTGGTCAGGAGATCTGAACCACATTCACTGAAAAGCAGCAAGAAAAACAAAGCAAAAATATTGCACAATGCATTGCAAACATGCCTAGCCATCGGTAGGATTCATTCATTCTATAAATATGCACTGCAGCAAGTTACAGTGGTACCTCGGGATACGAATTACCCAGGTTACGAATTTTTCGGGATACGAATAAATCCCATAGGGATTTATTGTTTCGGGTTACGAAGGTTTTTTCGGGTTACGAAAAAACCCTGGTGCTGTTTAAATGGAGCCGCGGCAGAGCCGCGGCTTTTTTTCCCATTAGCGCCTATGGCAATTCGGGTTACGAAGGTTTTTCGGGTTACGAAATTAGCCGCGGAACGAATTAATTTCGTAACCCGAGGGACCACTGTATTTATTTTCACTGAACCTCTAGAAAGTTAGTGACTAGGAATGCACAAGTTGACACTGAAGATTTTCAGACTATCAGTTGCAAAGTTGGAAACTGTCTTCCAATGGCAAAAATACATCAATGAAATAAGATGAATCGGCAAAGCAGTAGGCAGCAGATAAAAAGCATTAGAGAGGAGGACATTCATGCCAGATTCTCTAGCCCTTCACTCCACAGATAAACCTGTTGTTATACCAATGGTATAATATTACATCTGCCTCAAATCCAGCTGAGGGAATTTCCCACTGACTTCAATGGGAAAAGTGGCAAAAAATAAAAATACACTCGTCCCCCGGGTTACGAAATTAATTCGTTCCGCCGCCATTTTCGTAACCCGGAAGTCTTTCGTTAGCCGAATCCCCATAGGCGCTAATGGGGAAAAGCCGCGGCTCCGCCGCGGCTCCATTTTAAAAAGCGCCAGCGTTTTTTCACAACCCGGGTAAACCTTCGTAACCCGGAAATAATTAATTAATTTTTTTTTCGTAACCCGGAAATTTCGTATCGCGGCGCGTTCGTATCCCGGGGTACCAGTGTACAAGATTCTCAATCCCGTTGACAACCACCATCATGTCACCTCATCAGAGGACACGGTGTAAACTCAATAAACTAATCCATATATGCAGGCAAGGAGTGACAATCATTGCTACTGGTGGCCAAACTCTCACTTTCCTTTCTGCGTTTAAAGGATTGCACCAGGGAGACTTAAAGTGTGATTGTGTTATCCTGATCCCTTCATGTCAGGCTGCCCAAAGTCTACCAGGAGCTGTATGCTGGCTGCATGTCATTTTAGGCCTCATGTGTTAGACAGCGGTTCCCAACCTGTGTTCTGAGGAGCCCTTAGCACAGCCAGGAAAATGAAAGAAATAAAAATTGAATAAAATCCATTGGGAGAGGCGGGAAATAGAAATAAATTATTATTATTATTAAATTAAAGAATAAGAATATATTGGTAGTTGTATATACTGTATACTCCTAAACACCATTAACTTGTAAGACATAGGGTAAGCCCCTTAGGGGCTCAGTGAGTCAAAAAGGTTGGGAACCCCTGTGTTAGAGGCACTGTGGCGGGGAGCAGTATCTCACCACTTTCTGTAACTTCCTGCAGTGGTGATGCTGTCCACACTAAGAGCACGGTGAGGCCTCCTGTGGCATATTTTTTATTATCTGCCCTGAAATGGGCAGATTGGATATTGCAGCTGTTTTGATTTTACACTGGTAGCAGTAACTACTGCCCTGCTGTAACAGCTCAATGGGATTGGTATCTAAAGCACAATAACTTTATTAGAAGTTAAAAAACAAAACAAACCTCCCCCCCCCCAACAGATTCCTACCAGAAATGTTTATCAGCATCTAACAGAAATGGCAATGCCATAGCATATTCTTTTTTCTTCAACAACGCTCTCCCCTTTTCATGATATCCCATAGCTAACAAAAGAGCCTGCAAAACAAAGGGGTGGGGGATTTTGACCATATTAAACTTTAATATTAATTGAACTGCAATTAAAGCATCCCAACTATACTATCCTCCTTACAACAAAGACTCACCTTTTTGGCTTCTGGGGGAATTTTTATGGTTCTTCCAGTCTGGTTTGCTATGTCCAAGTAAGGTACTCTGTCTGGGTCAGAAGAATCTTCTGCAACAGAACACACAAGAGAGGAAAAGGAGGAAGAATGTCACTCCTGTGCATTTGCTTGAATCCTTTAAATACAAACAAGACACTGCATCTGTAAAATTAGAACTGCAGCAACCTACTTCACTAGGTTGTTCTCTGTTTAGACAGAAGTTTCTACAGGAGAAGGAAGAGAAACCAGTTTTGTTGTTGTTATGTGCCTTCAAATTGACTCTGATTTCTAGGATATTCTTGGCTAGATTTCTTCAAAGGTTTGATAGAACTCATCTTGATAGAACTCAAACAGAGATAACATGGACAGGCTCATCTAATCGCACAGTACTCTATAGGACTATGAGTTCCACTCAAAGGTGAATGTGGTTGAATAGCATAAATGACCAGAACTTTGTAACTGGTGACAAAAGGCTGCACTGTACTGATCAGATAAAGTCCCTTTAAAAATCAAGCACTGCATTGCAACCTGATTTGCTCTGCATATGAAGTTGTTTCCTGGATCATACTTGTTCTATAAGGTCCCCCAAAAAATAAAAAATAAAATAAAAAGTACAGTGCGCCCTCCCATTACGCAGGGATCTGTTCCGGATCCCTCCACGTAAGGGGAATTCCGTGTGTGCTGGAGCCCCATTAGAAATAATGGGCTTGCGCATGTGGTGTGAGGTGGCGCAGTGGTATGCACGTGACACATTACTTCTTCCGGGGTGCGCAAGGGGCTTTTGGTGTGGCTTTCAGCATAGGCTGAAAGCCGCACATGCTGCGCCCGCATAAAACGCAGGTGCACTGTATTGTTACCTAGAGTCTGAAAATGTCATTATTAACATCAGGTGCCCTTTCTTCAATTCTGGGGCTCTAAAATCTCCATTTGGCAAAATATAGCATGGTTTACTATACATGCTTACTTGAAAGTAAACCACAATGAATGATTTGGTCTGAACTTGGTTCAGACTAATAGTTTAGTTTGAACTCAGGGAATGTTCTTCATAGAGGAAGCTGAGTGGCTAACATCAGTGACATCACCAACACAACTCTCCCACATTTCAGTTCTCAGGGCATTTCTTCAACTGTTTTACAAAGATCACTAATCTTTTAAAAAGTAGGATGAAACTGTAAAATGAATATACACAATCAGCATGAGGGAAGAAGCAAGACTTATTTGCTAGTTATGTCTGCTGTAGAAATAACAAAACTAGATCACACTCTGAGAAGCAGATGATAGACATAGTACTTGAAGACCACCTATCTTCCACCTATGATATGATGAAAAAAATTAGTCAATCACTAGTCTTGCATTTCACTGTTGTGCTATGATCAACATTTCAGAAAAGAGCTTCTTACTTCTGTCTGCCAGTATTTCTAAGCCCCTTTTTGTCCTCTGCATCTTTTTATTAATTTCTTTTTTCTTCATAGCCTCTTCCTCACGTTGCATTTCCTCTTCACGAACTTTTCTCCTGGTTTCTTCTTCACTCAGTTTGAGCTCAAGCACCATGACTTTGACGTTGTGTGTTATGCCTTGCTCTTCTAGTGTCTTTCCTGTAAAATGGAGACAGATTAGTATGCCAAACAAAATTAGAGAGAAAAAATTTGGAAGCTGTGGTTTAAAATGAAGATACAATACATTCCTAATGTAAAACCAGAATGCAGCTGTACAATTGTTTAACTAATATTTTTTAAAACAAGATACATACCTAGATCAAGTTGCTTCTTGTTTATTATTATTTTGATGCAATTTTCTTCAAGTCCATATGTCTGTGCTATGCTATGGAGCAAACAAATAGTTATTAAAGGCCCAATTTTAGAGCATACTGTCTATGTTGCTGAAATAAATTTCATATTTTTAGAATCATTTTTACACATAGTAATGTTATTTTATCACAATCATTATTAGAATGACTTGGAAAGAGAACCCACTATTTACAAGCTAACTGTAGCGCATAGCATTTAAAGACAAGGAATATCATTTTTGAACAGTAATTCTCCAAGCATGAACTATATAGGCCAAACATGATACAGAAGGAACCTGTTAAAACAGTTCCCTCTCTGCTCCTCCTGACATCCACATCATAGCTGCATACTATGTAGGTTTAGTTGAGAATAAACCAGAATAAATACACTGGAACTTGCTTATAATTAATCACAGCTGCACTTTTTCGATATATATATGGTTGCAAAATACACTGTTCCAGGCAGTGGCATCACTTACGAGGTGTGTGTGTGTGTGTGTGTGGGGTTTGCAAACTGCACTAGGTGACACCCTGGAGAAGTGACACCACTGCTCCTCAGACATCTGTAATTTGACACCAACAGGTTATGGCATTTGTCTGTATCTCTTTAATAAGCTGATGAGATGGGGTGAGTCAGGTGAGGAAAAAGGAGAGGCCCCAGGTCTATCTATCATTTTTAGTAGCCAATTATCTATGGAAAGCGTTGTCATGCGTTTTCCACTTTGGGGCAAGCATAACTCTTGCCACAGAAACCATATATAGAGTTTTGAGAGCTGTATTTACTTCTGTCCGTTAATTTTATACAACTAGTTATGTTTAGTAGGTATAACTCAGGGATAAATTTGAAGACAATGTTAAAGATGTCAGAGATTGTTTTGTGAAGTTGCTTTTCCTACTTAAAAAAATTACATTTCAAAATTTAATTTAAATTTTAAAAAACATGTAAATTTTTAGTTTAAAAAATTCTTTAAAAGCATCACATTTTACCAAATTTCACTTTAATCACGTGAAACTATGTATATGTAAATATATTCTGTGCTCTGATATTGTAATTTAAAGATAACTTTAATTTTGCCAGTTGTTTATGTCACAACTATTACTATTAGATTCCATGATATATGAGAATAATGATTTATGAATACATTAGTACAAAAAACATTACTAAGGATTCTGAATGGTGTGGGAGGAGGTCAATGGCAGGGTGACACCAGGAGTTACCACACTGGATGACACCAGCCCTAGTGACACCACTAGTTCCAGGGAATTCCAGAGTTCAGTTAAAAAGTATTACTAAACTAAATACACTTTAAAGGTAAAAGGTAAAGGTAGTCCCTTGACATGAATGTCTAGTCATAACCAATTGTAGGGGGCAGTGCTCATCTCCGTTACTAAACTGAAGAGCCAGCGTTGTCCAAGGATTGTCTGGTGGTTGTGTGGCCAGCATGACTGCACTGAACGCTGTTACTTTCCCACTGAAGTGGTAACTATTTATCTACTTGGATTTGCATGCTTTCAAACTGCTAGGCTGGCAGAAGCTGGGACTAGTGACAGGAGCTGACCCATCATGCAGCACTCAGGCTTCAAACTGCCAACCTTCGTCAGAATTGGCATCTTAACCACTAAGCCACCACATGCCTGAGATACACTTGACCCAACACACAATATAAAAAACAAACAGTAGTTACTTACTGTGATCTCAGCTCCTTGCCTGTGATCACCAATTTTGTCTCTAGGACATTTTTTCGTGTCTATAAATGTATGGAAATACAAATTCCAAGTTACCATCAGTTGTGTAAACTAAGTTCTACATATTAGAATCCATCGCTCCTTCATTGAAAAGATGTCATCTGCTACACCTTTAATTTCATCCTCTGTTTCACCATTTTTCTTCCTTCTCTGTTTATCACTTCACATAATCACTTATACCATGGATAAATAAAGAGCAAAACAGAACCTTAATGCATTTGGGCATATTGTACTTAATCAAGATCCATGAACATTCATGCATCTCATCAAGATGAGAAAGAAAAGAAACAAAACATAGAGCAAATTGCATATGAACCAATTCTGGAATTAATTTTAGAAATTCTTCATATCAGAAGGCAGATGTTGGTAAAATGTGGGGGCAAGCAAGTCTATGGAACAATAATAAAACTGGAGAAATTTGCTCATTGCTCAATTTACTCTGAATGGTACTGCTGCCACTCAAGCACAATATGGAAGCTGAATTACCTCTACAAACAAGAAGCAACATTAGTTTGAGTTCATGCAGTTGTTCTGATTGTAGAAGTATATTTCTAGCCCTATGCTTTATTATTTGCTGGACATGGCACAAAGGATCAGATGGACAGGGCCTATAATATTATCGTATATATTTGACTATAAGTCGACTTCACGCGTAAGTTGAAGGCAGGTTTGGGGGCCAAAATTATGGATTATGACTTGTGGATAAAAAAAGGGTAAAACTTAGGGGCATGTAACAAAGGATGTAAAGTAGGAAGCAAAGACTGTTTATTTAACAGTTGTTAAAACAATGTATAGTACAAAAGTAAATAATCATAAAGTAAACAATCCTAACTGTATTCCATTTTAATTTGTACTGTAAGCAACCTTAGGTTTCATATTAGGAGTAAGGCATAAGATAAAAATAAAATAAAGTAAAATATATTACATTAGTTACACACAACACTATCTACAATCAATTGTCCATAAAGCAGAATTGGAAGAGGATAAATTTTGGATTTAGATCTCCATTACTTATATGAAAATCACTGCTAGTGAGCAGTTCTAAGAAGAAAAAGATCATTCATTAACTACTGTTTTAAAAATACTTATGTACCTCAAGGTGGCACCATTCACAGGCAGTATTTAGTTTTACCAACACATCCTGATCTTTACAAAGGTGACCCCCCCAAAAAAAAGGGGGGTGTTAAAAGATGTAGAACCTTTCTCTCTGACTCATGCCACTTCATGCTCATGAAGTCTTCCAGAAGTTTGGGGATTGACTGTTTTATGGTGTCCTCCCTGCTCCCATAAATAGTTTTATTTTCAAAGCGCTTCACTAAGAAGTCAAAAGGTTATCAGTCAGAAGGAAAGGGAACACTGCATGTCTAAAATATTGAGTTTAAACAATACAAGCAACACTAATTTTGATGCACAGTTTAGAATAAGGAGGTGTTAATCATTCAATATTGTGACTATTTCAATTCACTGATACCAGAGGTTCTAAGATGAAAGGGAAATTATATAACTAAAGAATTTATGGGGGGGGGGTCACCATTTTTTAACATAAGACTGAAGTCCATGACAGATACACTGGATTGCTTTTATTCTATCTAAACAATGACTTAGTGTGTGTGTGTGTGGTATTTGAACTCAAATTAGTAAACTGCTTTTTACAAGCATAGGAGGGTTAAATAGAGTACACACTGCTTTATCTTTTCCCACTGTGAATTCACCTCCACTGAACTCTCAAGATAAATGAAAGAAGTCAACTTCAATGGATCCTTCTCCCACCACCCCTTCCATAAATAAAACTGAGAATGGGTTTTTTTCAGTCAGCTTTTCTGCCTCTTTTATACACATGAAATGTTATTATTGATTAGATTCCCACAGCCATTACTGCCCATTTTAAAATATGCTTCTTTAGGTAACATTAAACAATTGCTTACTTTACCCAACCTCGCAGGCAAGGCTACTTCAAGCGTTGCGATTCCCGTTGTCTTGTAGGCTTCATTTCCTGTTCCCCGCTCAACTGCTTTGCAGCGTATTTCTTCCAGAAGGGCTGCTATTTCATTGTCATTATAATTTAGTCTGGCTGAATACTGCACTGCGAGATTCTAGGAAAATAAAAATGCATTTGTTAAGAGCATGAAAGCAGTAAATATGCATGAAGTGAAAGCAGCCACAATATGGCAGCCACAGAGTACTTGCCTTTAATTCCTCACCAGCCTCTTTATTACTATTTGTATAAGGAGGTTTCCACAGCTGAACTTTGTCTTCTCGTAAATACATTTTCAGCTTTGCTGAAAGATATTTGTCCTGTGCCATCCTAGCATAGAAAACAAAAATAAAACGTTTAGTTCTCTGGACATCATTACAACAACGTGAAGTGTAATACTGTTGGCAAAATCAAAATGTATGCTCTACTTTTTCAGATCCCAAAAGGAACATGCTAATTAAAGATGTTGCTTCTTCACTATCCGGGGAATGGCCACAGCTTAGTGCCTTTGGGGCAGAAAGTCTCAGGTTGAATCCTCAAAATCTCCAGGCTGGTGAGCCACTGCTGCTCAATGTAGATCAAGGCAAATAACTGGCGAAGGCTGAAGGATTAATTTTAGGTTTCCAGGATCCTACCAGAGCTGCATTAGGTCTAAAAAAGCCCCCTTCCATTAGAAATGTGAAGGCCTTTGGGGGGGGGGGAGAGAAAAAAGTTTTTTTTCCTGGGGGAAAACCCCCAAGAATTTTGCTTTTGTTTTTTTTCCTTGGAAAAAATGGGAACCCACCCCATTCTTTTCTGGGCCTTCATACCTCTGTTCCCCACCTAACTGGCCTCTGCTCTGCTTCAGGTTTCATTTTCAGGCATCTGGGGACATATTAAACTTGGTGGAAATGTTACATCCCATTTATTACCAAACCCTGTTCCTGGAAGCATCCAGGTGTGGTCAAATAAACATTTTTCTCCCAGAGCTTCAGGTGAGTAGGCAGAGACAGCAGACACAGACAATACCAGGCTAGATGGAGTAAAGGTCTGATTTCAACTAAAACAGCCTCCCATGTTGCCATTAAGTGCGGAAGTAGCAAATAAGAACCGCCCCAATTGCATTTTGTAGAGAGGCGGGATATAATAATAATAATAATAATAATAATTATTATTATTATTATTATTATTATTATTATTATTATAAATTTTGTCTGTTATAAAGCTATTTTAATACATAAATTTCATTAAATTACTGTATAAAGTTATTTTTTGTATACATCCTGGTTTTGTGAAGTCAAAGGCTTTCATGGCCGGCCATCAACAACAGAACAATACGCAGATTAACATGGGAATCATTCCTCCTCACCGGGGGTCAACCAGGGCCCAAACAGACAGGCCAAAATAAAGCTGCTTCCGGTCACTTTGGAGGTATGCTTTTAAAATGATGCAGGCATCCTAAGAGGCCAGAAGCCGCGCCAAAGCCATGCTCCAGTCCTAAGGACTGGAGCGCAGCTTTGGCACAGTTTCTGGCCTCTTAAGATGTGTGTGTCATTTAAACAGCATACCTCCAAAGTGACCCGAAACAGCTTTATTTTGGCCTGTCTGTTTGGGCCCACACCCACTTTCTTCCAGGCAAGCATTCTCTGAAAATGCCAGCCACAGATGCTGGCGAAACGTCAGGAATAAACTCTTCTAGAACATGGCCACAGAGCCCGAAAAACCCACAAAAACATCCTACATTTCTCCAGCACAGGACCCAAAGTGGCTTACAACAAATTAAAACAAAGTACAGCTAAAATATTCATAGAAAAAAATTAAATTAACAACCCTTTTTGAAACCTCAAAGTTAATACAGTTTAAAATATAATTTAAATATAGTGATATATGAAATATCTAAAAGAGCACAGCACACTCCATTAAAAAGGCTCTTCTGCCACATGAGATAAGAGCCAAAGGCTTGCCTAAACAAAAAGGCCTTTCCTGACTTTACAAAGTGGAACCAGTTTTTAAAATACTATATGGAAAAACTCCCTAAGAGAAACTAGTGTCAGGATTCTGCCATTAATTATTTCCACCTAATTATGTACTATTGTGTACAAACAAAAGGAATACGTCTCCTCTGAACTTGATTTGGAGATTGGCTTGTACATTCGTAGAAGATTATACCTCTTTCACAGTGGCTTTATCTCTAAACCTAAAAGTGACTCTTGGCCCTCTTATAAGTCCTTGGGAGTAATGGGTGTGAAATTTTGTTCAATCTTTGGCTTGTTTTTATAATAATATTAAATTATGATGCCTTATGTTTCTGATATCAATAAAATTTAAATTCCAGGCTGCCAGCAAATGTATATTTTAACACAAAATAAAAATGAAATTGAAGTTGTAAAGAACATTATACAAGCAAGCAACAAACAAAAACATCCTGCTGAAGCTGACTAAGAAGGCATCAATAAATTTGGAACAGATGTTTGCTAATGATTTATCATGATGTTTTTATTTGCTCATATAACTGTTTCCCTCATGTAAACCAATTTTTATAAGAAGCCACTGACAGGTTAAAATCACATGCTGACAATCGCTTCAAGAGTCTAATGTATGTACAGTACTTGTAAATCTCAATTCACAGATAAAATGCTCATTCAATGGATGTTGGCTCAAACACAGCTCCATCTCTTTACCAAAACAACAGGTTACTGTATTTTCCCCACAAATCTAATAAACTTGGGAAGCGACTGATGAGGATTTTGTTTGTTTTTAGCATATTAGTATATTATTTTAGTACTCCAGCATTTTATAGTGTAGTGTTTTATCATTCATTTTTTATTGTAGTATATGTTCTGATGTGCTGCCCTTTGGTGGAAAAGGTGTTATAAATAAATGTTGTTGTTATAAATCTTAGCAGGGTTGTACATAGCTGGAGAAATAGTAATGGACTGAGATTTAGGGGATCCAGGTTCGAGTCCCAACTCAGCCATGAGACTCATTAAGGGACGAAACAGACAGCCCCTTTGTGGCGGCTTCTTGGTGGCTTGGGGGCATGTTGTTTAGGCGCCGCTTGCCCTCAAGCCGGCAAGAAACCGGTGAAGCCACCCGCTCACATGGAGGGCAGCTTTGCAGCACACCAGTGGCCTGGCATTTAGACACTGCACGCTGTAAGAGCACCGCAGAGCTGCGGCAGAAAAGTGGCTTTTCCCCCACTTCTTTTTGCGCCAGCAAACAGCCAGGTTGAAGGTGTGGCATGCAGTTGCTGTGGCTCCAACCCCAGCATTCAAAGGGATGGCATCAAGCCGCCCCTTTAGGGCCATCGGTTTTGGCCCTAAGTGACCTTCAGCCAGTCATTTTTTCTCAGCCTGATCTCCCTGGCAGCATTTTTTTGGGAATAGAGAGAAATGTATGTCATCTTGAAGTTGTTGAAGAAAATGAAGATTAAAATATAATTACGGGCTTGTCTTCGCTGGACAAAATACTATCCCCGGAGTACTGTGGTCCTTGAATATTTGTGCTCTCTAAGTAGTAGCACTTGCATTTCCAAACCATCCCTTTTAGTCACCCAGTGCCACTGTTAAGGTCACAACGAGATGCCCAGCCATGTTTCAACGCTGGCCAACTTGTTTTGCCCTTAGAGCGACTTGCTGAGAAGAGAGCCAGTAACTGGCGATGGGGGAACCCACAACAAAAGGTAAGCTTTTTAAAAGTGGGTTAAGGGGAAGAAAGGCCAAATTGGGTATGCACACCATGAAGATAGTCTGTGCCCAACTTGGGGTTTTGGCCCTGTGTCATGTAAAAATGATGCAGTGAACCCAGGGGGAATTCAGACTAAATAACCCATGTAGGCAAGGCTAAGAATATAGCCAAATAAACACTGAAGCCAGGATGGCGTAGTGGTTTGAGTGCTGGACTACAACTATGGAGACCAGAGTTCAAAAACTGGCTCAGCCATGTTAAACCCACTTGGGCAAGTCATACTCTCAGCCTCAAAAGATGACCATGGCAAACCTCCTCTGAACAATTCTTGCCAAGGAAATCCCTTTATAGGTTTGCTTTAGGGTCGCTATAAGTCAGAACTTGAAGGCACACAACAAGGTCCAACCTGCTCTTACAAAGTTAGCAGTAGTCTGATGTGCAAGCAATCTGAAGATTTCCAAAGACCTACAAAAGTCTACAGACCAACTTGCTTCTATTAAAGGCCCTGTTAGTAAATTGGCATGAATAAGATGAAAACACAAGTGTCAAAGACAGCAATCTCTTTCTCGGAAAATGCCCCACTCCACAGAGGAAGTGGCTAAAGACTGCAGCTGTCGCTGCTTCGTCTTGCCATCTCACTGTGTTTGCCACATTTAAGTATCTGCCAATGATCCCAGCACAGCCGGCGCTGCTGCCAGGTTTTACAGATGTAGCCAATGAAAACCCACCAATACAGTATTGTGGTATTTCTGGAGTTGTGATGCAAGTAGGAAGCCAGAGAAAAGCAACTCCTGGTTCCTTCACATAGACTTTCTCTTTCAGTCACCATATGGATAAGCAGAAGGTCAGTGGCTTAGCTTTGATTTCAATGCCCCCCCAGAAAAAAATTTGGAGCCATTGCCATTTCTCTTTGAGCCAGAGCAGGAAAACATAAAGCACCAGCGAGGGGGAGAAGGAGAGATTCCCAAGCAGCTGGTGTTGCTGGGAAAGAGAGAAGGAATCTTTTAAAGCAGAATAAATTAAAGGAGAAAAAAGATCTATATGCTGAGTCTCTTAAAGATTCAAGGGACTCGTTTATGACTGAAAGATCTGGCAAAGGTCTTCTAATATTGCCATCTGCTGCTTGGGAAATGGCAGATTCATTAGTTTTGCTTTCAGCAGTATTTGGTTCATACAACACATACCACTGACATGGCTATAGAGAGGGAAAGCGAAAGCAAAAGGAAAAAGATTCTATTTTGTGCAAGATAAAGACCCTAAATACATGAGGAAACTTAGAAGAGAAAGCCAATACAGTGAGTAACAGCTGGCCCTCCACATCTGTGGCTTTGACTTTTGTGGCTTTGATTATTGAGAGCTCTGATGACTATGTTCTCTCTAGGAATCTCTAGGTCTTCCAGACGACTCTGTTGTCAATTTCTCCCAAAAGTCATGCTGGAGGACCTAGAGATTCCTGGAGGGAACACTTCTCTAGGCATTTCTAGGTCCTCCAGTGCAATTTCACGGCCAACCTTTGGCAGATCTTGACCACTGCATTGCCCCGGAGGACCTAGAGCAGCGGCCCCCAAACTGAGCTCTTTAAGGGATTTTGGACTTTGACTCCCAGAATCCTTGACTACTGGCCAACACGGCTGAGGCTTCTGGGAGCTGAAGTCCAAAATCTCTTAAAGGGCACAGTTTGGGGACCACTGACCTAGAGAGTCCGAGAGAAGAGGCAGGGCAGTGAAAGCTGTCTCAGACTGGGCCATTTCTGCACTGGGTTTTGGACCTTTGTCTCCTTTTCTCTTTTAGTGTGAATACATGCTTTCCAGTTTTTTGTTCAGTTCCTGAACATCTCCCAGAATTCCATAGCATGGCAGTTAAAGTGGTGCCAAACCAGATTATTTCTGCAGTGTGGATGCACCCCAAGTATACGGTCCAGAACACACTGCGGAAATAATCCAGTTTGAGACCGCTTTAACTGCCCTGGCTCAGTGTTAGGGAATCCTGCGAACTATATAGTTTTGTGCGACAACATTTAGCCTCCTCTGTCAGAGACTCTGGTGCCACAACAAACTACAGTTCCCAGGATTCCCTAGCATTTAGCCAGGGCAGTTAAAGCAGTCTCAAACTGTGTTATTTCATGCAGTGTGTTTTGCACCTGGGTCCCTTGGCCTAGTGGTTTCCCCACAGTACTGGTTTCCTTGAGGCCAGGGTTCGAGTCCTGGCTCAGCCATGTCAACCCACCGTTGGGATAGGAAAGTCACACTCTCTCAGCCTCAGAGAATGGCAATAAGCAAACCCTCAGTGAGGGTTGTTATTATTATTATTATTATTATTATTATTATTATTATTGTGTGAGGGCACAGAACAACAAGAAGAGGTTGTGGGTCACTGAAAAGCTTAAGGATAATGGTAATGATGATGATATTAATGATGATAATAATAATAATGATGATGGCTGCCTCAGTTGCCACTGCCATCCTCTGAGGCTGAGAGAGTGTGACCTGCCCAAGGATGACAACCCTAGTAAGGCCACCATTTTGGGGCTACCTAGAGCCATCAATGAGGACTTTTTTGGGGGGGGGGTTATTCAGAAGAGACTCTATCCCCAAAACAGAACCCAACCCCAGAAGCGATGCCAAGGAAGGCGAGGGCCTTGCGAAGGCGAAGCTGTGTCTCTCTCTCACTCACCTGGCGCGCTAGTCCAGAGGCGTGTACACGTGTCTCTCTCTCTCTCTCTCTCTCTGTGGGGAACGTCTGAAAGCAAGACCCGCGAGTCGACGTTTTGACGTTTATTCTCTATAACCCCTCCCCCCGCCCTTCTCGCCTGAAGAGAAATAATAAAAGAATGAAATAAAAATAGTAAACCAGGAGGGGAAGACAAGGCCCCCCCGGTCCCTCCTTCGCCGCCTCAGAAGCGAAAGCAAAAACAGGGAGAGAGCGGCGGCGTCGAGGAGGAGGAGAGGCCTTGGGCGTCACGTGACCACGGGGCCCCGTCCGCCATCTTCGTCCTCCTTCCCTTTGTGGCGTCAAAGCCTAGGGCAGCCTTCGCCTTCTGGCTCTGAGGGAGCAGCAGGAGAACGCTCGCTTCACCATCGCCATCATCGTCACCACAATCACTGCTATCATTATTTTACCATCAACATTATCTTTATTATTATTATTGTCTTTTTTATCATCAATATTATTATTATTATTATTACCATCATGATCATTAATAATAATATTATTTATTTATTTATTTATACCCCTCTCTACAGCCAAAAGGCTAACAGAGCTGCTCGTCAGTATTATTATTATTATCATCATCATAATTAATAATAATAATAATAATAATCATTATTATTTTATCATCGTCATCATCGTTATTACCATCTTTATACCATTAATATGAATATTATTACCATCACCATTATTCATTATTATTGCCATTTTTTCATCATTATCATTATTAATATTAACATTTTATCATTGTCATCATTATCATTATTATTATCATCATTATTATAATCATATCATTAATGTTAATATTATTACCCTCATTATTCATCATTACCATTTTATCATCATTATCATTATTGATATCATTATCATTTTATTATCGTAATTGTTATTATAATCATATTATTAATATTAATATTACCACATCATCATTATTCATTATTACCATTTTATTACCATTATTATTATTATTATCATCATTAATATTATTATTACCATCATCATTATTAATATCATCATTTATTATTATTATTACTATTATTTTATCATCATTACTGTCATCATCATTATTGTCATTATCATTATTACTATCATTAGCATCATTTTTATTATTATTATTATTAACCTTAATATTATCAATCATTATTATTCTATCATCATTATCATCATCACTGTCATTATTATCATCAGCATCATTATCATTATTATTAACAGGCTGACCAAGATCCAAAACACACTGCAGAAATAATCCAGTTTGAGACCGCTTGAACCTGAATAGGAGGGTCCTTGGTCCAGTGCTAGGGAACCCTAGGAACTGTAGTTTATGTATTATGGCACCAGAGCTCTCTGGCAGAGAAGGCTGTGTGTCTCACAAACACTACAGTTCCCAGAATTCCCTAGCATTGAGCCACAGCAGTTAAAGCGGTCTCAAACTGGGTTATTTCAATGGCAGTCATTGGCAGGGTACAGAACACACCAGGTGACAGCCCAGAAGAGGGGTGACATCCAGTTGCACCCCTGTTGCTACTGCTGTGCCCACTCCTTCTTCCCTGCTCTCTCTGTGAGGAGGCACCCAAGGCAATGGAAGAGGATGAGGAGGAGTGCATGCCCCTTCTGTCTTATCCTGCTGCCTCACTTGCCCAGTGGCACCCCTGGCATCTCTCAGCAGCTGGCAGCCAGATGAATGAATGAGACGGGGAAAGATGGAAGGAGGGCAAGCAGACCATTACCACCATCATTACCACGACACCACCTGGTCAGTCACTCACCCAGTGCCACCCAGTTCTTTCTGGGTCTGGCCGGCTGGCAATTGGGCAGTAGCTGGTGAAGGGGGCAGGCAAGAGAAGAAGTGAGAGGAGAGGCAAGCATGGTTCTCCAGTGCTTTGCTGCCAGTGGGCTCTCCTGAGGAGGAAGCTGTGATGGTGGCGAAAGAGAAGGTGCAAGGGCACCCTTCCTGGCTTTGCTGCTTCTGGGCTTTCTCCTTAGCAAAGGAGAAGGGGGCAAGCATGGCCCTTAGCAATAGCAAGTACATTTCTACATTGCTTATCAGTGCACTTAAGCACTCCCTAAGCGGTTTACAAAGTGTAAGCTAATTGCCCCCAACAATCTGGGTACTCATTTTAGCAACCTCTGAAGCAGGGGTAGGCAACCTGCGGCCCGCGGGCCGGATGCGGCCCAGTGAGGCCTTGGGACCGGCCCCAGCCCGGTCCTGCCACCAATGCCGCCGGGGCCTTTGGGGAGCAATTGTCTATAGAAGCCTCAGAAACATGCATTTATATTAACATTTTTTAAAAAAATCAGCAAATTTTTTCGCGTGTCCTCCATTTTTTAAAAAAAAGATGTCTTCCATTTGAAAATTTTGTCCTACATTTGACCTGGTTTATTTATATATTTAATTTTTTTAACAAAAATATTTAATTATTTATTTTTTGGCTTCGGCCCCCCAGTTGTCTGAGGGACAGCAACCCGGCCCCCGGCTCTAAAAGGTTGCCTACCCCTGCTCTGAAGGATGCAAGCCTGAGTTGAGCTTGAGCCTTTTTGCTGGTATTGAACTCGCAACCTTATGGTTTTGAGTGAGTGGCTGCAGTACAGGCATTTAACCACTGGCCACCAGGGCTCCCTTCCCCACTGCTTCACTTGCCTGGTCGCCCTCCCAGCAGCCCTGGGTGAATGGGCAAGCGGGTGAGCAAGTTGGGGAAGTAGGGGCACTGCATGGCCCCTCCAAGACACCCACTCAACCAAGTAATGCCAAGCCTGGGGATGCCACTGGCTGTAGCCTTGGGATTGTTAGAAGGAAGAGGTTTCCTTTCCTTCTTCTGGAGGTCATTTGTACGTTTATTTCACTGTTTTATGCTTTAAACCTTTTAAAAACTGATGAGGAACATAGCTAACTACTTCAGTTCTGTTGAAACACCTCCCCATGGTCTCCAATGATGGCCTATAGAACTGACTCCTGGCCATTTACATCAGTTGGAGGGGTTATTCACACATTGTTGTTGGGTTTTTTAGCGTGACTACATAAATCATAGGTTTTTTTGTGGGGTTTTCACTCTATGTGGCCATGTTCTAGAAGAGTTTATTCCTAACGTCTCGCCAGCATCTGTGGCTGGCATCTTCAGAGAAGATATTCATTGTCTGAAGATGCCAGCCAGAGATGCTGGCGAAACGTCAGGAATAAACTCTTCCAGAACATGGCCACATAGCCCGAAAAACCCACAAAAAACTATGGATGCCGGCCATGAAAGTCTTCATGATGTGAATCATCTCAGTCAAGCATTCTGGGTTTGCAAGCATTCAAATAAAGATAGAGCTGATGAATCAAATGCATTCAGAACCCCCTTTTTTGGTATGTGGCTTTTTATATCAGGTCTATTTGGGTCTATTCACATCTGTTATTCACACTACCGACAATTGCAGATCTTTTTAAAAAAACTCGGGGGAAACCCTGATATCAATTATCCCAGATTAAGTGGGTTTTCTTGGCAGCCTGCCTCCCCCCAAAAAACTTAATTGGGTGCATTTGAACAACCTGGATTCATCCTGGATTATTTTCAGTGTGTGAATTCACTGACTGATGTGGGGACACAGAGAATATCACAAGGACTGTATAAACTTTCCTGTCTCCCCACCCCATAACAATTGTATCCACAGGGCTCTCTTCTTTTGACCACAGTCTGATATAATGGTAAGCTGTTATTATGGGGCAATGCCTCAGGCGTCACCTCTCTATGGGATGTATGGGGAGGAAATGTCAAATATCTCTTCATTCTTTGTAACACGGAGAAGAGTAGGTGTGCCTCTTACATACAAGACTATAAACTGTGGACTGTTTTTCCAACTGAATGTAGCCTATGTGACCCCCCCCAATCAGACACTAATTTGTACATGAAAGACCCCAGTCTTTTAAAACTTTCAGTGCCGCTTCTCAAAATAGATCATGCAAAGAAACAAAGCAGCTGGTCTGGGTGCAATGTAGCACAGGAATGCATTCCTAGTTTATCTTTCCCACAAAATAGAAACATTTCCGTGAAATGAAAAATAAATGTTTTATGAATTGAAAAATCACGTTACATAGTCATTAATTTACTTCAGTCATGCAAAAATGCAATTTTGTTTTTGAAAGTACTGTACAGCTGAGAAATGATGCTGGAAAAAATAGGCACAGGGAACATATTTAGGCATTTGCTATATTTAATCATGAGGATGATAGTAATAGGAGGGTCATTTGAAGGTTGCATTTCCTGATATTAGAAAGTACATGGCAGGGGATATTGTAATTCATTTTAGTACAACGTTTTCCAAAACTCCATCTTAATCATCCTGTTAAGTATTGTTCTTCATTTGGCATCACATATTATGAGCTCAGGCAGCAAATTAACAGCACAGTCTTATATGTGTCTATTCTAAGTTCCATTGAGTTCAATGGGGCTTATTCCCCAGTAGGTATGTATATTATAGGATTACACTGTCTGTCAAGCAACGTTTGATTCTACTCAGTTCAGTCTATGCTAATAACTTTTGAAAATGTTTACCTTTAGTCAGTCTTTCTGTATCTTTGAAGCACAATGAGAGCTGGGCTTTTGTTCTTAACCATTAATTTGTTTGTAGGGGGGAAATCACACTGTAGCACGGTTTTATTAAAATGTACATTTCATAGTCACATTTACACTTGAAAGAAGTAAAAGGAGCATTAAGAAGACGCTCTAGACTTTTTTTTAAAATGATATTTATTAAGTTTCAGAACAGAATATAAAAATTTTCATATGTACATATGCAGATTAACTCATTATATACAAAAGAAATACAGTATAAAAAAAGAAAGAGAAGAAAAAGAAATAAAGAAAAAGAAAAAAACAACTAAAATGAAAGCAACATACTTTGGTATATATTTATATATCCATTATGATTTTCTTAATCCTGTAACTGTGGGTACCAATAAAAAATAAGAAGAATTCTACTAGATTCAAATTTAATTTCCTTCCCTTGTAGTCCTGTCTGTCTTCATAATTATTTTTCCTTATAGTAATTGCCCCATATTGCTTGGTATCTGTTAATCTTACTTCTCAGCTAAGACTACATTTCCCCAACCGTTCCCCATTTCTTCTCATATTCTTGCTCTGTTTTCCCTGCGGTATACACTGTCAATTTGTCCATTATTTTCAGCTCATGAACCTTTAATTTCCATTCTGTTATATCAGGTATTGTCCTTGTTTTCCAGTATCTAGCGAAAACCATTTGGGCTGCCATGATCAAATACAAAATTATACTGATCTGGTTGCAGTCCAATTTGTATTGAATCACATCTAGGATATTTAATAAAAATAATTCAGGAGATAAGGGAATATTTATTTTTACCGCTTCTTGTATGGCTTTGTGTATTTCCCCCCAATATTTTTGGATTTCTTCACATTGCCACCATACATTGTACATCGTTCCAATTTTCCCTTTACATTTCCAACAGTTACCATCAGAATTTTTTTTCCCATTTTGGATAATCTTGAGGGGGTTAGATACCATCTATGTAAAAATTTTAAGATAGTTTTCTTTTATTATATTACATTTTGTACATTTCTGGTTATTTTTCTAAGATTGTTTCCACATTGCTAAAGGCATTGCTCTTCCTATATTTTTCATCCATTTTATCATGGTTCTTTGATAGTTTCTTCTTTCAGCTCAATGTCCAGAAGTACCTTGTAATTTTTTTTGATGAAACATTTTTCTCTTCCCATTATAATATTTTTTATATAATCCAGGCTCATCAGTTTGCTAAGACTATAAAAACTGCCCAACTGGAACCGAATAAAGGTTGAGCTAGCTCACCAGTCTGTTAGTAGCCTCAGCCATGTAAATGATGATCTATTGCTCTTTATGTGGTTGAAAGATAGGAGAAATTATAAACTGTTGGGGGGGGCTAAAACTTGTTTCTGCATAATGAACGTACAGAACACATTTTACAGTAGCACTGATTAAGGCGAAACAGGTTTTCAAGCAATCACTTCTTGACAAGTATATCAAAATTATTTGATAAAACATTAGAGAACATTAACATAGTTAGTTTCCTCTATCCCAGAACTATCTGAATTTAGTATGCAGAAACAGAGGCCTCATTCCCACTACAGAATAAATTGTTTTTTGGGTCAAGTCAATGAAGCAATTTAGTGTCGAATAGACGTTCACACGATTCAAACAGCGATCGAACCTTACCCATTTCAATGTAATCCACTTGGCATTCACATTCATAAATTAATCGGTTCAACTTGGAGTCGTGTCACAGGGCTGACTGTGCCACAGGGAACCCATTCAGATCTGCAGCTTGTTCACACTAGTGCTGAACTGGTTCATTGCAAAATACACATGTAATTCAGTGGATCCAGAAGAAGAGCTTTAAATGAGTTTAGCCCTGGGGGGCCCTTCACAAACCGCATCAGGGAATCATTGCAAGTGCGAACAAGGACCATTTAAACCGGTTCATATCAACTTACAAATCGGTTTATTATTTAGTGGGAATGAGGCCAGAGATTGACTGGAGCAGAGGATTTCCATAGGCTCTACTCTCAGAAGGAAAACAAGGTGGTAGGAAAGTATACAAGAAGGTGTGAAGGATGTTGGGGATTGTGCCCTCTTGTTTTGTTGATTGTGACATTTTTTTTCTTCTACACAACTGAATGGAAAAGTTATTGTTCTTCAGAACTGAGTTGGAAAGCTCCTGAGAAGCAAAGATAGTTTTGCCATGCTCCCTTTCCACACAAATGCAAGAGGCAGGAAATGGACACAGCAAATATATATTTCTATTGAAAGCTGAAACATGGATTGTGCAGTTTCTCTTCAACATACCTGAACAATTGTGTCAACCTTTCCTAGGCTACTCACCTGCCAACTTGGAGAAACATTTCTATGAACAGAGCTTTTTATATGACTACATTCAGGCACAACATTTCTTAGGTTAAAAATGGGGGGCCTGGAATAGTCCTACTGTGTCCCATGCCATCATGGTTACCCATATCACTAGACACATGCAGTTTGACCATGTGAAATGAGCTTCCTCCCTTACTGAAATATTCTCACTGAGAAACATACAGTCCAAGTCTTTTTGCTGTTTCAGAAATCTTGTGAGTTTTTTTTCTGAGGGAAAGGGTAATAGGGTAGCTTATTGGATGCTGATGCCAATTTTGAGACTGACATTTGTGAATATGTCCATTTAACTGGTGCAAAAGATGAATCAGAACTGTCCCTCTTTTCAGCAGGGCTTAAATTTTTCTGCTCACTAAGTAGCTTGATGGATTCTTCACTACATTTTAATGATTCTTCACATGATACCATGCTTTTCTTCTGAGACAGGAGCTTGCTGTCATTGCCAATCTGTTCATTCTTATTTTGCATGACATCACAAGGAACTTTTTGGTGTTCTCCTTGTTCAAGACGGTGCAGCTCTAGATGTATCCTCCATGGTGAACTGTCTTCTATATTTCCATTGTGGGGCAACTCAAGGCAAACTTCTTTGATGGATGCATGTTCTTTAAACACTTTTGCTTTTATTGTATTCTTGTTAATTAAAACAGGGTTGACCATAGACTCCTTAGGCATGCTCTCATTTTTATCTGTGAAAAGATGATATATTTCAAGTTATTATAAGTGTAAAAAATTCAGATTGGAGTGATAACATGGTGAAAAGGAGCCGCACGTCACTACTTTGTAAACAGTAGTAAAAAACCCCAAAAGGCAGACTGGCAAACCAAAGGGAACAGTGTATACAACAACAACAACAACAACAACAACAATAATTTTTATTTATATTTCCTGCCTCTCCCTGCAGATCATTAGGTGTATAAAATCACACGTGTATCATTAAAGTGTAGAGAAAGTGAATGCACATTTTCTCCTACATCCCAACCCATAATTCTAGAAGACAGTGTCATCTAGTGAGGCTGAATGGTGGAAAAGCAGGACAGATAAAGAAAGGAAGTGCTTCACAAAATGCATAAAGTTTGGAACCTTCACAACATTTTGAATTTTTATTTAAAAAACAAGGAGATTGGCTTGTGTCCACTATGGGTTTTCAGGTTTCTGTATCCAACAAGAACTGATTTCCTTTATATTTTCCTTACACTGAACCAAATGAGTTACAGTTGGTTTTGTTCTGCTTCCTTCTGTTTTCCTTATACACTTCCACTCTATCCTTGTTTGGACGATACTTTAGCACAAGCCAACAACCACCCCTAAATACTGTTTTTCCAAATCCAGCTTGTTTTCATATTGCTCTCTGCATTCCTTATGTAGGAAATGTTATTACTGTTCCCTCAATGATCTCTATTTCAGTGCTGTAAGAAGGGCTAGATTAGTCTATATGCCAGCTCTGCAATAAGAAGCTTGTCCAATCTCAAGGCATTACAGACTTCAGAATGAAAACTATAAAGCGTACAATAACATTTTGAGTTGGAACCAGGATAAAGAAATGATGTTCATGTTGATAATAATAATAATAATAATTCTACTTATATTCCACTCCCCCCCCCAAGGTTTGGGCAGCTTGCAATTGTTAAAACAAACTTTGTTAAAAATTCACAGCGTACAACGTTAAAAAGCAATTAAACCACCATAAAATTAAAGCCAGTTAAAAATGTAAGCCATTAACAACGAATAAAAACCCAGCACATGGGCTGTTTCTCTGTAAAAAAGCAATTCTTTTTAAAATTTAATTTAATTTTATTACAAAATATTACAGTTAATGAATAATAATAAATGAAAAACAGTATATGAAACAATCTATTCCTAATCCCCACTATCACCCATGTGATTTCTAAAGTCCATCCAATATTGCGTAGTATGTGTATACTGTATATATTTCTACAGTACTTCAAAGTTTATCATCATTATGCTTAATTTACTATTAAAATGTGCATATCCAGTTCTCAAAACTTTCCTTTTCTTCTGTAATAATCCCAAAGAAATATATTATCCCAGAATGTTCAAATATCCAACAGAGAAACAATTAAAAGAAGGAAAAAAAATAATAATATAAGATTGAAACAGAATGATCTATTCCAAATATTCTCACAGTAATTAACCAATAATTTCCAGTCATCATTAATCTTATTAACATAGTCTCCCTCTATTTTGCTCCATTTGGAGTCGGCGCACCTGTGACATCACCAGTATGCGCTGCGTCTGGTGGGCACGGTGCAGCTGCAGCACCCTTGTCACATGCGAGGGCTGCCAGGCGTGTGGGCGCTCCACCCACCAGGCTGCCTTCGCATGTGACAAGGGTGCTGCAAAGGCCCGTTTGGATCGGGCCATAGTCCTTCAGATAACCTGGACCTGACCCAGAAAGGTGCAAGGAGAAGACATCTGAAAAGATCCTGGCTACTTGGAATAAAACTAGCGGTTACTGTTGTTAGCTGCCTTTGAGTTGACTTTGACTCGTGGCGACCCTGTGGATGAGACATTTCCAAGATCCCTTTTCTCTATCCCTCTGTTCAGGTCCGAACTTTTTTTAAAAAATCACACATCAGGGAAACAGATGGAGTGATACCAAAAGAAAAGGCATGATGAGGGTTGCCCAAGTGACACTTTAAAAGTATGGAAACCATGCCCTATGAGGAGCAACTTATGGAGCTCCAGTATGTTTAGCCTGGAGAAGAGAAAGTTAAGAGGAGATATGATAGCCCTGTTTGAATATTTGAAGGGATGTCATACTGAAGATGGAGCAGTTTGTTTTCCTTTTAATTTAATCAGTGGGTGATACACATTGACAAATAAACACTAGGTTTCTTGCTGCCATTGGGGTCTTTTTCCTGCCTGAGAAAACAATAGCAGTCAAGATTTTTTTTGGGGGGGGGGAGATGTTCTGCTCATACTATTCACACACAAATGCACTGGCTTTCTAATTGTTAGCAGACTAGCTTGTATTTTTATTCACAGTTTATTGAAAAGAAAAAAATTAATTACATGTTCTCATTTTATATACATATCTGGAGAGGACACTTGTTAACATACAAGCTGGCCATCATTATATGTCAGGAGGTCTGAACAAGCTATTTAGAAAGGCTCATGATGACATAATTTGATAACCAATAACCCAAAGAAAGACATTCTCTCCTAGTTACATATTAAAATCTAGGACCAGGTACAGGTAGTTGTTCTGTTTTCACATGGCTGCCTTTCACAGTAACAGTCAATAAAACTTCAAGGTGAACCTGAGCCTGCCCATAAGTTCTTACATCAATGACTTTTTGTTGCTAGCATGTTTTAATTCAGTGATTATATATACTTCTCTCTCATATTTAAAATGTGACCATTTATAGAATATGGAATGTTGCTATCCTTTTCTCAGAAGTAATTTTTTAAAAAAGTTTAAAGAGGCTTTGTTATGTACCCCTGCATACGCCAGGCTTCATTTTGTATACCTCATACTTTCATATCTCATATCTGGAGATAGCATGTTTTTGAGAGATTGATGACCTTTTAGGAACACTAACTAGGTAATGTTCCCAGGGGAAAAAAGGAATGTTTCCAGGTAAACAAGATCATCAAATCTAAATATGAGAATTAAGTGCTCCTTCCTTCACTCACGTAATCTGCATTTCCATTTGAGACAAAAGATCTCCTCGCACCTGAAGCAGTAAGCCAGTCTCTTTGCTTACCTGCTGTTGTGTTCCCAGCCCACCTATCCCAGGGACATCCTGATCCAATCTCTGCTTTTGTCCCACTAAAATTAAAGCATCAATAAATCTGAAATTCCATTGTCGATTCCTGGGGAAAGACATTCAGCCTTTGACAAGATAGTCCATTGCTTGGGGCTAGTTTTAAGGGACAGATATGGTTTCATAACCCAACCTCTGCGCACACAGCCGACACACATCCCTGCACTGTGTATGTTCTGTGTCACCCTCAGTCCTCCCAATCTGAGCCATTCCAGCTTTCCCTGGTCTTCTCATTGGACAGGTAACTATAACCCCACTACTGAAATATGTTTCCCAGCAACTGGGAGGAATGAAATAATCCATATTTGATGTTGTTTTTGGCCATGCGTTCGAGACCATTTGCCAAAAAGTAACCGAATCTTTCATCTTCGATGCATTTATTAAAGTTTGCCATGTGGATCTTATTTCCTGATCTTTTTTTAATTTTGATTAAATTCTTCTAGTACTCTGATTTCTCTTCAGATTGTATAACCCCCACTACAAACCCCTAAAATCTCAGCACTCTGAATTTTTCTAAATAAAAGCTTAATTCACCCATAATCTGGACTCTTCCTCAGTTGTTACTGGTATAAACTGGTACACACTGTCCAAAAGGTTACCCAAACTTTTTGCAAAAGCTAATTTCCCCAATATTTGAAGTAACACTGACAGCTGATGAGGACCTCTAGGTCCCCCCCCCCAACACCTGTTCTTTGGGTAACAGCTTACTGTTATTTTGGGTAAAAGCTCACACAAAAATGTCAGCAGGATTGCTACCTGTCATAGCTACTGGCTGCAGATATGACTACCAATAAATGCTACATTGATTGTATCCTAGAAGATTATCATTTGCTCTCAGCCATGTGGGTAGAATTTGAATTTGAAGAAGTGCAAAGAGCTAGATATGAAGTAGTAATTCTGATCATGAAGACAGATAATGTTGAATACAAAATGGTGCTTTAGAATATGGTGCCAATTATTTACAGTACCCCATGAGCCATACAAATAGTGTTGAGGAGTTGGCAATTGTTACACTTCTCAGCTGGTTCTTCACACAAAGTTTAATTATCTTGGAGCTGTACTTTTTTGTAAATCCTCCAGGACAGGGTCATTACAAGGTTAAGAGTACAAAATTCAAATTGCTTATTTTAGTTCGTGATAAGAGTGTGATAGTTTCATTAACTCCTAGCTAAAATATTTTAAACTCATAGGTAGTGAAAGCAGCTGGAAAGGTCAGTGATTTTCCTCTGAATCCAGATGATCTTCTTGTATTCCATACCAGATGCTATATAGAGGCTCCACATTGGTCTTAGGAAACTAAATATGAAGCTTTTAATCTAGGAATTTTTGCTGGGATCTATCTAGGAATCAGTAAGTTAAAGAAAGGTGGCTAGTGGATCCAATTTGTCCAGTTCTGCTAGTCTAAAACCTCAGAAGTTATTAGACCTCCGACCCACACTGTGACAAGGTAAGGAGAAAGGGATAATGAGAAGGAGTTTTAGTGTAGATAAAAAATTGGGGTTTCAAAAATTAATGCATTTTCTCCCAAAAATCAAAACATGGAAGAGGGGATGATGGGGAAGGAGTTTAAAACCGTGGATGGTATTTTCAACTTGCTTTTAGAAAGGTTTTTAGTACAGGCGTTTAACTTACATTTAAATGGCAATTTAACATAAATATAATAATTCAATTGTTCCTCTTCTAATATGAATGTAATTTAGAGTTTTATAAAAGCCTATTAACTAAATGCATTAACCCTTCTCTACTAATGGCCTTATCTTTGCTTCCATGTGTTGTTATATTTATAATTCTTAAAAGTATTTTTCCAGATTCTGGACGTGATCCCTACTGTGTTCAAAGGAACATATGTCCAATTAAATGTGCTGAGAATTTTACCTGAAAGTTTAATAGTGTTTTCTTCCAAAATAGCAGATCTTTTGTTACTAAAAAGGTAAATTCTTTAACCAGAAGCAGTTAGTGTAAGAAAAGTTAAGGTAATTTTTTCTTTGTATGCCTTCTTCTCAGGAACTAATCCAACAGTTCTCTATGTAATGGTCCTAATCCAGGGAAGATTACACAATCACACCCACTGTATCAATAGGATTAACCTGCTTTTTTCACTTACTGTTGGAGACAGATTACATTTACTTCTGTCTTCCTTTGGAGGTATTTTCAAAATATAGGGAGAAAGCTCTTGTTACGTTATCCACGTTAGACCTCAGTGGAACATGAAATCTGCTTTGTACTTATAGTCTTCTCATTCAATTAAGAATGTACAATTTCAAACTCGGGTGGATTTTACTATGCTCAGCTTTCCCCTTTCCTTCTCCTTCCCTTTTCTTGTTTTGTTTCTTTAAAAAGAGTTCTGGAGAATTAAAAACACTTGCTCCCTTTGGTCCTGGTAAAGATATTTGCTAACAGTGTTTTTCTTTTTACAGTCTGGACTAAAACTGGAGTTTTATGCAAAGACTTACATTTCATAATTATTTTACAGAGCATATTTACCTTAAAAGACATTAACCCTACACTCCATCAAATGCATTGTTAGAATTTGAGATGGCATTTAATGGTTTGACAACAATTCTATAAAATGATTGTGGCAACCTGCAGTCTCATGCGTTCTTACGAGGAAGTAAGCTCCATTTAACATTGTAGGGCTTTCTTCTGAGTAAGCACACAGAGGGACTGGGCTGTCCATCTGTTACAGCAGATACAATTGGGTGTCTTAAGGTACCTTAAAGACCAGATGTATAGTGTATGATACAGTATATCTGTGAGTTTAAATGTGCCATGAGACTGTTTATTGTGAAAGCAACATACTTTGAATTTTCTTTTTAATTTTGTCATGGGTATGTGTGTATAAGCTTAATGCTGTTTTTAAAATAGGTGAAGATTTAAAAGAATTAACAGACTCCTGACTTTAAAAATTTCAGCGTAGAAGTCTAAAACATACCTGTTTTAAATACAATAATGTGTGTCTGCTGCTTTTGCTTCTGCTTCAAACAGTCATATTGCTCTTCAAGTATGCTTACGTCCATCTTGGTTGGCTGCCTGGAACAGTCTGAGGCTCGTTGCTTTGATGGATGAGTCACTAAGAAAATACCACTCATATATTTATAAGCGTTCACCATCTGTTCCCATAAGAAAGACAAAATCAGGCAGAAGCAAAGTATTTCCCTCATGATGCTTGCCAAAAAGCAAAGGATGATGGTAAAATTAGAAAAAGTCACATGAAAGGCAGTGGCTTTTTCACATGGAATGGATCTCCTTCAATACCTGGTGCAGAGCTGTTGATTTCAATCAACTGAAATATCAACTTTGCTTCCAGTGCATCCAGTGTGTCTTGAACCTATGAATGCAGACGTGATGACAAGAACTGTTCAGCTGGAACTGGTGTTGACTTAAGGACAAACATATGAATCCTTGCCAAAACTGACAGTGAAATACAAAACCTCGCTCAACAAAGTACAGTACACAAAGGACTGGAAGACACTTGCTGGCTCTTGTACCAATTGTGATTTTTCAAGCTGTACTGTGATGCGTTGGCAGCATTGCACGTTGGGAGCAATTTATATAAGTTGTCCACTATTATTTTATAATGTCTGATTACTGTAGCAAATTTTGTGATAATTAATTTACAGTTGGCCCTCCATGTTTTGCAGATCTGATTATTCACAGATTTCATTAACATGTTCTTTCTAGGAATCTCTACGTTCTCCAGTGCAGCTCTGAGGTCAATGTCTGCAAGAGGTTGTGCTGGAGGATCTAGAGTTTCCTAGAGAGACTACTCGCTAGTATTGTAGAGAATACTTCTCTAGGCATTTATAGGTCTTCCAACATAATTCTATGGTCAACTTCCAGTAGATGCTGACCACAGAGTTGCACTGGAGGACCTAGAGTCCTAGAGAAGTTTTTTTCAAGTAAAAATTTAATTTTTTTTAAATTTGTGGTTTTTCCACTTTCATGGAGGGTCTGCACCCCTAACCTCAGCAAATGTGGAGGGCCCTTCATTTTTCCCAGTCTTTATATAAAAAAATCCTTCTTCCTTTCCGATACCGAGACAGAGTGGGAATCATACAGCCATCCATATGCTATTGGACTGGAATGCCCAGCATTCCTAATTATTTACTTGTTGTCTAGAACTGTTAGGATTTGCAGTCCAACAACTCTTGCCTGAATCCTACCTTTGTACTGAGGAGATGGAAAGTAAAGCAACACAGATATGTACTGAATAAGCTATGACTGAAAATCATAAGAAACAGATATCCTTTTCCACAAACATTTCAACTGTGGTGAAATTACTGCACCTTATGCTAATTTCACCCTGCTATTACACTGTATCACATCTCTTGAAAATTTTCTTTTGGACTTTCTATAACCCAGGGCAGAATACAACAAAAATAATTAATCTCATTAGAACTTCCTAACCTACAAAATTTTATAGATGAAAACCAGGACGTGCATGGATGGATATACAACATCATAGTGTGGTCAAGATGGTAAACGTTATTAATGATGAAGAAGAACCTTCTTTGGAAGTTTTAAAAAAAGGCTGGATGACCATCTGTCAAGACTGCTTTGATTGCGTCTTCCTACATGGCAGAAGAGGGTTAGTCTGGTTGCCCCTTGTGGTCTCTTCCAACTCTATGATTGTAAGAAATAAGCTAGGAGGGGCCATAGTAGTTTACTTTTGCTTAAGATTCTACATTCTCCTGTCCTCCCTGCTGACTTAATTGAATGCACACAAAATCCAGCAAATGCTGTGGTCAGCGAAGGATAGGAGAGACCCTCTCACGGCTACAGGAGTTTACTGCATACCATGCAGCTGCGGTCAAGTCTACATAGGGACCACCAAACGCGAATCAAGGAACACGAGAGACACTGTAGACTGGGTCTGCCAGAAAAAATCAGCAGTACCAGAACATGTTATAAACCATGCTGGGCATAAAATGCTGTTTGAAAATACTGAAATTCTGGACCATGCCAACAATTATTAGGTCAGAATGCACAGGGAAGCCATTGAAATCCACAAACACCTCGTTCCCACTGGCAGAATAACACGGGTTCTGATTCGGATCCGCTCCACGTCTGTAACCAATTTCAAAAGATCCCTCATTCTCACTATAAAAGGGGATCTTTTTTATAACACTTGAATCGGTTTTCTTTTCTTTTTTTTTGTCCCCATTTGCGCTGCTTCAAGCCGGGGATGGAGGAAGCTGGCAATAGAGCACAAGCCGGTGGGGGGAGAGAGCCAAGGCCGGGGACAGTGAACAGGCACCAGGGAAGCCAAGCGGGAAAGCCAAGAGGCGAAGGAAGGAAGGCAAGTGAGGAAGCCAAGCGGGGAGGGAAGGAAGACACTGGGGGGATGGAGGAGAAGGATGATGGGGAGGACAATGGTTTTTAAATATACTGTATATATATATATATACACACACACACACACTCACACAGAATTTTCGATTGATTGGTTTTGCAACTACTTGCCTTGCAAGTAGTTACAAAATCAAACAATCACATATTCTATCAATCACATATTCCATTAATTTAATTAAAAACACACACACACATGGACACAGGCAGCACTGCAAGGAGGGGATGGTGGATCTGTCAAAATGTTCCCCCTCTGCCATTTGTTGCTCCTTGCCTTGCAAGTAGTTACAAAATCAAACAATCACATATTCTATCAATCACATATTCTATCAGTCACATATTCTGTCCATTTAATTTAAAAACAAAACAAAACACAAGTACACAGGCAGCACTGCTGGGGGGGGGGGGAATGATGGATCTATCAAAATGTCACCCCTCTGCTATTTGTCCCTCCCCTCAGAAAGAATCAATTCTGATCTGGTGTTCCCGCTGTTAGGAATTGTGTCAGAACCGATTCTTCTCAAAAGAACCTCAAAATAACTGCTTCCAAAACCCCCTGGGCTTTTTGTGTTTGCGCCGCTTTTTCCCCACTGGAATCGATCAAATGAGGATCAGAATCGATTTCCAGTGGGAACTTGGGGCATATAACTCGAATCAGGATTCGGACCTTTTCGTAGTGGGAATGACCTCCTAGACAACTTCAACAGGAAAGTAGAAACCCTTAAAGTGAACAAAAATTGGTTACCAGTCCTAAAAAACACCAAAATCAAGACTCAGCACATGCAAATTAAAATCACCCAGGGACAGGGCAGTTTTCCAGCAGACAATGGATCACTAATTAAATAGACATAATCCTCCTCACATATCTTTCCACCCGGAGGCCTTGCCATTTAAACTGTGGGTACACACTACTTTTGCATTTTGAGGCAAATATTTGATTGGCCTTTTTCCAGGTGAAAGCTATTTGAAAATATGGGGCGATTTCACAGAAGTATGCTTCCATCTTTTGAACGCAACAAATATTTCCCAGCCAAAATTAATTAGGCTGTTTAAGAACTCTATAAAATACATCCTAAGATTCTGTTCTTCTTTTACATCAGCTTAAAATATGTGCTAAATACAAATGTTTCTTTTCAGTAACCCTCAGGAGTACATACTGCTTTCTTTTGTTAATGTGAATGTAACTTGGAACCATGTCCCTATCTCCCATTCACTGTGTATGACTTTCAACCCAATAATAGTGCAGAAGGGGACAACATATTTCACCACTGGTTTTAGGAAAGAGCCAGTGTAGTGCAGTGGCTTGATCCTTGGATTAGATTAGGACTTTGGAGACCAGGATTCGAATCCCTGCTTGGGCATGAAAACCCATTGTATGACCTTGGGCAAGTCATACTCTCCCAGCTTCAGATGGCAGTAAAAGCAAACTACCTCTGAACAATTTTTCCATTAAACCCGTGACAGGGTCACCATAAATCAGAAACGGCATGAAGGCACCCAGTACACACACCTCAAAAATTGTTCAGGAATATCCTCTGTAGTTGACAGGAAGCTCCACGGTCCCATCCTTGCTTGGCACACAGCAACAGTTAGGAAAAGCCATTCAGTGCTTCTGTTTTTCATACCTTTAAAATACAAATAATTTATAAAATGTAGAGTTGTGGAGGCAGAAATATTTATTAAAGTAACATGTTTCAAAATATTTTGAGTAGAAGATATAGAAAAAGCTGGCATAATAGTCCTGTCAAAGTATAAAGTGTTAGATAGCTTCTAATCAGTTAGTCAACATTAGTTTTCAAGTGGAGTTTGATAAGGTTCATGTATGCCATGAAAAGACCTAGTCAATTTACTGTTATTCGACTGCTAATTATAGTTATACTGTATTGTTAACCAAATCATTGTAATAATACTGGTGTGCGATTTTCTTTAAGCCAGAGGACATTACGGTCAAATTTTGAAAGCCAACATGGTGGGTATCCAACAATGTAAGAACTTGGCCTGTTGAGTTGGTGTCTGCCCTTGCAACTATCTAAAGGTACGAAACCTTTGGAGCAAAGAAGCTGTCAAATTGGCTTTGGCCAATGATTGATCCTGGGGAAAGGGGGAAACTGCACCTGTTGGATTTCTGCATGTCATACCTGCAACCACAATGGTGGAAGTTCTTTGGTAGGAGAAAGAGGCAGTGGATCATAGTGGTTACGAAACTGCGCAATCAGGACATTCCCAGTTCAGATGCCACTTGAGTCATAAGCCATACAAACACTGGCATCCTATTGGCAAGTCTCAAGTAGATCCATTCAATTAATTGTTTAATTGATTGGCTGGCATTCTCTGAAGATGCCAGCCACAGATGCTGGTGCAGCGTCAGGAGAAAACTCTTCTATGGCCACATAGCTGGGAAAACCCACAAAAAACTATGCTGGCCATGAAAGTCTTCGACTTCACGTTCAATTAATTGTTTCAGCTGGTCTATTCTAGTCAGGATTCAGAATTTAGATCAGCTTGGCATTAGAAAAGGGAGGAATAACGGTGTAATGATCTGTTTTAACAGGCTGGAAAGTGGTGTCAAACTGGACTATGTCTGCAGTGTGGATTTGGCCTTAGGCCCTTATCACATGTGAAACTGGAAGGGTGAAGCAGAGTCACTTCGAATCCAAGGCAATTCACGTGATGAATTATCACACATAAAAAACGAAATTGTGGCCATTCCTGAGTCAAAGCGGAGTGAGTGCACATTGAATTACCACACTGGTACATACCATGCGGATTCAACGATTCAAATTGGGACCCTTGCGCATGCTCAGTGGGGGTCTGAACGCATCGTGAACCTTTGCACTTCTGGGGTGAAGAAGGGGCCACTTCCTGGTTCCAGTTTCACATGAATGCTAGCCTCACGCGAATGACAGCTTCACGTTTCTTCTTCCCTTCTATTTTATTCTATTTTTTTGCTCGATTTACTCTAGAATGTGTCCTGAGTCCTCTCTGTCAGATTTCTGCATCCGCACTGGGGAAATAATCCGGTTTGACTCCACTTTAACTGTCCTGGCTCAGTGCTATGGAATTCTGGGAGTTGGAGTTTGTTGATCTCTCCAGCGTCCGATGGCCTCCTCCGTTGCTCCCATCTCTCCTCCCAGCCTCCTGTTTCATTCCCTTCATCCCTGTCAGCTACCTCCACCTCTGTTCTTGAAGGACCACCGGAAGCAAACGGGGCAAAATTGCAGCACAGCCTGGAGGTTTTTTTTTGGGGGGGTCTACCTGGACGGAAGCAAAGTTGCATTCCACACCAGACCAATTCGGAGTGAAATCGAAGTGAGCTTGGAAGCAATTTCTGTGAATTCGCTTGTTACCGAATTCACCAAAATGAGGAGTCACTTTGGATTGACTGCAGAAGTGCCTCGGAACAACCCCCCATAGAAAGCAATCGTGTGAGATAATACATCATGTTTTAGCATGAATCCGCATGGTTGGACCCATAGTGGCTTTGGAACAGAGCTGCAAAACCCTCCGTGTGATAAGGCTCTTAGTCACATCCCATTTGGATTGCGGCAACATGGAAATGTCAGCTAGTCCAAAATATTGTGGCCAGACTTTAACCAGATTCAGTTACAGGGAGTGTGTAATTTGTTACAACAGCTTTCTAGGGTCCAGGACACATTGCAGAAATAATCCAGTTTGAGACCACTTTAACAGCCCTGGCTCAATACTAGGGAGTTCTGCAAACGATAGTTTTGTGAGACATTTAGCCTTCTCTGTCAGAGAGCTCTGTGGCCTCAATAAACTACAATTCCCAGGATTCCCTCGCATTGAGCCAGGGCAGTTAAAGCGGCCTCAAACTGGATTATTACTGCAGTGTGTTTTGGACCTTAGTCAGGTTAGGCCAGCCACTTTCATGTCATCATTTCACCAGCAAAAAAATCCTCCCATACAAGAGGAAAAAAGACCCATAACTTTTTGGCTGCTAAAAGAATGTTTTTTAAAAAAATTATTTTATTTATTTATTTTATTTTAATCCTGCCTTTCTCCCAAAGTGGGACCCAAGGCAGCTAACAACATATATAACACACATTAAAATAACAATTAAAATGTACAATTAAAGTCGTAATTGTAAAAAATTACAAATATAAAGTTTAAAACATTTAAAGTTAAAAATAATTATCTTAATGGGTGTGCACTGTAACATTGTTTCTAAATGGCTGTATTTTAATACTGTAACCGTGCAATGCTGTTTTTAATATTACGTATTGTACTTTTATATGTATTGGGTTCTAATCATGCCGCAAGCAAGCTACCTTGGGCTCCATTCTGGAAGAAATGTGCAGCTGCTATTTGCTTGTTTTTTAATGACCGGTGTTATCTGTTCTTTTTATCAGGTTTTTACTTGGTTGTGAAAGGACATCAGGAAGGAGATCTAGAACAGAACACCCTACAACTGTCCTGCTTTGGCAGGAAAAGTCCCAAATAACCCTCTGTCCTCCTCCTGCGTTTTTCAATGCTAGGGAATGAAAATGCCAGCTGCTCCAGTTTCTGCCTTCTCCTCCCCATTAGTCCCCAGTTTACATCATTTGCAGCAATCTGAATTTAAAGTAGTTTGCACTCAGGTGATGCAAAACACACTGCAGAAATAATTCAGTTTATTTATTTATTTAGTTTGACACTGCTTTAACTGCCCTGGCTCAATGCTAGGGAATCCTGGGAACTGTAGTTTATTGTGGCACCAGAGCTCTCTGACAGAGAGAAGGCTAAATATCTCATTAAACTACAGTTCCCAGAATTCCCTAGCATTGAGCCAGGGAAGTTAAAGTGGTCTCAAACTGGATTATTCCTGCAGTGTGTTCTGGACTCTAGAGAGCTGTTGTGACAAGTCCAACATTCCTGCCATGCAGGAACGTTGCCTTACAAAGCTACAGTTCCCAGAATTCCCTAGCACTGAGCCAGAGAGCAGTTAAAGCGGTCTCAAACTGGATTATTTCTGCATTTTGGACATCAGTTAACACACCAGAGGAGAGGGCAAAATCTTGTCCTTTCCAGTTGTTGTTGTTAACTGCCATCAAGCCAACTTTGCTCCAAAACACACTCCAGAAACAACCCAGTTTGACACTGCTTTAAAAGTGCCTGGGGAATCCTGGGAATTGTAGCTTATTTATTCTGACAGAGAAGGCCAAATGTTTGTCTCACAAAAACACTACAATTTCCCAGAGTTGTGTGGCATTACTGAGCCTGGGTTATTATTCTCGCAGTAGTGTGTTTAGGGCCATGCATAATAATAATAAAGCCTGGTGGAGGCCAGAAATGGCAGTAAGGGCCTGGAAGGCGGGAGGGAGGGAAAGAGGCGGGCCTTGAAACGTTAACTCGGTTAATGGAGGGTGGTGTTGCAAAACGTTTCAGGGAGAAGCTGAGGAGGAGGAAGACGGCGCCATGGCTGCCCCTTGTTACTTGGGGTGGGATTTCAGCACCCAGAAGGTACCTCAGGTTCAATAAAAGAGCCTTGGGTTGCATCCAGATTGGGAAATAACCCATTTTGGGAGCGCTTTGTGGCTCGAGGCTATGGAATTCTGGGAATGGTAGTTTGTTGTGGCTTCCCAGAATTCCATAGCCTCGAGCCACAAAGCGCTCTCAAAACGCAGCCTCCCTGTCTCTGAGGCGAAGGGGGAGGATGGCAGCAACTCCTCCTCTTTCTCCTGAGGAAGAGAAACATAGGAAAGCTTCCAGCTTGGGAAGGATAAAATAAAATGTTCTGTTGTTGTGTGCCTTCAAGTCGTTTCTTACTTATGGCGACCCTAATAAGAGGGTTGTTTCCCCCCCTCTCTGAGGCTGAGAGAGTGTGACTTGCCCAAGCCCCCCCCCCCCCACTGAGGTTTCCATGGCTGAGCTGGGATTTGAACCCTGGTTTCCAGAGTTGTTTTGTTATTAGGTCCCAAATACACACACACACACACTGCAGAAATAATCCACTCATGCTACTAGGGAATCCTGGGAACTATAGTTTGTTGTGGCACCAGAGCTCACAGAACTACAGTTCCCAGGATTCCCTAGCACTACTGAGCCAGGGCACTTGAAGCAATCTCAAACTGGATTATCAATGCAGTGTGTTTTGGACTGAAAGCTACTCAAAACTACTATGCCAAACTACACTCCCTGCCTCTGAAATACATATTCATAAGGCTGGGCTGTCATTTTATTACCATTCTGATCTTGAAAGCTAAGCAGGGCCAGCCTTGGTTAGCATTCATATGGGAGGCCTGATATTCCTTGGTGGCCTCCCATAGGAGTACTAATGACAGCCCAGCCTTATGTATATTTATGCAGGGAGTGTATAACTACACATATATTGATGTATATTTATACAATAGAAAGGTATTGTGTGAAGGGATTCATCTGAGTGCTGAGCTTCAGGCTGCAATCCTGTAATGCTACTACTGCTACTAATAATAATAATAATTTGTTTTATTTATATACTGTACCGCTATTCCAAAGATCATAGCGGTGAACAGCAAGTAAGCTAATTAGCAAGTAAGCTACTACTACTTACTATTATTCTATTTAGTATTTAACCTGTGAGTTTCCATCTATGGTGGAATTGTAAACAGGCCAAAATCACATTGGAGGAAAAAAGTCATGATTCGATTGCATTTTGTAGAGAGGCGGGATATAAATAAATGTTATTATTTATTTATTTATTTATTTTCAAGTATAAAGAAAGATTGGGACCCCAGTTTTTTATTTCCCTGGAATGGTCACAAAGGAGAAATGGGAAAATAAGCATGGTAAACTTTTATTCTATGTGACAACCGTGGCAGATACAATGCATGCTTCTAAATGGAAGAGGAAAGAAAGTCCTAATTGTAAAGAGTGGTGGTTGAAATTACTAACTACTAGACTATATGGAAATAGATAAATTCGCCAGCCTAGGAAAAGGGAAATCATGGTGGAAATGTAGAAGAGATTGGGAGCCCTTGGTTTTCTTTTTATGAAAAGAATGGGGAGAAAAATTAATTGTTGCATTATCATGAATTGTCATATAATCAGATTAGGATAGTACAGTATATGTGTGTACTGTATATAGGTGAATTATTATATGATTGATTGATTTTGGCTATATGTATGATAGAGATTTATTATGGAGAGCTATAGAAAAAGTGAGGAGAGTCTATCAAAACAGGAATAAGTGAATTCAGTGGAATATATTATTTTTTATTATTATTTTATTTTATTATATCCCACCTTTCTCCCAATATAGGGACTCAAGGCAGCGTAATAGAATAGAATAGAGTTTAAAATGAAGTTCAGGAAACCTGTTTTTCTTTTCTTGTATGTTTTTGTTATATCTAGTCTTTTCTATAGGTCTTGTTTGTTTGTTTGTTGGTGATATTGTAATTTTGTCCTTATTTCTTAGGATTATTTATTGATGTGTTTTTAATAAATATTTTTTTAAAAAACAAAACCTACTTGCGATTAAGTTCCATTGAAAGTAATGGAATTTACTTCTGAGTAGGCACATATATGATTGCATTCTTATGGACTTTTCATACATATAGCAGTTTGTGTAGAGTAGACTCAATATAGAACTGGAGCCGCATATATTGGGAGTAGTATGCCAGCTGTTTGCCGTAATAAATGCAATGAAAAGAAATTGAGAGTAGAGTTGCAAGTGAAAGACACAACAGGGCTCCTGTACCTTTATTGAATAGTGTGCGCAAGAGCAAATTCCAGCAGGTGTTACTTGTAACACAAACCACCTGCTGAAATTTCCCTCTTCCTTGCAGTCGTTTAAAAAATTTAAGAAAGCTGGTCCTGTATTTCACTTGGCAACTGTACTTGGTACCTTTGGTGGTTTGTCTTTATCATAAATATGTGGTTGCAAATATGTGTGTCGCATTCAGGTTCTCCTTTTGCTTTTACAGAAATTAATAGAAGCTAAACTACAGCATTCGCTGGGGTTAGGGGCACAGGAGCCCTGTGAAAGTGGAAAAACCGCAAATAAAATAAGGCTACATTTTTAACCTGAGAGACCAAATCTCTAGGAATTTCTAGGGCCTCCAGCACAACTCTATGGTCAACATTTGTCAAAAATGACCATAGAATGATGCTGGAGGACATGCAGATGCCAGATCATCCAGCACAACTCTATGGTCAGTTTCTATCAGAATCTCTCTGGAAGGCCTAGAGATTCATAGAGAGAACATATCAATCAAATTGGCAAATAATCAAAATTGCAAAGTCAAAATGTATTCCCATTATTCAGGAGAAATGCCCAGCAGAGTAGTTTTTGCTCTTGGCTTTCTGACATCAGTACTCTTAAAGATTTGTCATTCTAGAACTGTGTGGGTTTAACTTTAGTGGCTCAAAAATAATTTTCTACACTGTTTTTGTTTTGGTGCTCAGATAGTATAAATGGAAATATTAGAACGGCTAAACTGGAGAATGTGATGGGTAGGCTTCAGTGTTTATCTGGGACACATATTCTGCTTGTGTTTGCTGAGCTCAAGCATATTTCAGTGAGAAGCCAAAGGTTAATCTGTGAAATCCTGCCTGTAAATTTTTAAAACAATCAAACTTTCATCTAGCCTTGCTTAAGTGAGGAACTGGATAAAGTGTATAGTAATGCAAAACATTTTCATATGGGCAGAGGTGTTACTTGTAAAAACCTAGGATTACAATCATACCTTCCTTTTTCTCAAAATCTATGAGGAAGATGTCTTCAAAGAGTGTTTCATACAATTTGAAGAGAAACCAGAGTATACAGGGATGTTGACCAAGACAGCAAAAATTTGTGCTACTGCAGTTAAGATCCATGAAAATAAGATTTTAGTAAATGATTAGGCTTTTACTATTTGCATATGCAGTTGCATTTTATGCCTATATGTTATTTCCTTTGTGACATACTTGCATATATATTCCTATTTTATTGATGTCTGTAGGTGTATGTATCTTACTAATGCTCATAGTATATATGTATTTTATGTATACATATGAATTTGGGAGTATAGTCATTTAATATGACTGCAATAAAATGACTGATACTTTGGATGACGTGAAAGAGGAGCCAGTGCAGTGTAGTGGTTTCAGTGTTGGAGGCTAGGGTTCAATTCCCAATTTAGACATCAGACTCACATTGGGTAAGTCACACTCTCTCAGCCTCAGCGGAAGCCATTGGCAAACCTCCTCTGAACAAATCTTGACAAGAAAACCCCACGATAGGTTCACTTTACGATTGCCATAAGTCGGAAATGCCTTGAAGGCACACAACACACACACTTTAAAGAAATGGACACTGATGATCCATTGATCCACGGTTACAAATTTCATTATGTAACAAATAGCAGTGCAAATGCAGAAAGGCGTTAATTGCATTGAGGGGGGAAAAGGACAGTGTTTTGGGCAGCTCAGGTGTCTAGGGGTGTTAATGAGAGTATACTTTTCCTCCAGGAATATAAGTTTGCCATTTTTCTGCTATTATTTGTGACAGTTCGGGATGAAAAATTGCAAATGGCTGGCTAGTGGACATTGGGACTGTAGACTGAATAAGTACCTTTTCCAAGCTCAGACAATAGTCATTCTTTTTATTCTTCTGATTGACAGAATTTAGGATTATATGGGATAGGCTCTTGTTTTTGATAAACTCTTTTTATTATGATTGTGTGTGTGTGTATTGGGAAGATGTATGATGTAAAGTCGTCTTGGGTAGTGAATTGCACTTTTTTGTGTTCAACACATAGAAGCACCTTGTACATTATGTGGGATCCCTACCATTGAAGGTTAGACTGCCTGTGACGAAGAAGACACTTCACAGATACTGTATGGTCTCGCCATTAAAATTCAATGTACTTCCATCAGTTGCATACCACCATCCTATTTTCTTTTTTCTTATCACATTATAGTGTCACTTTGGAGAAATGTGCAGGCATGTTGTTTTCTGTGGCTCTTTCCTCTCCATGTTCCTACATTTGTGAAGGTGATAATTTCCATTCCCAGTTGAACAGTTTACCTTTTGTTTAAACGAATACTTCTTAAGAGGTTTTCACAGTTACTATGCTTTTTAATTAATGCAAGGTAAGCAGGCTGGAATAGGCAAAAGTTCCTTGTGCTTTGATAATTTAGCTTTAAAGCCATTCATCCTTACACCCATGTTCATACTCACAGCTTAGGTCTGCTGTGCAAAGATGTGAACAAGGGTAGTCTGGCGCGTTACAGACCGCCCAAAACGAGCGGTCTTGCGCTGCTGCCGGTTGCTGCGTCTGGGAACTGCAGCAGCCAAACCGCGCAGTTCCCGGGCGCAGCAGCAAAGAAGCGCCAAAATGGCGCTTCTTCCTGTGCCCTGGAAGAGGTGCCGCAAGGCACAAGGCGCGCACTTGCGGCGCCACTTCCGGTGCGCGACGTCCGGAAACTGTGCGTCCGTGACGTCAAAATGGCGGCACTCATCTGTATGCGGCGCCGCCATTTTGACGTAGTTATACGCGAGGGGCAAGGCGCGTCAGGAAACGCTGTCCCTTGTGCGTAATGACAGCGCCCCATAGGGCCCGTCTGGAACGTGTCTCTATTTCTACAGGAAGAAAAAAACAGTATTCTCCTTCCATACTTTCCCAAGTAGAAATTAACAGAAAACCCTGCAAGAAGCAGCATAAAAGAAATGATAATGAAAATGATGAAAGTTTCCATAATGAAGGAGGATGGGCAGGGGCACCGATGGGAAATTGTGCAACTTTTTAACAAACTAATCACAGAAACTTCAGTTATCTCTTTAGTATAGCAGTTCTAATTTGTACCCAGGAAGTGGAGCACTAATCAGAGATCATCACTTTCTAGATGTGGTTTGCAGGCAGAAAGAACCAGCCAGTTTCTATTTTCAGTGATTGACCATGCAGAAATGATTTATTCTTTCAAACGCAGGCCTGCATTTTAGAATTAATGATGTATTTTCTTCTCTTTCCAGCTGAAAGTAATTGCTGTAGATGAAAAATTGAGAGTCATCCATGAGGACAATGTTAATTTTGACAAGGATCTTCCAGAATTTGGGTATGTTTCTTCACTTGTGCATATTTGGTGTAATGCTGCCGTTTTACATTGGGACTTTTCATTTATTTAATCCCTTTGCTGCTGTATAGCAAGAGTGGGAATCTTTGGATCTCCAGATGTTGTTGGCATCCACCTCCCACCAGTCACAGACAGTATGGGATGTTGGGAGTTGTTCGCTCAGTCTGAAGATAAGTTGACCCTAGGTACAATATTAAGGGCATAGGGGTCTAGAACGGCAGCCTCTGAGGCCCCGATCCGCCGCTTTCCGGGCCGCAGGGAAGCGCCAAAAGGCCCCTTCCCCGCAGCCTGAAAAAGGGTGTCCTTGGGGCTTCAAGCCCCAAGGACACCCCAACCGCTTGGCCCCTTTCTGATTTGTGTCGCTGGTGCAGCCTTCACACGGCTGCACCAGCGACGCAAACCAGGAAGGAACTCTGTTTTGGAGCTCCTTCCTGCTCCACCGAAAGGGCACATTAAGCGCCCTCACGCGGAGCGATGGCGTCACGTCCGCGCCGCCTCATTTGGAGGCGGCGCGTTCGTGACACCATCATGGCAGCCCCCATGTAGATGGGGCGCCACCATCTTGTACATCTTCCAGACGTATTAGGCTTGGGGGCGTCAAGAAGTGACACCCCTTTTTAAATTTAGGACATCCTGAGGACGTCCCTTATGGCGGTGTGTAACCTGCCATAGCTACGTTTGACTGCGATATAATGTGAGATCAATAGCAGGCCATTGAAGTTTCATGTTCTTTTTCAGAGCATCCTAGTAATAGTGTTTCCTAGTTATGCTTCTTATTGAATTAGAAGCAATATTTATGCTGAATTTAAGATGAAGGGCAATTCACTTCCTATAATTTTCTCCTTGCAATTCCCAACCACCACTTTCTTTCTCCCCCAGTCTCCACCCATCATTTTCAGTTCTGTAATATTGCTCCTTCAGGGGAAAATGGTCTTTCTTGGGGTCCTCTGAAGGTCCCATCCTATTGCATGCACTCATAGCTTCCCCCTATATGATCAATATGTTGTCACCAACTTAACCCTTTCATCCTGCTCAGCCCTCTCCTCTTCATCTGGAAGCAGGAGCAGGGGAAAACCATGTTGTCACTCTGGACTGAGCTTCTTGGAAAAAGAGCAGGTTTAAAATAATGTAATTCTCTTTTTAAATACTGGCACTTGGAGTGTCCCCTTCTGCTTGGGCTTCTCTGTTCCCCTTTTGCTTCACAGATATGAAGACATTGGTCCCTGCCATTCTAGGCTTCTTTATACTTTTTGGTTAGGTGTCATGCCTTTTCCTGTATTGCTAGCACCGTTCATGTGCAGAAGTATTTTAAACAGTGTTTCCTAATTATACTGTTCTGGCCATAGATATTTGTACTTTTTGCAGAATTTTAAGCATGCATGTACACACACACACGTGTGTGTGTGAGAGTATATGTATGCAACATTTCTGTATCAAGGTTGCCAAGGTTAACTCCTGTATCAGCATAGAGAGACCTAGGCTGACTTCAAAAGGCTCTCTGCAGATGGAGGACTCTGCTTAGGCAGACTTCATTGAAGGGTCACAAAACTGTGTGTGGTATAAGTATCTTGGAGGAAACATTTTTCATCTTGCATTTTTTTACTAGTAAGGCTTTTAACATTAACTGTCATAGTTATGCACCAAATGACATGCCACATTTGGCCACAAATGGCATGCAGCAAGAGATTTTTCAGAGAAATGAACAATGGAAACAAAGGAATTGATACTATAAACTTTTGCCTTTCCTTCAGCACTCAAGGTGGAGTCTCTGTTCACAAGGACAGACTAACAGTAACTTCTCCTGTATTGATGTGGGTGAAGGTGAGTAACAAAAAATTTATTGATGTGTGTGACCAGTGATCAGGAATAAAGGCTTATTTTTTTCAATGTTGTCTCCTTGGAACTATAAAAAAGAGAGAGTTTTTCAAGCTTGTTTTCATGCTACAGCATGTAACTGCTGTTCTGTATGTAAGTTAGTGAGTCATAAGTTACCACCAGCAGCCCTGGGTAAAGAGTTTCTCATGAGAAGGAGCCCCATATAAATAAAGGGATGGGATAGGTGGACCTATGCTTAAATATGCAACTTTCCTTGTTACGCTCTTTACTGCAGCAGTTGGGAGAGCAGGATTGTGAATTAACTAATGCAGAGAATGTGGCTGGGGATGATGAGAATGGTACTTCCCTCCTTCTTCAATTGGGAACTGCCATTGTCTTTAAAACCATTGCTTGGCTCTATCGGTGCCATTAGATTATTTAGCTTCTTAGTACAGCATTATTAAAATTGGGTTATACCCGACACTTTTACATTTGCCAGGCCATTTATAATTTGTTTTCTCTTTCTGTTTGGATGCTGTTAAGGCTTTTGTTTGTTTGTTTTTTGACACTGCAGTTTTCTGAACCATGGGTTTTTTGGGGATAACATTTAAAAAGCAGTTGCATTGTGCTCATTTGTTTGTGATACTAAATGCATTAATTTAAAAATGTTTGGAATTCAGTTGAGTTTTTGGCATAGAAACACCACTTAGTCTCAATCAAAGCTGCAGTGGTCTTTCCAAATTTTATAATAAATAGTAAGCACTATTTCTGTCTCTTTGTTTTCTGGGGAAAGAAACCAGTTTGGCTCCACTTCTCGACAGTGAGGCTTGTTCAGTAATAATTTTAATTTTTACGCTGAATCCTAAACACACTTGGTTGAAAATAGGACCAAATGAGAGAGGAGACACTTTTGATTATTCCCTGTCCTATGGATAACCACTCAGAACTAAGTCTTTACAGTGTCTGTATAGGATCGTCACTTTGCCTAGTTTTAAATATATCACTTTATGGAGAAATAGAAATATATCCACAAATCTTACTCTACTGAAAAAATAGCGGGCTTTGTCTTTATTTCACGCATAGAACTATTCTAAGCACAGGGAAAAATGATGGGGTTGCACATCTTGTGGTTCAGGTTTCTTTCTAAAAATCTGAGCACAAGCCCAACACAAGTAAAAACATTTGAGAAGGAGGACCATTTTCAGCTGTCAAAACACGTTGTTTCTCTGAAATAAATAAATTCACTCATAGGTTTTGACATTACGCTGGGACACACCCGCTTTGTTGTTTTCGCATTGCCTGTGTTCAGTTTAGTCCAGCAGATGGTTGTACGTTGACCATGTGCCATGCAAATCTGCACAGTAGAACTGCACAGATGTTAATATGGCTGCTTTCCCAGCGGGTGCTCTTGCTTTCAAGGCTTGGGTGGGCATAGCATTGTTCTGTGCCAGGCGGCTGATAAATTTCAAGGCATCTTGACATCATATGCCATAATCTGATAGTTGTGCTGCAATGTGTAGCCTTGCTTGAGCCACAAAAGTTCTGACATGCACAGGCAGTTTTTACATGAGCAAAGGTTGTTCCATGTAATGGAAATGATCATTTGGAGTTGGAGTCCAGTGTGAAAAGGAATGGGAAAATGTTTGTGAGTGGGCATAGCAGTGCCTCTGTGTGCTACATGTAATTGACTGGGGCCTCTTGTTAGAAAACTCTTTTGGAAAACTCCTTTGCAAACACTCCTCAAACACAAGACCTACCCACTATCCAAGTTCATAACATTTTAGTTTCATCAATTTTGTGAATGGCTCTTCTCTATCATGTTATGCTCAGAAAAGGAAAGTAAAAGGGTGGTGAATGTGGTAACCCTTTTCTTGTTATTCCACTTTTTGACTCTCGGAGTTTAGGGCTCACATTTGTATAGTTTAACCTTGGTCTGAAAATCTATCATAGTAGCTGCTGGTGGGGAGTATTGCAGGGGTGAGGGAGGGGTGACAATGAAAGAGTTAACTAGCCCCTTTTTTCCTGCCCTTTTCTCTGCTGTGAAGTGTCTCCAGTGTCCAAGAAGAAACCCTTGGGGCTAATGTTATGTGCAGTTGAGTTGTAACTAAGACTGCATTGTTTAATTAAGTGGTTTGTTTTATTGATTAAATGTGTTGAATCTGCAGTGGCCACAGGAATAAATCTCTATAATTTGAAACATGTATTTTTCATCCACTGTGAATCATAATTACCATAATTTAAGAGGTATTTCCTCCTGCTTGTAAGGGTAATGGGAACACTTGTTTAAGACAGGGATGAGGAATCAGTGATCTTCCAAATGAAATTGCATTACAACTCTTCTCATCCTTGACCACTGATCAAGATTGCTGGGGACTGATGGGAATTAGAGTCCATCAGTGCATGAAAAACTGTAGAATGCTCACTTATATTTTAAAATGAAACTTCCTAGGAAATAAGCATACAGCATCTAAAACAAATACTGTTTTATTTTTGCTTTCACATTCATTCTTTCATTGATATACAGATGCAATTGATTAATTGACTAAAATCATGTTTCTTTGGCCTGTTACAGACTGCCAAAATAAAGCTGCTTCAGGTCTCTTTGGAGGTATGCTGTTTAAATGATGCATGCATCTTAAGAATCTGGAAGCTGCACCAAAGCTGCACTCCAGTGCTTTGGAATGGAGTGTGGCTTTGGTGCGACCTCCGGACTCTTAGGACCAATGCATCATTTAAATAGCATACCTCCAAAGAGACCTGAAGCAGCTTTATTTGGCAGTCTGTAACAGGCCTAAGATTTATTTAATAGGGCAGCATCCTCATTTGTAAAGTTTGTGATCCTAAAACGTACCCTTTGTCCCTTCACATGTTTGAAGATTCCCCCACCCCACATTTTAAAAGTGTGCTCTTGTTTAGATAGTTAGCTTAGGGCCTGATCAGACAGGCCAAAATAAAGTTGCTCTTTGGAGGTATGCTATTTAAATGATGCATGCATCCTAAGAGGTTGGAAGCCTCAACAAAGCCACACTCCAGTCCTAAGGACATCCAGCCTCTTAAGATGTGTGTGTGTCATTTAAACAGCATCCATCCAAAGTGACCTGAAGCAGTTTTATTTTGGCCTGTCTGTTCGGGCCCTTAGTTTCTATATATAAACCTTCCAGTTATGTTCTAATTCTTTCATTTTTCTTTGTGTTTTATCCCTGATAATACAGATCTATTCCCTGTTTCTCTCTGTGATCTGTAAGAATTTTGAATTTCTTTGAACAGTGGATTTATTTTTGATCATGTCTGCTCTTCTAGGCCCTAGATCTGATCTTGGAAAAAATGAAGTCTTCTGGATTTAACTTTTCCAGAGTGAAAGCTTTATCTGGAGCTGGACAGGTTAGTCAAAAGGAGAGGCTAACTCATGTATTTTGATTCGTGTAAACACTATACAATAATTAATATTTATACAAAATCCTGAAAATTTTGTTAATGATGCTAGGTCTTTTTGGTTTTCATAATGTCTGCAGTCTTTACTATGTTACATAATTCTGTTTTTGATATTGTGAGGAGCTATGTAGTCTGACCCCAAGCTTGAAAACTCTTATTCTCATCTTTTGGTTTGTAAGATTTCAAGAGGAATTTCAATGCACTTAAAATCATATGTTTACATCTAAAGGGATTGGAAGGCACAGCCATATTCTTAGCAAACTGAATTCTATGGTCAATAGTACATTCTGTGATGTTCCTCTGACCCTATTTGATCACAGTATATACTATATGTGACCTATACAGTACCATGAGTCTCAGCCTACACAAAAGGAGGGCAGAAGAGCTCATTCTTCAGATTGTACTGAATTGGACTGTGGAATGCTCGGTCATCCAGGGAATGTTAATTGGTAACATTTTATTTGGTCGATCAGTGACAGCAATTTTTAATTGACAGGTGTGAAAATTAATGGCACAGTTGTAAAGCTTTGCAAGGTTCTTTGGTAGTTATGCTTTTGCTTTGCTGTTGTGTGCATTCAAGTCATTTCCAACTAAGGTGAACCGATCATGGGGTTTTCTTGGGCTGGCTTTAAATGGCCAGGCTTCGAACTCTGGTCTCCACAGTCATAGTTCAATGCTCAAACTACTACACCATGCTGGCTCTTGCACACACATATCTGTGTGTGTGTGTGTGAGAGAGAGAGAGAGAGAGAGAGAGTATGTAAGTGTAAAAATGGAACAAAAGTTCAAATATGAATCAGTGTTACTTTGTTTTGGTTTTACCTATTTTTACTCTTTTAATTTAACAGCAACATGGGAGTGTCTATTGGAAACAGGGTGCAAACTCTGTTTTACAAAACCTATCACCTGATCTTCCTTTACATCAGTCATTGCAGGTAACCTCTGTAAGCTGCTCTGGAAACAAGTTCATCCCTGTTCTTGCTTTTTGAGCCCTTAATGGTTGTGCTTTCTTTTCCAGCTTATTGACATTAAAGAAGCAAACCTTCTGAAGGATGCTTTGTATTTTTATTTTGCTCACAGCAGACATAAACGATAATAGAGACAAGATGTTTTATTTTTCTCCTCTGAGCAGAAATGGTTAGCTTTTCATATTTACTTGGTCCTTGAGAAAGTAAAGAATGAGTGATTAATTGCTTCTTTCTCTGCCCCCTTGACTTCATAATCTAGGTAAATGGTGGGACAAATCTGGCTTTGCTGTATATCAAAACTCTGCATGGATTCATACATGCCGCCCTAAGAACTTGGCAGTTCTTCCCCTGCCCCCTTTTTCCCCAGTTTCCATTTATGTCATTGATACTTTAAAGACATTTTGGGCTGCTAGATAATGCCTGACCCAAGATTGCCCGGTTTCCGCGTAAAGCATTGCCCATTAAAAGAGAGCCAAAGACCCCATTCCCACTGGGCAAAAAAAGCGGCTTATTTCGCTGCGATTCTGACTCGGATTCTGACTCGAATCTGACCCATCGTTCCCATTAAAAACGGGTGCAAACAGACCCAGGTTTTTTTTATCCCTGTTTTCGTTCCCATTGGTATTTTCCCTGTGGTAATTTGAAGTGGGTTATTTTGCTCCCCATTCCCATTGCCCTTCCGGAACCTCTTTTTTTAAAGCAGCTGTCAATCAAGCGCTTAAGTGCTTGATGTCACAGCTAATCAGCTGCTTAGGCACTTTTCCCCTCTGGGAAAGGGAGCCTCTATTAACCCCAGATCCCTTTGGGTCCCAGGCTCTTCTGTGTCTTCCCATAGTTCCTCTGGGAAAGAGAAGAGGAGCCTCTCTTTGCCCCCAATCCCTTGGCATCCAGCCTCTTCTGTGTCTCCCCAGACTCCCTCTAGGAAAGAGAGAAGGAGCCTCTGTTCGTCCTAAACCCCTTGCATCCAAGGCTCTTCTGTGTCTCCCCAGACTCCCTCTAGGAAAGAGAGAAGAGGAGCCTCTATTCCCCTCAAATCCCTTGGCATCCAGGCTCTTCTGTTTCTTCCCATAGTTCCTCTGGGAAAGAGAGAAGGAGCCTCTAATCACCCCAAATCCCTTTGCCTCCCCCATTGCTCCCTGGGCTGTCGGGGGGGCGATCATGCAGGCATGTACTGCAAAGCCCATCTGCTGCTCAGGTGCTTAGGCAGAGGCAAAAAAAAAAGAAAATAATAATAATAATAATAATAATAATAATAATTAAAATGGTGTACAATGGCTCTCCTCATACGTTGGTCTATGAATGTGGAGCAAAGGGGAGGTTGCAGGGGGAGTAACGTGTTTACTGTGTTTGGAGCTCAATGTAGTGCAATCGCCTTACCCTGCTTCCCAATCCACTGGGGGAAAGGCTATGCGAATGGAAGAAAATGGTGCCGGCAATGCAGAAAGAGAACAAAGAGGGTGACACCCCCAGGCCAGCCCCTTGAGCACTGCTCCTCCCATCCCCAGGTTCCCGAATCAGACACCCTTTTGTTCCCATTCATTTACCCCAAATCAGACTCCGGAGGCACAGGAAAATTTGCTAAAAAGCCACTATTTTTTTAAACCGGTTTATCGACCTAAAATTCAGATTTTTCAGGATAATTCGATTCAGATTCGAATCCCAATGGGAACGATATCGGAGCAATGTGGGTTGAATGTGTACTCAAATGGAAACGATGCACCCATGATTCACATCCTGATCTGCGTTATAGGCCAGTGGGAATGGGGCCAAAGGCAGGTGTCTTGTCAGCTGCAGAGCCATTTCCCTATTAATTTCCAGATTTTTATTTGATCTTAAACATGTTACTAGAAGGGAAAACATATTCCGTCTATTGATGTGAACAAGGAGGATGGTGGTGGGGTTTCTTTTCTTTCTTTTTTTGAAGTCTAACGTATCTTGTTTTATTCTGGGCCACCTCAGGTAATGAGCGGAGGCATCTGTGGGCTTCTTTCACTTCCTCAAACCAGAGAGTGAGGGAATAGAAACCCTTTTGCCCTGTTAAAAAATCTTGCCTTTGTTCTTTTCTGTCTTGAAACCTTAGTCAAATGTACACAACTGATATATGTAATTGTTTGTAAGCAAGATTGATAGATGGAGTTGACTGCCTTTTTTATATGTTTCCATTCTTTCCCCTTGACCATTAGTCTTGCTTCTCTGTGAACAACAGTCCTATTTGGATGGATTCTAGTACAACTGCCGAGTGTTCCTCTCTAGAAAAAGCTGTTGGAGGGGCTCAGAGACTGGCTGACATCACTGGCTCACGGGCCTATGAGGTAAGAGCTGTCTGAAGAGAAAAACCAAGCTATGGTTTTGGAAGCTTCTAGCTCAGCTTAGAATGTGAGTGAATTCATAGAGCTCTACTGCAGACATTTGCTGAGAGCTCAAGATCAGCTTTTGCTGCTGCTTTTTTCCTGGTTTTGATCCCATGAGGAATGACTGTAATTTAGCAAATATTTAATACTCTTTTGCTGTGATGGTGGGAAGAAGAGGGGACATTCCCTTGAGTGTTTAGGAGAAAGGATAATACAAAAATGTCAGTTAGTAAAGATATTTTCTCCGAATTAAAGTAAGAGAGGAATCAAGAGTATAAATAAAGTATTATAATAAAGTATAATTGTTATGTACTCAGAAGTACATTTAGTTCAGTAAATGTCCCCAGCAGCTCTCATCAAATGTTCCCCGCCACTTTAGCACCTGCCCTGTCATTGCTTCTGGTTCAGTGTAGCAGTGGCATTACCGATAAATTGCCCTTAAGTTAGTCCATCCCTTTCTTGCACAATTCTCATACACAAGAGACTGTCTTGTATGGTGATAGATATCATTTTTTAAAAAAAAAAACTGCATTCAACTCTGGCGATCAATGAGGTGACAAATGTCGCAGCCAGATCGCCCTCACATGAAGGAACAACAATGAAGTTACTTGGTAATTAAAAAAGAATTGGGAAGATGGGGAAAATTAAATTTATTGTGGATGGGTAGAATTGCGACGATTAAGATGGTGGTGTTGCCTAAAATGATGTATTTATTTCAGACACTCCCGATAATAGTGAATGATAAACCATTTCAGAAGTGGGAAAAAGATTTAAATAAATTTATCTGGAATAATAAAAACCTGAGGGTAAAGCTCAAAATAATGCAAGACTCAATAGAAAAAGGGGGACTAGCATTACCAAACTTAAAATGGTACTACTATGCAGGAGTGTTGGATTGGTTAACAGACTGGATAAGATTAGATAACAAAAGGGTGCTAACCTTAGAGAAAATTGACTTAAAATTTGGCCTACATGGATACCTATTCTACGACAAAATTAAATTAGATAGGAATTTTAAGGATCATATAATAAGGAAATAATTGAGTAGAATTTGGAGTAAATATAAAAAAAGTTGGTGCCCTGCAATACCATTATGGGCGTCACCGAATGAAGCACTATATAACCGAGTGGTAATTAAAGAAAATACTTGGGTAACGTACACAGATTTAATAAAGATAAAGGAAGGTGTAAGAATTGTGAAATCTCAAGAAGAGTAGGAAAAAGAAGGCTATAGATGTGATTGGTTTTCATACAGGCAATTTAAAGAAAGGTATATGATGGATTAAAAAAAACCTTGAGGCTATAGGTCCAGCCGAAGCACAACTGAAATGACAGATTTCTAAATTTTATAATTTAATTAGGAATTTTGAATTAGAAACGGAGATTATTAAAGATTACATGATGAAAGATTTGAAGACGACGATCCAATTAAATCACTGGGAAAGATTATGGAAGACGAAATTGAAATTATCCCCCTGTGTTGAGATTAAAGAAAATATATAGAAGTCTGTGTTGAGGTGGTATTTAACTCCTTATAAATTATCTAAGATATACAAACAAAATAATGAATGCTGGAAATGTAAGAAAGAGATCGGTACTTACCTTCACTGTTGGTGGTCATGCCCTAAAATTAATAAGTTCTGGAAAAATATACATAAGGAAATTAAAAAAATGATAAATTTGAACGAAAAACCTGACCCCAAGATGTATCTTCTGAACATCACCAAAGAAGTTAAAGAAGAAGCTGGAAATGAAAAATTACTATTCTATATGATCGTGGCAGCGAGAGTATCAATTGCAAAATTATGGAAGTCAGAAGAAAACCCTTCTCTGGAAGACTGGAAATTAAAAATGATGGAATTTTGGGAAATGGAGAAATTAACAGCTTTAATGGGGAAGGGTTCCTTAGATAAATTTCACTGGGAGTGGGAACCTTGGATAAACTATATACAATAAAAGCATTAGTATAATGAGAGTAGATTATGAAGGATAATATTAGATGAGAGTGAGATACTTTGATATATGCTTAATAGGATTAAAGTTAAGTAAATTGAACTAGGTCCAAATACTCTTATGCAAGAGTTAAATGTATATCCTATGGTGAATATATAGTACCCTTCAGGACGAGGCTTAAGAGTTAGTGTACATTTTTTGCTAAGGTAAACGGTGGATTGCGCAATCTAAAGGAAGTGTGTATGTGTAAATAGTGAAGATATAAAAACTGGTAACAAAGTACAAAATGAGAGATTAGATGTATATCATGTATTATGTCTTGTGTTGTTTGTAAACTTTTTATTATGTAAATAAAGTTATTAAAAAAAACTGCATTAAAATGTTGAAGAAAAAGGTGAGAGAGAAGACTAGTTATCCAAGAGAGAAAAAGAACAGACTAAAGAGTGGTTGAGAGGCTATTTTTCAGTAATGTTACATTGAATAGGACCTGCTCTATAGACAATTACATTTTGAACCAAACCACTGTCAGGATGTTACGTAAATGTAGAGTAAACATAGGGCCCGTACAGACAGGCCAAAATAAAGCTGCTTTGGATCACCTTGGAAGTATGCTGTTTAAATGATGCATGTATTCTAAGAGGCCAGAAACCACGCCAAAGCCACGCTCCAGTCTTAAGGACTGGACCACACCTTTGGAACAGCTTCTAGCCTCTTAGGACGCATGCATCAATTAAACAGCATACTTCCAAAGTGACCTGAAGCAGCTTTATTTTGACCTGTCTGTATGGGCGCATAGGATGGCAATTCTAGACAAAAAATGTTAGGTGGAAGTAACCTTTCTCCTTGTTGAATTGTAGAAATCTACTGGGAATCTAAATTAATTCCTACATTAGATTGAGGTCCTGCCTAAGTGGCTAGGATTACCTATTCTCTTGATCTCTCATTTCTGCAATGTAAATTGTAGCCAGGAATACTCTTGCATTTTCTTCAAAAGCAAGCAAGATTCCTATAATGCATCAATGTATTATAGTCGGTTTAGTGCCTACTGCACCCAAATAACAGTTTCCATCACGCATGAGACAAATTAAATACCCAAAGTGCAATGTCCTGAACTCATTATGTTGAGTTAATGATTATTGACTCCATTTACATTTTGTGTTCCTAAGCACTGGCCTGTCTCTTCTCAGCGTTTTACAGGAAACCAGATAGCAAAGATTTACAGCCTGAACCCTGAAGCCTACTCACAAACTGAGGTCGGGTAATCTTCTGTTCACTTCTTGGAAATTACAAGTGATATTTATTTTCTTTTGATATGTAAGAGAACTTTAAAAAAGTTGCAGCCCTTCTCCCTTAAGCATACATATGGCAACTGTTAAAAGAAACCTCAATAAATGGGAAATGTGTTCTGTGTGTGGAAATTAAGAAGTAATACTGCTGAAGTGTACATTAGGAGTGAGTAACCCCGGGTCCAAGACCTGAAGCTGGATCTGATGTTCCAGTGCAGCCCTCTGGGAGTTACTTGTCCCATCTTTGCCACCTGAACCTCTGGGGATTTTATATGCTAAATTCCTTCAAGCCATTTCTGACATATAGTGATCCTATCCCACTTACTATCAGCAAATGTGGAGCTCTTCTAAATGAACTTATAAATGCTGTGTGGAAGACTTTACCCTTTTAATCTTACTACTAACCACTAATTGCAAGGTGCACTTAATACAGACTGGTGGCATGTAACTTTGTGACCCTTTACGCCTGGATTTCTTCACCAAAACCCACCACTGATAATTTAAAGTTGATTACCATCACAGAACATTTGTTGCATCCCAGAGGCTGTGTGACTTGAACATATAACTGCTTTAACAGCACTGTGTTAGTGTTCCAAGAGGCATGTGTGTATATAGTACAAATTATTTATTAAACAGAAAACAAACATACAAGTTAAAGTCACTTTGTATGCAGAAACTTGTGTTTACAGGGTTTTATGGTGTAGTTGTTAGGGTTATTAATTTAACTCCAATTAGATCGCTCATACTTCACACCACTTTAAAAAAAATCCCTATTTGAATTATCCTGAGCCAAACTTCACTAACTTTGTACTCCTAACTAAACCTCACTGAATAAACTGTCCTCTTAGGTCCAAAACACAGTGCAGAAATAATCCAGTTGGAAACCGCTTTAACTGCCCTGGCTCAGTGCTAGGAAATCCTGTGAATTGTAGTTTATTGTGGCACCAGAGCTCTCTTACAAAGAAGGCTAAATATCTCACAAAACTACAGTACTCATGATTCCCTAAGCATTGAGCCAGGGCAGTTAAAGCAGTCTGAGACTGGATTATTTCTATAGTTGGACCTAAGTCTAACTGTCTTAACTGGTTTGAATTTTCAAAACCCCAGGTAGTCATGCTTTCACCCTTCCCATAAGACCATTTACCTTAATATCTCTAATGTATGTACAGTATAGGTGGAGTCTCCCTTACCTGGAATCTGAAATATTCCAGAATTATTCTCATCAGTGGTTGAGAAAGTGACACCTTTGCTTTCTGATGGTTCAGTGTACACAAACTTTGTGTATAATATTGTGTATAGAACTACTTTCAGCCTTTGTGTATAAGGTGTATATGAAACACAAATGAATTTCATATTTAGGTTTGGGTCCCATCTCCAAGATACCTCATTATCCAAAATCTGAAAAACTCTGAAATCCAAAACACTTCTGTTCCCAAGCATTTTGGATAAGGAGACTCAACAAAACTTTTATTTCTTTCCTCTATATGTATTTAAGTACATATCCAGACAATCACAGCTATAGACACTTCCAAATGTTAAAATTGTCCATTTTGTGCAAGTTTATTCCCATTCTAAAAGGGTGAAATGCCTTTCATAAGGCTTAGATACTGGCAATAGGAGCTTTAAGCTAAAATATGCTAGTTTTTTTGTCCTATCCTTTTGGCTCTGGGTTCACCCACCATGGCCCTAAGAACCTCTCTGAAACTGAATTCAGCCCTGGATGCGAGAGATGTTTCCAACTGTGATCTCATTCATTTGTAAATAAAAAAATTGTATCATTCAATATAGCATTACATTAAATGCTAAAGTCAGAATCACACATACCGTAGTATTTCTAATTTCTATGTGTGATTGTGAAATAAATAAAACAGATAAATGGCTTCGACAGCAGATCAAGCCTGAACTTGCACTAGAAACCAAAATGATTAAACCGAGGCTGTTGTTACTGCCATCAAGTCACCTTTGACTTATGGTGACCCTATTAAGTGGGAGGCCTTCAAGATCCTTGAGTCAGTCAATCCAGTTTGCTCAGGTCTTGCAAATTCAGGACAGCCATGGCTTCCTTGATTGCGTTAGTCTGACAGTTTGTTTAGTCAACTTCACTTCTAATGAAAATTCAGGTTTGATTTGTTCTAAAAGTCATTTGTCTTTTTAGCAGTCCATGGTATTTCTAAAACCCTTCTCTAGCACATAATTTCAAATGACTTGATTTTCTTTCTGTCACCTTTTTTCATTGTCTAACTTTCACACCAATAAATAGAAACTAGAAACACTGTGCCCTAGATGACTCTTTGGTATTCAGTTATATAACTTTACACCTGTGGGATGTTATCTAGTTCCTTCATGGCTGCCTTTCCAAGACATAGTCTTCTTCTGATTACTTGATTCTTAAATTCCAGAGCATTCTAAACACCTGTAACTCTTCCATTGAAATTAAGGGGGATTTTAAAATGTTTGATTTTCATTCGGATGTGATTTGGTTGGCTAGTGAATTTAAATGAATGTGTTTAACATTCAGTTTCTCATTTCTTTTACTCTTTCAGAGGATCTCTTTGGTCAGCAGCTTTGCAGCCTCCCTTTTCCTTGGTGCGTATGCTCCCATCGATTACAGTGATGGTAAGTGTTTTCTGTTGTTTTTAATGTATTTGGTCCAATTTATTATTATTATTATTATTATTATTATTATTATTATTATTAACATTTATTTATAGAGCACTGTAAAGTTTGCACAGTGCTTTAGATAGTAAAGGTCAAATACGTAAAATAAAATAAAAAAGAATAAAAATCTGCCAAGCGGCGTACAATCTAAAACAACAACATTACATAATTAAAATATCTCTAAAATAATACTAACTTAGAAGCTTCTGCTTGAATGGTTCCAAAAAATAAATTGACTACTCTGTTCCCTGTCTTTTTTCTTTATGAATGAAAGAAACCTGTGTTTATTTACACTCAAAATGTGGCATACGAAAATCAAGAGTCTGGTTTGTGATTCAGATTTGAATATAGGAGGAGAGGCTCAAGTCTCTATTCAGCCATGGATTAATTGAGTAGTCTTGGACAAACCTTTCTTTCTCACAAGTCCCCAATGCAGTTTAAGACTAGTATCTTTTGCGGACTAAAGGAAGAAACTCTTCTACCACATGGCCACATAGCCCGAAAAACCCACAAAAAACTATCAATTTATCAGGGGATCAGGAAGGTTTTGGCTTTCCATATGGGAATAAAAGGGGCAGATTTCCATTGGCACCTTCTTTTTTAGTTGTCAGTGGGGAGGGGGTTAAATTTTCCCCATGTTTCGGTGCTTGTTGTAATCTGGATCAAGGTTATGCAATCTTTCTTTGCTTTAGCTGTATGCTGGTACTTTGTCACAAGATACTAAGAAGTTTTCTAGACAAGAGGTGGGCAAGTTTGCTGGGTTCTAGAACCAATGAACTCCCTGTGGGACCCTCCACAGATCATATGAAGTGCCACAAAATGCTGAAAAAGGAAACAAATTAGTTTTTTTTTTTACATTAAACAGTGCAAAAGGGCTGCAACCTGTTTAAAAGCTGAATTGCAACTTCAAGAAACTTCAAGAAGTGGCCTGAAAAGGGTTGCCATGAATCTCATTTTGGGAGAAAGACAAAATATAAATTCAGTAATAAAATAAAATAAGAGTGATCTGATTGGTGTGGAGTGGTTGAGGACTCCAGCAGGCCTTTCCAGACTAGGTTGGATCCATTAGACTTGCCTCCCCCCATTGATACCTCTAATGATATCGATATCAAAATTAATTGATATCATCGCCCCTGTCCTATCCACCCTTCTTTTGAGGAAGACTCATTTCTCGCGCTAATCTGCCCGAAATTTTAGTGTATTCCTATTGGACAGTTTTAATTTTTTTGATGTTTAATCCTTTTTGATCACTGTTATTATGAATGGGGGGAGGGTTGGGGTTTGGGTTTTTTTATTTACATATACTGTTGGAATCCACTTTGATTCCTTTGTGAAAAAGCAGAGTACAAATAAATAAATAAATATTTAAAAAGCCTTGGCAGACTGCGTGCAATCCCAGACCCATTCTTTATTCACCTCACCTCTAGACAAATACAGCTCAATCCAGTCCCAAGTAGATAAATCTGTTGAAATTAATGGAATTCTTATTTTTGTAAATAATAAGTTCTATCAGCCGCAGTGTATCTCCTGCTGTAGTCGGGACTAACATTAAATTTAACCTACATTTCCTTGTCTCATTCTGTTCAGTTCCTGCAACTTTTCTCCTCTGTTAAGCTAAGTATGATACCATTTCCCAAGTTATATGCTTTTAATGCATATCTGGTTCTTTGTGAAGTAGACTTTGCTACTGATCTTCAAATCTTGGGTTGGAGAGTATCTTGGTTAGTATAAATCATGGGTCATGTTGCTACCAGTGCAACATATATTCATAATTAAAAGTGAGGGGCAACTCATACCAGAGGAGAAAAGTGGCAAAAATAATTTGTCTAGAGTCTGGAACTCTTTAACTGTGGTTGGAAAATAGCCAACATTATAATTGCCCAGGTGACATGCAAATTAAAAACAAAAGGGACACCATGTAGTGACATGGATCAACTTTAAACCAAGGTTCATGTGGCAGATACTATGCGTGAGTGGTTCACAGCTTCCAGTTTCCTTAGTTCCTTTTTGTGTGTGGATATAATTTGTTTCAAATACTATCCAGATAATCACCTCCCTTTTTTATTTTTGCTAGGTTTATAACATTTTGACCTGTACAGGCTATAAAATATTTAGTCCAGTTGTTTAGCCCTCTGGTACAGCACACCTTTTTTAAAAAAATCCAATAAGCTCTGGCAGAAACGTGTTAGAAACCAAAATCTGGAAAGGAGTTAAGGCCACTTCCAGGAGGTGCAAATGTCTTCCTGTAAATTGCTTTGCACTTGTGTTGTTTGATTTTTTAAAAAATGGCAAAAATGCTATATTAAAATGACAAATTATTTCCATTTATACTGTGTGGATTTTTAAAGGAGTAGCAAACACGAGACTAAGTGATTTAAATGTGTTACTGGATGCGTTCTTCTTTATAAAGAGTGACAAAGTGAAGGCTCTTTTTTAAAAAATCCAGTCATTCTACTGTCATCATGGAGATACCTTCATTCTCCTTCTCTTGCAAACAGATCTTACCAAGATAGGACAAGCTTTATTGATGTTAAATGATGTAGCAGGTGGTCTACAGCAGAGGCAGGCATCACAGCTCCTTAGCTAATGAGTTCCAACTTTATCTTGCAGCAAGTGGTAGAACAATGAATTCCACTAAGAATTGATCACCATGGCTGGATAATGGGTCCCCTGGGCTAGGTGCAACTCTCCCATGGAAGGGACAACTAGAAGATATGTTTCAGAAGTTATATACAGTAAAGCAGAATCAAACTAATCATCTCCCATCCTAACACATGTGAAAATAGTAGAAGCAAGTGGCTAAAAGTAAAGCTTAGGCGCAGTACAGACTGCCAAGAAACGGCGGCCTGCTGGCACCTGCTTTTACTTCAGAGGGCTGGCACAGCCCCCAAACCTGAGCCATCACTCCGGAGTAAAAAGAAAATCTGGGTTCTTTTTTGCACCGCTGGAGTAACATTGCAAGTGCGCCAATGGCACACTCATGATGTAACTGGTGTGGCACGATGTGCGGATGCTATGTGTCCATTATGTCATAATGGCAGTGGCACGTTTTAGGGTTAGGGACCATGCGGTTGCCGCACAGTCCTTAACCCTAAAATCGGGGCCAGCATGGTGCTTTTACACGGTGCCTTTTATAATAATAATAATAAATCTTTATTTTTATACCGCTTTTCCTTGGAGATCAAAGTGGTTCACAGGCGAATACGGATGTAAACACATCGTATTACAGCATAATATACAATAAAAACATTCCACTAAAAACCTCATATAAAAACATCCTATAAAAACATATTAAAAACTCATAATCTCCCATTTTACAATCTCATCATTACAAATTAACATCACAGATACTCATAACTTTGGAGGATGGTAGGGTAGGAGGATAACTATCTCTATGAAGGATCATGGGGATATACCAAGCGGAATAGGTGAGTCTTCAACGCTTTCTTAAAGGCTTCCAAGGAAGAACTGAGACGAATCTCCTCAGGGAGTCCATTCCAACATGAGCAGTAGATGTAAATGCTCGTTGGTGAGTTGCAGACAATCTCACCCTAGGATATTCCAATAGATATTTGCGTGTTGTTCTGAGTGTGCGGGGCGGATTATGTAGGGAGAGTTGCTCCCTCAAGTAACTCTGGCCCAAGCCATGTAGGGCTTTATAGGTGATAACCAACACTTTGTATTGAGCCCGGAAGCTAATTGGCAGCCAGTGAAGGGCTTTTAATACTGGGGTTATATGATCTGCTCTTGGGGTCCCAGTGACTAATCTGGCTGCAGCATTTTGAACTAATTGAAGCTTCCGAACCTGGTGCAAAGGTAGCCCCATGTAGAGCGCATTACAGAAATCCAAGCGAGAGGTTACCAGTGCATGTACTATTGTTTCAAGGTCCTTTTGGTCCAGACAGGGACGCAGCTGGCGTATCAGCCGAAGCTGGTACACTCCCCAAGTCTGTTTTCAGCTTTGAACTAACAGGTTAAAGTGAAACTACACAGCAGAGCTCCAGCGTGGCTTAGTGGTTTGAATGTTGGACTACGACCTGATTAATTTCCTGCTCAGCCATGGAGTCCAGTGAGTGATCTTGGGCAAGTCAAACTCTCCTCTGAATAAATCTTGTCAAGAAAACCCCATAATAGGTTCACCTTAGGGTCACCATAAGTCAGAAACAATGAAGACATACAACAACAACATAAAATATCCATTTTTATTCCACTGGACATCTCTTAGTGTTTACATGTGATGTTTGCAAAGATTATATAATTTACGTGCCTGTCAGGGGCCCCACACACACTGCATATGCAAACAGTTATACGTAGATGCTGGTCTTGATCATCTTGAAATAACCACACAATAATTATTTTGAGTAGGATACGATGAAGAATAGTAGCATGCCCCAGGTCACCCAATAAGATGTGTGGAAAAGCAGGTACTGTAGTTTCTTGAAGGTAGTTTTATGTGTCCAAATGCAATACTCACTATGCTACTGGGGTCTGTCTTTCAATGGAAATTAAGATGCACATCCTTTTTCCGTTGGACCTAAAGTGTCTGTATTTCTACAGATATGTAGAAATAGTTTTAAAAATAATTCTCCGAAATCTAGGCAGTGGAGAATAAGCAATGGAGTTCATTTCTGGGTCCTTCCTGTTCCTTTGACCAGTTGTATTGAAGTTCATGTTGCTAGGCTTTCAAAATAGCAATAATGGGCAGTCAAAATTCATGACACGTGGGGTTTACAATCAGAAACCAGTATTAGCAAGTTACAGCTCTGTTGAAATACCATATGAAAGCATTGATTTCAGTTAACCTAGCCATGTATTTCTCCATCCATTATAAAAAGGGACATCTAGCAACCCAAGCTGAAGCTTATTGGAGGCTGAATTTGCTTCTTTTCTTGAGAAATTTCCATTTCTTTTAATTTTCAGAAGGTTTAAAAAAACAAAAGAAGGCCCCATACAGACAGGCCAAAATAAAGCTGCTTCGGGTCACTTTGGAGGTATACTGTTTAAATCAGGGGTCGGCAACCTCTGGCCCGCGGGCCGGATGCGGCCCGCGGAGGCCTGCCGCCTGGCCCCCGGGTGCTGTTGCTGCTGCCGCCGCTGCCGCGGCCGCCCGTAACGGCTCTTCGCCGCTCTGGGCGCCGCCATTTTGGGCGGCAAAATGGCGGCGCCCAGAGCGGCGGCGGGCCTTTAGGAGGCCCGCTGCCGTCCCTGGGGCCCTCCAGGAGCGCTCCAAGGGCGGCAGGGGGGCCCTCCCCGCCTCCCCGCGGGGCTCCGCGCGGCCCTTCCCGCCTCCCCGTGGGGCTCCGCGCGGCCCTCCCAGCCTCCCCGCGGGGCTCCACACGGCCCCACGCGGCCCTCCCCGCCTCCCCGCAGGGAAGAGCAGGAGGAGGAAGAGGGGGCAGCAGGAGGAGGAAGAGCAGGAGGAGGACGAAGAGAGAGGAAGAGAAGGTGGTGAGTGGCCAGAGGCCAGATGGGTTTTTTTATTTTATTTTCAGTTATTTTTAATTGCTAACAAGTGTCCCTGGCTTGACAATGATAGTGTGATGATGATGATGATGATGATGATGATGATGA